>NC_065512.1:10075407-10312186 GCF_006386435.1 Epinephelus moara | reverse complement strand
GTGTTACTCTGTGTACGGTGTGTGGCGAGTGTTACTCTGTGTACAGAGTGTTACTCTGTGTACATGGAAGTGCCGGCTTATTTGTTGTAATAACGCTTTATCCGCTGGGAGGCGACAGAAGTTATGCACTATAGCTTTAAAACAGGTAAAATCTCTTTTTATCGTAGAGGTATATGCAGCGTATTGATTCGCTGAGCTCCTTCTTGCCCCTCTCTTTTCAGGAGTGTGGGCTCTGTGCTTGGGACACAGTTGGACACACAGTGACAGGGCTAAGTGTTAGCTTCACACAGCTAACGTTACCGAATGTGTGTTTACTGGTTTAACAACAGAGTTGAGCCATTTCAG
This sequence comes from Epinephelus moara, assembly GCF_006386435.1. Lineage (NCBI taxonomy): Eukaryota > Metazoa > Chordata > Actinopteri > Perciformes > Serranidae > Epinephelus > Epinephelus moara. The sequence goes on along the minus strand of NC_065512.1, from coordinate 10,311,841 downwards.
TGTCGGTGTAAGTTTGATGGGACAGTTTAATGGCTCGGTGTCAGTTGTTAGCCACTGCTGCTGTGTCAACTTGTAGTAACCAGCAAAGAGAGCAGGAGGAGAGCTGCTCACTGGGATGGTCCTTCAGAGCCACTTTGTACGGCAGCAACAGCTGGTTGTCGGTGATCAGCTGTCAGCCATCAGCCACCAACCCCCAGACACTGAACGCTCATGATAATAAGCTTCAGATCTCAGACAGCATCACAACTATTTTTGCAGTTTTCACTTGCCCCTCCGCAATTTCACTGAAATAAAAAACGCCCATAAACATCGCAACATTCACTGCAGTTTTTTAGAAAAGCTGGCGTGAAATCAAACATTTCAGGCTGCAAGTATCCCAGAAACAGCCTCTTAAATCCTGGAGGGACTTGCTATCTAAAAATATTAAGTGTGCCACATGACGTTGCTCTAACACTGTTTTTTTAGTTTTGTAGGGTTGCAACAAATGTCAAACAAAAGTTTAAATGAGGTTTTGAAGTTGAAGAGTGTTCAACTCCCCATATGCATGAATGTTCACCCTTAGGCTATTCATCCCACCAGGAGCAGGTCTGTCTCTGTCCACTTGCATCTTACTGCTGACTTTGTATGTAGTTGAACCAACTGTAAAATTTGCTTCACATTCAGTCTTAACACACATCTACTTTTACTTCAACCTTGAGTCTGAATCTGTCCATGCTGCTGTGTGGGAGCTGCTGCACTCGCTGGTTTGTCAAAGAGCGAACAGACTAAATTGGAGAAACTAAATTTCAATGCGAGTACAACAAGCAAAGTGATTCCAATCCACCCGCTCAGACACAAGTGTTGAACCATTTGAATCTCAGTCGGGGTGAGACATGTGATTAATTCCGCCCTCTCTGGTTGAAGCTCCGCTGTTCTCTGAAATCATCCGCTTCTCTCTGGCATACGGCTTCACAGGTTTCACAAACAATCATGTTCAGTTTGATTGTTTGCTTTAAAGCTGCCAGCAGTAGCAGATGGCCAGGGATAACTGATTTCAAGATAGTCTGCTTGAACTTTCATGTTGCCTTGGGAAAATTCAGTCGATCCCAGAAAAGTAGGCGAGAAAATGTTTTCTACACGCTGTGCATGTGGATAAAGTGAGAGTCTCGGAGATGTGAGTCCCAGCAGTGCAGCCAGTGAAGTTAAATCATCAGTCCACATTCAACAAGCGCAGAGTGACAGTGGGATATAATTCATGGTGAAGGGTTGCATTCTGTTATCCGTGTAGAAGGAAGGAAAAACAAGGGAACAGGTGCAAATCATCCCTTTGTTTAACAAAAGTGTGAACTGAAATTCACTTGCAGGAGAAGACGAGAAGGCAAGAAAATGTGTAGTGTGAGACTGCATGCAATCTTCCCCATGTCACTGTCTGTTGTATACACAATCTAACTGCCAGAAAAAATATGCAAACCATGGATATATTAGCAGATACGTTGAAACTCGCTGTGGTGAGGGTGTGCTTAGGTTTAGACACAAAAATCACTTGGAAAAGATCACGTTTGGTGGTACAAAAGCCGCTTGAGTAGCAGAAACGGCTCAGTGGAAAACATCCAGATTAATGGCTGAAACTCTGCTGCGAAATTCCGCAATGTGTCAGTAAGAAAAACACAAGTTCAGTGCCACGAACGCCAGAGCAAACGCTGTGAACAAGACATTCTCACTCCGACTTCATCACATAGATATTTGGTTATGGACTTTCCATGTTGAAATACGACATGCAAGGTACCCTGGGTACGTTGGTTGTTGACGCACTGGGACGCCGTGTCAGCTTTTGCCTAAAATACAAGTTAAAATACAGTGCACAGGAAATTTACAGTTTACATACAGTCTCTCTCAAATTAAACGCACTACATCAGTGTGACACTGCGAATTGACTTTTTTTTCCTTCAACAACAAACACACATGGTTACGTTAAAGTTAAAAGGAGAGTTAATAGACCCTTTTACTGTTAGTAAACAGTATAACGTTTTTGGTGGGCGGGGCTTAGCTGTAGGCAAAACAATTCTCCACGGACATTAACCAGCATTAGCTCGCAAGTTCTGTTGGCTTGTTTTGGACAATGGAGGAAGATAATGCGAGTGGTGCGTTCAGAAATATTCATTCTGAGTGCAGGGGCGCACTCTGGTACAAAACTGGACGGTTCGTAAATTTGGAGTGCACTCTGGACACTCTGTCTGGGGAGACGGAACAACAGAGCGCCGAGCAGAGTGAATGTGTGATTAACTCAATTGGTTGTTAATTTATATAGAAATTTAACGTTCAGTTTCTTCGACCAACAGGGCTCTCATTTTAGTGTAGAGCGCCATGTCAGGTCACTCACTCTCCGGGACCGCCAGTGTTACTTGGATAAGTAAACACTGACCAACAGGACCAGACTGGCCGACCCGTATGCTCTCACTCAGTCTTACAAAGGAGGACGACACTTGAACGGTTTCCTCCAGTTTGTTTAGATATTAAAGCTAATGTTAGCTAATGTGCTAAAAAGTTAGCGTTCCAGAGAAATCCAATATTCCTCTTAATCCCTCCCCAGTTTCTGATGAGGTGGACATTATAACCTTTAATACACATAACGTTATTCATCCCTACAACAGGAAATACTTTTTCCCTAACCTGATATGAAGTGTGCGCTGCACATGTGAGCATTTCTGATGATGGCCTCCGTCCAGTCCTTTGGTCTTGGTCTTAGTTTTGAGCCATGACTCCTTCTATTCTGGCTCCCAATAACACAACAAGACGACATTTTAAGACTCCTATGGAGCCTACAGCCCTGTGGTGGAGAGGTGTTTTGCCTCCAGCTAACAAACTGACATCATTGTGGTGTCGGCCCTAAAAGGGTCTGTACTGGACAGAAAAAGGACTCTAAATGCTAACGTTGCTGACTGTCTCCTGGATGTGTAAATAGACAAATTTCTGCAAACACGTTGACAATATATCAATGTTGCATTAACAGCTTGTTCTACTGCCCCCATGTGGCAAAAGGAAAATAAAATGCTGCTTTAAAGTTCAGTTTCCACTAAATGACTGGAGACGAGAGTTGACTGGTTACTCATTACAAATGGAGAATTATGATAAAGAAAATATGACAACATTGTGAATGACAGCATGGAAAACCATAAATGACAGACAGAGGGAATTAATGAATGAAAACTGTCGACAGCAAAAGGAGCAAAGAGAGTGGAAAGAAGAAAGTTTCAAAGCAAATGATCCTGAAAGCCTCATTAGAGCACATCATTAGTTCCCTGCTGGTATATAAAGGTATTTCATGAATGTTAATGAGGGTGTTTCAATAGTGAGAAGTCTTCACGTGTCTATGACTGAGGTAAAAATGACATGTTTATAGTGTGTTATTCTGTATATATGTACGTATATGAGAAAGTGTCAGCTAATGGTTTTTATCAAGTAACACTTATTTAATTATTACCTATTCTACTCTTGCATTTATATCTAGCACACTTAGTACAATGCACATATCTGTACATATTTCTTATGCACCAAATCTCTTATTTCTCATTTGTTATATTTTTACATTTATATGTAGGCCTACTAGTCCATACCCATTGGTAGCTTTGTCACCTTCTACCTATGCCAATCCTCAATGCCTATGTGCAGTTTCAAATAGATTGACCGCGTCACTGAGTAGAAAAACGTGGGACTGACAGTTTCCGTGATTATGTACAGCATACCATACCATGACTTAGTCATACCAAAATTTAGAAAAAACAACAACATTGGTCCACAGGGGGAGCGCCACCCAGTTGCCAATTAGAGTTAAATTTCTCCAGTCACCTTGAGGCGTCCTGTTCTACATATCTACCAAGTTTAGTAAAAATCCATATGGCGGTTAGGACTAGATAAGAAATTAGCTCTCTAGCGCCCCCATTTTGTTTGATGGGGTCAATAATGGAGGGGTCCCCTCAGATTATGTGTGGTCATATGCCTACAAAGTTGCGTGGTGATGGGTGAAACCCTTGAGATGTTATACACCTTTATGTGATGAGCCACGCCCTCCGCAATATTCATTGCCTTATAGAAGCTCAGTTTTAGTAAGTTTTCCAACTTTTGCCAAGAGGGAACTTTAGATATTGGTCCCTAGATTATGTTCACCCAGTTTCATGCACATCGCTCAAACTTCCTAGCAAGAGATCGATTTCAAGTGTTTTCCAAAAAATTCAAAATGGCAGAAAATCTTTATAACCGGAAGTTATGGGTTCTTGAGGCAAATGTGTTCCTCATGAGGAGAGGCATCTCTGAGAAAAAGTTTCATGTCTCTACGACATACGGGGCATGAGATATGCCCATTCAAAGTTTGCAATTTCAATCGATTGCTATAGCGCCCCCCTTTGGCCAACTGATGTAATATTGCTTCATTTACATCCTCCCATGACCCTCTACCACTGTGCCAAATTTCACATGGATTGACCAAGTCAGTGAGGAGAAAAACATGGAACAGACACACACACAGACAGTTTTTGTCATTATATAGTAAGATATACTGTTTTATGTATACTGTAGCACCAGACACATGTTTTTCTTTCTACTTCCTTATAATTTCTCTATGCCTATATACAGTGTAAGAGGAACTGTAACATATCTCAGTTCCCCCCAGGGAGCAATGAAGCATCTCGGATTTCTGTTGTACGAAATACAAATAGATAGCGTCCTTTTTCATGCCATGAAAATTGGCAAATTGTCGAACAATATCAGCAAAAATACAGTAAATATGGTCACAGGCTGCTTTAATAACTAAAAATCAGTATCACTTTTCAAACACTCATTTTGGTTAAACCTGTTACAAGTGGCTCAGCATGGTGACAACATTTGTACAAAATAGTGTGGGTGAAATTATAGGCTTGTAGATGTAATGTCTTATTTGCCTTTGATTCTTGGAGCATCAGGATAGTTTCTCCTACCTCATTCACCAGGCCATCCTTCCTCATACATTACCTGACATCCCTTATTAATTATTTACCTGCGACTCTGTCAGAGAGTCAGGCTTATTACATTTAACACTCACTCATAAAACTGTATCTCACAGGGTGGTGATACAGTCATTTATATGGATGTGAACATTTCCTCCACAGCTGAGCTCATTGAGTAAAAGGACAGAGGAGATAAAGGACAAGTGAGCAGGTCGTTCTTTGTTTTACTGCTTCATCAGTCGAGTTTCCACAACAAATTATCCAAATTCAATTCTGTTTTTCTACCAGGAAGTAAACATCTTTATTTCGGCTGGGCATTTAACATGAGGGTCTGTGAAGACTGACTCGCTTTTGAGCCAGCCTCAAGTGGCCATTCAAGGAACTGCAGTTTTTGCCACTTACACATTGGCTTCATTTGCCAACCCAAGACGTTGCTGCTTGATGTGAACGCTGCGCTGTGTTTGGTAGTACTACTTTAAAAGCAGACTGGACAGCCCGTGCATAAACGTGCTGCCGGGTGTTTCTGTTAATCAGCTTTGTCAATATTCCCCGGAGAAATAAGAAGGTTTTCTTCCACGGGGAGTGGACAGGTGATCATCGCCTGCTGCCATTTTTCACCGACCTACAAACCAAACGCACCTCGGGCCTCGTGACAGACTTTTTTTTCCCCGCTAGAGTCAATTTTCTTTCTCTGAGGAGAAATTAATCACCTCTTGGTGTGTACGCCTACTGTATGCTTGTGTGTGTGTAATAAGCCTGTGTGCAGACTTTCATAACAGGGTGTGCGTGTGTGTGTGTGTGTGTGTGTGTGTGTGTGTGTGTTGGATGAGTTAATATTCAGGTTGTGGAACGAATGCTAATTTAATCAATATGCTGTAAATCCGACTGGGTGCTTACTCATGCTGGTCTGAGAGTCCCAGCGGGGGGAAAAAAACACAGAAGTAGTGTGTTCAACACACACACACACACACACACACACACACAAAGTTCAGCCGCTATCAGATCTATATATAGGTCTTCCCGTCTCCTATATCTGTTGTCTCTCTGGTTCACGTTGTTGCTGTGTGTGTGTGAAGATGTGAAAAGGTTTCCTGGCAGCGAGTCTCCTCCATCACCTCAGACTCAGACAGACTAAAGCCTCATTCAGACAGGATTTATTTCTCCAGGGGAGGTTGTGATTTAATATTGCATGTGCTGATCGCTGATTTTAATCCTGTCCGAAGCACATGTGTGTGGGATTTTTCTCCCCTTACTCCAGTGCTGATTAGAGTCCAAAATATGTAAATATTTTTTTTGCAAGGTCCACCAAAATTTTAAGCACCAGCAGTGATTCTGCATGTTTTAGCCCATTTATTTAAAAACTCACAAATACTGCAGCTAATCACCAGTTTGTAAAGTATGCTGTTATGTTTTAGGTCATAGATAGATAGATAGATGAGCTGGCTAACTGTCACACCTAAAAACTCATATCACGTGACCATTCACTTACACTGGGCATGTGCGCCCTAGTATAATCAATAAGCAGATTGTCTATCATTGGTTGCCTAGTTTCAGAAAACTCTTGGACCAATGACGAGATGTTCCTGAAAGTTACACATACAGTAAGTATAAGGTTGTCAAGGTGGTGGAAAACAGATTAGCATGATAATGGCAAAGGAGTACCCACACAAAAAGGACAGCTGTAATGTTATGACTTGACACATCATGACTGATAAGACCCTATTGGGTAGCACATCTGGATGTCTGCGTCGAGGTATTCAAAAGTCTTTGTTTCCGCCCATCCAGGCTAAAACAGGGATTGGCATACAATCATACAGGAAGCGAATCCTGACCTCCCAGTCGAAAGTTGGTGGTTGTTGGACCCATCCATCACACCCTACTTGGACTTCCACCCTCTTAACTTACATTGTTGTCCAGCTGTGTTTCCCCTTGACACCACAGGACACCATTAAACAATAACGGCATTGCCATATATCATACCGACGTGAAAGGATGTCTTTTTTTCATCAGTGTCTGACACCGAATGTCACTGCCTTAGCGCCGGTATTCGACGACTTCGGAGTGAGACCGAGTTAGTCACAGACTGAAATCAGTCTAACTGGCAGCATAGCTCGGTGCACAAGAAGACAAACAGAAATGAGGAACGTAAACAAAAAGCTTAAGTCAAGAGGGCGTGAGATCGAAGGTGACTGATGCAACAGTCAGCCTTCATCGCTACTAGTTCTTTGATTCCAGTTAGAAGTGTCTGGGTGTTTAACGGCACCTGACCAAATATTGATATCAGATAAGGACATGCATTCATTTGCTTTGTTTTTTCCTGATATTTGGGAATTATTTGGAAAATTTGCACAAGATGTGGATGCAAACCTGAACAGTCAGTATGTTTACATGACACTTGAAAAAACCGAATTGTTGCCTTAATCCGATTATAACTGGACAACTGAAGTGCACGTAAACGCGTTAGTCCGACTAATATCGGAGTTCTCCAACTCTGATTAAGACACCCAGATAATGCGATTGGAATTCGATTTTCTCCGGCATGTATACGCCTTAATCAGAGTTAAACAAGACAATGCATGTGTGCATGCTCCACACCCCCCGCGCTGGCGTATGACCCCGGAACAGACAAGACATGCTATTGTTGTAGCCCTCCAACAGCATACGGCGTTCTTGTCTGCCTCTCGAAATCACCATGACCACGAGGGATAGCGTGCACCTTATCTGCACAATCAGTAACGCGTACATTACGTACAAGATGAACAAAGCTGTACGACTATCCATCTTGCTGTTGTTCGAAAATGCCGGTCTGCCGCCTGACTCCAGTTGTTTATTATTAAGTGACGTAATAGGTCAACCGGAAAGGGGGCCGTATTAACCCGCTGCAACTACGCATATCGCCACCTAGTGTTGAGGAGGAGGACACGTTCCCGTCAGTAATTCGATTTTCTCAGTTGCATGTAAACTGGGACAAGGACAGAAGTCCAATTAGATGCCAAAATCAAATTTTGAGCATAGCTCGATTAAGCTGTACATGTAAATGTACTGAGTGTTTTCCAGCAGAGTGCCCTTGTCTCTCGCAGAACCATCTCCTGCAGCAGCACAGAATATTAAGTCTTTTCTTTAACATCCATTTAAAAGAAAATGAACCACAAATTTTACAGAGTACTTTACAGGGCAGAATGAAAACGCACACAATGAATCACACTATAAGCACTGCAAGATTTCACAGTCTCCTTTCAATTCTAAGTTAACAAAAGCCCAAATAACCTCAGGTCGCTTCCCTTACCGACTTGCTGAATGAATCCATAGCAACAGGAAATGAACTGAGCCGATTCATTCTCCTACAATTATATAAATGGAGGTCAAGACGGACTTTACACTTCCTGTCATGGATCTGTCTCACTGACTAAAAACCATTCTTCATAAATATGGCAAAAGGACACATTAACCTGAGGAGGGTCAGCGACCTGTGTCTGACTGAGTGACACTGTTATTAGATGCTCATTAAAATCAGATTTGTGTAAGAATTAATGTGAATGTGTTGAACTGTATCGGCGTGAAGCAGCAGCTCAGCCGTATGGTTTGTAATTAAATACTCCAACTGCTATGGCCCCTCCCACTGCGGACACACACACATTCACACCTGGACACACACATACACAGATGCATGCTGTAGGGTCAGGGGTAATGGTGTCACCTCTGTCTGTGTGTGTGTCCAGGTGAGGTGTTAAAGTGTGTGTTGGTGGAACCTGCTGTCACCTCATTACAGGACACCGCCGGCAACAACTCACGCTGACATCTGGGGGCCGTATTCACAGAGCATTTTATTTCACCACCAGGAGTTCTTCTAAATGGCACCGAAAAGTTCTGAGCTAAGAGTTTTTCCTCTTAAGACCCATTCACAAAGCTGCTGGGAGCAACTTTTACTGAGGAATGGAGAAAGCTATTAAAGACAGTGCAATAAAAAATAACTTTCACCATGTTTTTATCTCTACTCTCTCAAAAAGCAATTTCTGAGTATTTAAAGGAGCAGTGTGCAGGATTTAGTGGCATCTAGTGGTGAGGATTGCACATTACAACCAGCTGAAACTCTCGTGTGCCAAGCATGAGCTCCTGGTTAAAATTCGTTCAGTGTTTGTTGTTCAGGAGGTTTTTACTGGGAGTCATATTATCCACAGAGGTCTTCTCCTCTCCAAAACAAACAGACCTGGGGTCTCATTTATAAAACAATGTGTAGGAGTCATACTGAAAATGTACGTACAAACAAAAGCCAAAAAATGGTGCGTGCCAAAAAAGATCTAACAATTTCTACAATCAGGCTTCCACCTCAACATCTGCATCGCCAGTTTCTGGTCTCCAAAATGTTCGTAAGCATGAGTCTCTCCTATGAAGTCTGTTTTAAAACATCACAAGTTTTGCATGGGAAGTGGCGTGGGTCCATGTCATTGGTCCGACATCCCATTAGTCCGACGGTCCGCGGTGCTGAACGGCTCCTGGCGGGCGTATTTCTGCCTTGATGGTGCGCCACGACCGGCTCTGGATCGGCTGGGAAAGGCTTGAGGCGGAGCAGGCTCACAGCTTATGTGTTTGTCACTTTCTTTTTCATTTTAACCCACACCATGATCTTTTCCTGACCCTAACCAAGTGGTTTTTGTGCCTAAACCTAACCAGACCTTAACCACAGGGCATCATGATGATTTCGGAACAACGGGACTTCGGAACAATGGGTTTAATATGGTCGGAACAATGGGATGTCGGACCAATGGGCTATTGGACCAATGGGCAGTTCCCAAGTGGCGTACGCCTCTGTCAGGCCTTCCTTAATCCATATGCAATGTTAATTAATGAGACTCTAGGTGATTAAAACCAGTAAAATCACCTAATAAAGCAGTTTCAAGTTAAAAATCTGTGTTTTTCTGATGCTGTTCAGCTCGTCACAGAGGGGCTGCTAAATACAGAGGCTGACACGAAATGTGAATGGCCCAATCTAGAGCCAGAGTTTAGTTTGTCCATTTCGGAGCACTAGAGACACAGTGGTGCAGCATGTCAACGTCCATGAACAAGGACCCACTCCCTACGTAGATATAAATTATTTGAAGGTAATGATTCTCAATTTTGTGTGATTATACACCAAAGAAAACACTTATATTATATTCCCTTTCTGCCAATATATCCCCTAAAACCTACACACTGGGCCTTTAAATAGCAAAGTCCCTCTTTCCCTTCTTTTCACTTCCTGTATGAAGTTCAGTAAATTTATTATCCAATTAATCAGATCAATCTGATTGTGGACAAGGTAACCTCTTGCATGGTTAAAGCGCGGTCTTCATGGGCAACCCAGTCACCAGAGGGAAATGTTTGCATTGAACGTTTCTGCAAAACACATACATGTTACACTTGTATGCTTCATTCATATCATGACAGTATCTGAGGTGACGTAGTACATGAGCTGAATTTGTCATCAGAGGGTGGAGAGCATGGTGGAGGTGGGACACCTAAGCAAACTGTTAGAAATCAACAAACAACAACACTAGTTGTTTGTTGCCAACATTTTGAGATGTTTCCACTGGTGTTTGTGGCACCAAACATGGATGTTTTTCACTGACACATTACTGCATTTCCCAGAGTCATTTAAGACATCAAATCTGGGTATGTTTCAGCAACATATCACAGCGTTTCACAGCAGCGTTTGAGCCACCGGATCTGGGTGTTTTTCACTGACCCACTCCTGTTTTAATAGCGGCTTTTGTGCCATCAAACTTGGGTGTTTAAAGATGAAACATGATCTTTTTTAAACCATAACCAAGTGGGGTTTGTGCCTAAACCTAACCACAGCTTTGCCACAGCATTTTTAAAATATGTTAAGTTTCAACATATCCGCTATAAAATCATTTACAAATGTGACAAATCAGTGGTTTGCAGAAATGTACAATGCAAACATTTTTTCGGGTGATTAGGCTGTCATGGGTCCACTTGGTTCCCAGAAACCAAGGAACCAAACCCCAATCCAGACCTGATTCAGGCCTGATCCAGTTTATATTGTCATGAACTGGCTCACATTTTAGACAAAGGAGGAGGAAGAGCACACATGTGGTTTCAAACAAAAGTAAAGGATCACTAATTACTTAAAGCAATATTCTGTGTGCAACACATGCATGGACAAATGAAGAGTGTTATATGCCAGAAACTAAAAAGCAAACCAAACAAAGAGCACCATGCAGGAGCTGAGAAAGCGAGGGACTGCAGAGGCCAGCTTTTAAAGGCTTCCCAGCCCAGCAGCCCAGGTGAACCTACTCTCACTAACGACCTCCTCACAAGCAGAGCAGGTCATCACCATAATCAGTCTAATTAGGTCAGAAAGGATCCAGCCTGAATGCATGTGAATTTTAATGTTCAGGATTGAGGGCATGTATTGCTGCTGTTTTAACTGCAGCTGTTCATTTATTGATCATCATGCTGCTGCCAGATCAAGTGGGTTTTATTAACATCAGTGTTTGCACGTCAGGTTTGGGTAGGTTTTCCTTGGGTTCCAATCGGATCAGGTCCAATATTTTGAGACCATGTAGACCTTGTGTGCATTTCCTAAAGTGTTGTGGATGCACAACAGAATGCCCCGTCACACCACAAAGCGGCAGAGTGAAGCTGGAAGCTTAGTGATATAGTGACTACTTGTGTTGCACAACATGACTAATATGATATCTGTCTCCATTCTTTACCCTCCAGTTCTCTCACTGCCCTTAAAGGTCAGCACTGTCAAGACAGCTTGACTTGTCAGTGGTGCAAATTTGTTTCTTACTATTAACCAAAGTTGAACTCTACGCAGAGGCAGAGTGTGAGTGTACTTTACCTTAAGCAAATACACTGATCATTGTAATTCAATTGAAATGAATAGATTCTGGCACAAAATGTTGCTGTTTTTTAGTGTCGGCGTGACAAAGCCAAAAATACTGGATTTATTCATGTCTTCCTTCTGCACCACGTCCTGATCCAACAACATGGCTGAGGGAGGTGTGGCTGGAGGCGAATACCAAAACAGCTGTGGTTCTCTGGAGACTTGATAATTTATGCCCACATTTGAGCAATCAATCAAATTCCTGAACAGTTTTGTCAAATCCTTCCCAACACTATGATCTGTCCACCTATCAGTTTCACTCAGTCATAAATGGTTAACTGCCAGTTAATATGTTAACACGTTAGCAAACAGCTGCCATCTTACATATCCAGCAGACTGGGTACAAAATTAGCATTCAGTTGGGTTGCATTTTTGTCTTCCTCGTAATGAAAAACCATTGTGCAGGCGTTGGACATCAGGAACTGTATTACGCCTCGTTTCACCAAACTTAGCTACATCCTAGACAGCACCATTCAACCAGGAGGCTATTTTTCTATCTGTTGATCTTACAGAGTAGAGGACTCTGGCGAGAGAAGGAGAGAAGGAGGTGTGTCAACACTGGTGTGTCAGTGGGAATGTGAGATGCTGTCCTGTTCCTGTGGCTCCAACTAGAAAACAATGTTTTCATGCATTGGATGTGCTGAATGTGCATATTAAGGCAGTACAGGAGGAGGCGCACATTAATAATCCTCCAGGACTGTAACATGCTCATGTTTAACCCAAACAATGTGTCATGTGACTGCAGTTGGTTCGGATCCAGGTCGGAACACGTTCTCACCACAAATGAACCGCACCAGAGTTCATTTATAACCAGACCGGTCCGGTTGTTCTGGTGCGAACCTGAGTGTGATTGCTGTGTTCACACCTGCTCAAACGAACCACACTTAGGGGGAAAATGAACTTGAGTTTGATTGATCCGAACCAAACAGGGCAGGTGTGAAAGCACCCTAAGAAGATGCAAAAAAAGGGGTCTAAATTGAAACGCACAAGTTAAAGCAGCTGATGGGATCACTGGAGGTGCACGTTCTATAATTCCATGTGACAAATAAATGATTGAAAAGCTTGGGCAATCAGTTCCAATTGTAATTTCATTCATTCTTTATATAAAAATATAGATTTTTGGGGCTTTAAACTGTGTAAATTCTCACCCAACCCTTTTGGGATTTAGTGATCTATTGTGTAACAACTGTTTTAGTGTGCTGTTGATTGTGCATACATGTTCCGGCGTGCAAACATGTGTTTGTGTGTGACCGAAAGTGTAGGTGAACATGTTAATGACACAGAAGCTCGTGTTACTAGGCAGGATACACAGTGATTCCATTATCATTGATTAGGTGACAGAGTGTGTGTGCCAAATGCATGTCGGTGTGACACACGCTGTAAAAGGATTAGAAATATGGGAGCCAAGAAGTGTGTGTTTGCGTGTGTGTATATATGTGTGTGTGTGTGTGTGTGTGATGACAGAACATTAGTCAGAGTGCTTGTCCTATCAGATGGGGTATTACTGTACTCACGATGGAGGTCAATGGAACGATGAGTCTGTGTGTGTTTGTAAGTAAAGTGCCTCACTGTCATCTTCGCCACTCATATGATCATCTGCTCATATTAAAGGTGCAGTAAAATGTGACCACGTCTAATGGAAGATGTGAGCTACAACTACACTGACACACTGTACTCTACACTGGGATTAGAGGTGTCCCAATATACCGGTACTGGCTATAACCGTGATATTAAACAATGAAATACTGATATCATGTTATTAATAGACATAGGATAATATCATGCAAATAATCCAGCGCCTCTTAAATCATTTCCTTGTCTTTCTGTTGTCACTTTGTCTCCCTCCCCCAACACCATCTGGTTGCCTTTTCATTAACCATTAAGCGTAATTGCTCTTATTGTCGCTTCTGTGCAGTTATGGTCACAGACTCTGTCTCCACCTCCCTACACTCTGATTTTGAGCTTAATTCAGTCAACAAAAAGAGACAAAACACATAAAAAACAAAGTTAAAGGTGACTGTTGTTTATAGATACTGCCATAATATCGTTATCATGGGCTCTTTTGCTTAATCGTGTGGTGAAAATCTGATATCACGCCAGACCTAATTGGGATTTGACCAATATTAATGTTCATTAGGGTATCGATTCATTAATCCAACACTTCAGTTTACTTTAAGCCCGGGATACACACGATTTTAGGCTGTCTCAGACGAGAGATGACCACCATTGTGGACCGCCATGGAGGCAAAATGCGCTAAAAGAAATGTGTGGGATTCCAGCAAAGAGGAAAACCTTATCGAGTTGTGTCAGCAGAAGCCTTGCCTGTATGATGTGTCCTCCACCTCTTACCATGATCACGTAAAGAAAGACGAAGCATGGAAGGAAATAGAGGTGGAGTTGCAGCTGCAAGGTTAGCAAGCTAGCGGCTAGCAGCTAGCAAACACACATACACATAATGTGACCCTCTATGTTGCTTCACAGTTGGAGAAGTAATAACCAGTGTAGTATCATATGTCGTAGCCTGTGATTCAGTAGGCGCTGTCATCGCACAGTTTGCACACATCAAACTCGATGTCGTACCGAAGTTTATCAGATCCATGTCACACAGTGTAGCTGCACTAAACTTTTAAGATTGCTTAAATCTCACAGTCTGTAGGAGGCTTTATAGCCTATAAGGATTGGATGTCGAAACAGCCTAAAAACAAGCACATCTACACTCACCAGAAACATGGCAAACATGAAAGTCAGATTCACTAAACAGTGTTCAGCTCTTACTTTAAAGTTTGGATTCTCTGAACTTCATATTGCCGCCACATAATGCAGTTTAAATATACAGGACCAGGCCATGTTTCCTTCATGCTTGTTGGCCTCTAAATTATGATTTTTAACCTGGAGGAAAAGACATTCTGGCCACTTGGAGGCAGCAGAAACATACAACGTTTACATACAGTCTCTTTCAAAATAAAAGCACTACATCGGTACAACACTGCAAATTGATGTTTTTTTTCCTTCAACAACTAATGCACATGGTTAGGTTTAGGATAAAAGAACAGGGTTTGGCTTTATAAACTTACAGGATCTCTTGGGTGAAAGTCGGTGTTTGTTGGACCTATCCACCACCCCTCCTGCCCGCCCCACTCAGACTTCTGCCGCCTTAACTTTTGTTCTTGTCCTGCTGTCCTGCAACCGGCCGTCATGCCGATGTGAAAGGACGACTTTGTTCGTCGGTGTCTAACGCTGCAAGTCACTGCTCAAGTGCTGGATTTCAACACCTTCGGAGTGAGACCGGGTTGGACAACCACATGACTGTAAGTTTGATATCAGCTCCTTTTAGCTCTGATTTTGGTCTCCACCAACTCCTAAAGGAAAAATGTCTTTAGCCACCCAGGCTGTTCTCGTGCACTGTTTGTACGTTGTTGTTTTTTTTATAAAAAGTAATGCATCAAAATTTGTACAAATCCCACATAACCAAGAGACTGGTGTTCAAAACAGTGTGATCTTTGAGTTGTTTTAACATCTGTCATCACCATGTTTCTCCTAAATGTTACGTCAATTTCATGATGTCATTTGAGGGGTGCTAATTCGTAGGAAATCATACGAACTGTTGTTTGACTGTTGTTTTATCACCATGAGCAACACCTGTCAAATACCAGTAGTAATGTTATCCATTGTTAATATAAAAATATTGATTATAGCCACTTGAATTTTTAAACTAAAAATTTTTGCATCATCTTTTTTTAAAGTATGCCATAGCAAAAAATGTACGTACATGCCTAATGGGTAGACATTGGTTAAGTTTGGCTTTTTTATGATTGTCTGAAAATGTTAAGAGACCATACTTGTATGTAGTGTTTTATTAAAGGCCTGATCTGTATTTTAATATTTTTCCACAGACATTTCAGGCCTAATTGACATAACTAAAGTGTCTGCGCATGAAATGGAAAAATCAGCATATAATAATATGTAATTTGAAAATATGTATTTACATACACACTTGGTATGAAAAAACATCTTTGTACAGCACCAGGAAACATTAATTATGATGTTTACATGTGTGAGTCTTTGTGTTTAAACACCTGTCAATCAATTTGGAAATGACGGCACGTTGCTTCCTGTGTTCTGATTTTCATTACTGTGGGACTGGATTGGTTATTTGAACAAATCTGAGGTCTGACTGTGTTTTGAATGACTCTCTTACTTTTAAATAAAATTATGAAATATAAAAATTCACCAGTGAGTGCTACATGCACACACACATCCAGTCCACTGACTACTGATCGGCTCTGCAGTGGTCAGCTCAGCACCTACCCACTGCTAACCAGCCACCTCCTGCTGAGATCATTCACTCTCTCTCTCTCACACACACACACNGAAGCCACATTGCCCCCTGCTGGTTGATACAAGAACATTTCCTCTCAGCATCAGAGGTACTTAGAACCTTTACTAAAATAAAAATAACTCTTAGAATAATGTAGCTAAATAAAATATAAGATACTCTCCTCTGAAATGTTGTGAAGTTGAAGCAAATTTACATTCATACATTAACAATAAAAGTACAAGCATCTCTGAATTTAATTTAATTACAGTGCTTCAGTAAATGCAGTTACTTTCCACTGTTGTTTACTGGTGTCTCGCTTGATTTCTTTTGTGTGATTGCTTTTTAAAATCTCCCACCATAAGGATTTGCTTAACTCTCTAAGAAAACAAAGTAATTTCAGGGCTCTGCCAAACTTACTTTTATATTCCCCTCATACACATGTCATGTGCATACATTATATGTCATTGTCTGTAGAACAAATTTTATGCCTGTACTTTATCTGTGTGATCTTAATGTGGAGGGGACAATTATCACTACTACTTTTCATTGCTTTTTTCAATTACTATTTTTTCTTTTTAAATTTAGCTTTTTCTCACCAATAGGTTTGACTATAAACACTTGTTTGGGTAATTTCTGAATATAATGTGTATAAATGTTATATACAGCTGTAAAAAAAAAAAAAAAAAAAAGGTAACATATACACTGTATTGTTGTTGATGAAAATTAAATAAAAATAAGGTTCTAAAAAAATGAAGTTATTTCATAAAGCCTGTTCCCTGGTTTTACTGGGAGTCAGAGCAGCAGCAGCTCCCAGTCGCTCCAACTATCTGATGTGTCTTCAATTTTGTTCTGTATGATAAATCAGGAAAGCTGAGTAACAGCACACATGAGCTGCAAAGCTGTTGCATTCTTACATTTCTACAGTTCTGTGTTAATAATTCTGCAGGTCAGTCAAGATCCAGCCTTTTCCAAACTGCTGCCACAAAGTCAGAGGCCAACTTTTTTCTGAAATATAATCGTACGCTCTAGCACAGTGGTTCCCAACTAGTGGGTCGCGGTACAGAAGTGGGTCTTGGTCCATTCTAAATCAGTCACAAATGACTCGCAAACATGTCAAGTTTGTAAAAAACACTTAATTTTGAAGTGCAGCGGATTTCTGGCACAGAGTTTTTATTTTGAAGAGATGTTTCCTGCTGTGGAGTGAGTGAATGACAGACAGCTACCTAAAAGAGACAGCAAACTAGCTCAAGGACATGGCCAAACGCAAGTATGACAATGAATATATTAAACTGTGTGGATCTTAAACTAATGACTAATGAGATATCTGGACCCTTTGGCTGGACCAGTTGGGAACCACTGCTCTAGCATAAAGATTTCTCCTCCATTTCACAGAAATGGAGCGACTGGAGACAGAAATACAGACCAACAGAAGAAGCCACATCCAGTGAGGATAGCTGAGTCATACTGGCTCCACAGGCTCCATCTCAACTGGTATTGATTATACTCATTGATTATACTCATTTGACTCATTGACTGTGCACATGTTGGAGAGTGAAACTGCAGAGGCCTGACGACAGAGAGAAATCTATCATCCATTGAGTACGGTGACATCTGAACTCCTGACGTCCTGACGCCAGTTAATGAAAGCAGATTTAACAAAAGTATGCATGTGTATGTATGTTTATGTATCAGTTTGTATTATTTGTAGTCAACAGGTTTGAACGATACATGCATTTTGCCAAGTGGATATGCTAAACTTAGTCATCCTAACATAATCACCTCATTTCCAATCAACTAGTTTCTAGGTTTGCTAGCTGGGTCAGTATCCTCCTCAACAATAAAACCTGGTGAGCACCTTGTTTCCTGTCCCTGCAGCTTGGTTTCATATCAGTGATCTGATACATCCCCTATTTGAATAACTGAAATCATTTCTAGCTAGAGCATCTACTTTTATTTGATTCCATCATCTGAAATTATTACAATGGCATTTTTTTGTTTTGTTTGTAGATAAATGACACAATCCAGGTGAAAATTGGTGCAACTGATTAAACAACTCAACTCTCAGCCCATATATTTTCTGACCCCCGTCGGAAAATCGAACCCCAGTCTTCCACGTGACTGATGGCATTACTTTCTACTATGCCAAAGGAGAGCAAAGGGATCAAAAGAGAACGACAGAAAACAAAGAGTGCAGCTGAGGAAGGAAAGAAAGAGGACAGTGAAGGACAGAAAGGATGAAAGAGACATCAGAGAGCCATGACAAACAGATTGATAGGAGCATTTCAGAGGTGGAGAGGATGTGTAGGAGCCATATTTAAGTTTATCTGTAATCACATAATTTACTGATATGTCTCCGTTTGTTGCTATATTATCACCAGATAATGCCAAAGTCAGAAATTCCATAGCTAGAATAGCAAGAATAACAGTCTTGACTGGGGTCCTGTGGGACCCAACACAAATCTCACAGGGGTGGTTGGTTTTAACTTTGTCGCAGGTAGGCGTGGGCTGTCAAAAACTGAACTGCAGGTCCTGCCATTTGTTGGAATGCAACAAGTCTGTCTCTTCATCAGATGCACAGGAGGAGGCGCACATTAATAATCCTCCGGGACGGATGAAAAGTTAAGGGATCAAGGAAGTCATCCTGAGGGAGACATGAATGTTTGAACCAGAGTTCATGACATCTTCTAGTTGTTTCACTCAAAACCACAAAAACCAACCTCATGGTGGCGCTAGAGGAGAGGTCAGAGGGTCACTAAAGTCAGTAGTATTCATCCTCTGGGGACCACGATTATACATCCTAACTCTCATGACTGACGATCCGACAGTTGTTGAGATACTTCAGTTTAGACCAAAGTGGCGGACCAACCAACCAACCAATCATACAGGCCATCCACAGAGCCACGCTGCCAGCATGGTTAAAAACAGACTTTTACCCTTTGCCGCAGACCCAGCGACAAAAGATTTCACTCTGTATCTTCTTTTCTGAGAGTGTTGATGCAGCTCAGGGCGTCCCCAGGCTTCACCACTGACGTAAAGCTTAAAGATAATTTGACTCTGTGGCTCGTCTGTAACTGAGTGAAGATTCATTTGGGAGGTGGAGAGTGAGCGAGTGTTTTAGTTTTAGAGACAGGAAGAAAACACTTCTGTGAGTCTGACTGTTAGAGATAGAGTGTGTATTGTGGGCCCCAGAGGGTAGAGTGGAAATGACTTTGTCTTTGACAGCAAAGTACTGTTGAACAGCCCGAGGCTTCTTCCTTTTCCCGTCTATCTCTCTGCTGCTCCGCGCTCCCTCTCTTTCATTCATCTTCTGTCTCGCTTCAGTTTTGTTACACATCAGAGGAAAATAAGAAAACAGTCTGATTAAGAAAACTGGCAGAGCAATAAACAGGAAGGGATAAAGGAAGGATGCAAAAAACACTTTACTGTGCTCAGATCAAACGTCTTTCAAGATTTAAAGATGTTTGGATTGGTTTTAGTTTGTGGCCACTGGTTGCACTGGACAGCTCCCAGTTTGGAAAATGTCCCACAGTGTTTTAACTAATTAAATGGAAAATTAAAGACAATTAAAATAAAAATGTGAGTCATTAATATGACTTTATTTCAGTGTGAAGTGGGTCCAAACTACATTAAACAACTACATGTAATGAAGGCTACACATGTAAAAAAAAACATGCTTAAAAGAAGCACTCCACCGATTTTACACATGTAGGTCAGTTTACTGGTCATGGTTTAGAGTTAATGACCCTATTGGTTGCATTATGGGAAATGTGGGATCCAGTGTGTTTGGAGCTTGACCCATACTAGGGACTAGATGTTAGAATCTCTCACCCTCTGCTTCACAGATTTTAACTGTTGCACACAAACAAACATGAAGCTCTATTAATAGTTGCAGCTACATGCCCATTAGCCCACAGCGTCATTAACAGGCGGCTCGCTCAGTGTGTGACGTGCACTTGTAGATAAAATATAGGCCTATATTAATGAAGGTTCATTAGTACGGTTTTGTATTTCTCTGTAATGTAGCACATACTATTCTTTCTCACACCTTCAACTCAAACCATTGTGTTGCCCCGCCCAAAATATGTAGTAATTAAATTAATATNACGTGCACTTGTAGATAAAATATAGGCCTATATTAATGAAGGTTCATTAGTATGGTTTTGTATTTCTCTGTAATGTAGCACATACTATTCTTTCTCACACCTTCTCAAACCATTGTGTTGCCCCGCCCAAAATATGTAGTAATTAAATTAATATCGTAAACATGCGGGCGACTAGTCGACTAATGGCCCTAAATGACGACTATTGGTTGCCTAAGAAAATTCTTAATCACGGGGTTAGCCCTACTAACCGGAGCCAAAAGCTCACAGCTGCAGCTTCCAGTTCATGTTTATGTAGCTAACGTTAGCTTGAGCCTTGAATCACAGTGTGTCCTCCACCTTTTTCCGTGTCGCTACAGACCATCTCGCCAAAGGAGAGTGTGCAGCAGTTCCAGAGATGGGCCACAAGTCAACAACCGCAGCAACCCAAATCCAGCCTGCACAAACACCAGGACCGGACAGCCTCAACTCCCCACCTGATCAGCAAACTTTCTGTTGCTGCCGTTACACAGGTTAGACCCAGCACTGTCACTGGGCACCAGCCCACTGTGACACCCAGCGCCAGGGCGTTTGCACTGGCCGAATTCGAGCCGCTACAGCCTCCAATTGAAGCTCCAGTGCTGCCGCCTCCTCTCCTCCAGGCAAAGAAATCCACAGTGGCGGAGAACAAGGTGGAGGGACCGTGGGGTGGCTAGCTAATTCTTGTCTCATTTGTAGTCTGATAAACAGAAAAGAGTGCGGGAAAAGAAGGGGTTGAATGAATGAGCTGTGCGACTCAAACATTACATAAAAAAATTAAAATTAAAACTAAATAAAACAATGTATGGCAAATAAATGGTTACTGTATGAAGCCCTTGCGTATGGCTGTGGTCTGGTGGGAGGAGCGGGATGTTTGTTTGTTTTTTTACTTTTTTGTCTTTTTGAGATTTTGGTCTACCCCACATTTATATGTGTCTTGGAAACCTGACAACCTGGGACATTTGTATGAATGATGCTTGCGTCATCTACAATATTTCCATTTGCCATAATTTTGTAGCAATAAAAAGGTTTCCTCTCATGTTGGGTTTGAATATTTATGTCAGAATTTGAGTGTTAAAAACCAAGCAAAATATTAAAATTTAAGGAGAAAATTAAGTTTACCTGGTCAATAATGTTCTCATAAGGTGGGACAGAAAGACAAAACACTGACAACAAAACAGGATTTTAAAGTGAGCATAAACAAAACGTATTGGGAACGTTAGGGGAACCTTCTGGGAGCCAAAAAACTGCTCTGTACTTCTCCTCCTCCCTCCTCCTTCACACCCCAAACTCTGTCTCCATTTCTCTGCCACTAATTACTACAACCTGTCAGCCTCTCCCGGTTGCTGTGGCGACCGGCCGTTGTCATGGCAACCCCAGTGGTCTGTCTGGCTGGGTGAGGGAGGGAGGGAGAGAGGGGAGGTGGGGGTGTTATCAGGCAGGAAGGTGAGATAAGAGAGTTAATTTCTCCTTTAGTAGATAAAAGAGAGGCTGGTCTGCGTCGGTGAAACATTGAAACCAGCGGCAACACGTAAAGACCGAGACTTACTGAATATTTGCTGATGTGAATATTTCTGTCAGTATTGATTTTTGTTTTTACGCAACAGTCCACAATAAGCAGTAAATATTACATTCCACGATGTAATAAATCTGCTAAGGAAAATATGCTTGAATGAGGAGTGTATTAAAGGACAAATGATCCTTTGTTAGTTCTCCAGGAGTGAAGAAGCCTCTTGGATGAGAGGTGAAACGACTTCAAGGAACTCAAGTAAGTCCAGTTGCTTACGATATAACACCAAGATTACCATGACTTGGATGACTGAGAATATTCACCGTAATACCACACAAGGCCCTCCTCTCAAATCATCCAACTGGACAATGGGAAAAAAAGAGATGACATGGGTGGTTTTGCACTCTTTGATGACTTCAAAGTCTTCAGGCAAAAACGCCATGCACCTAGAGCACAGAAATGCGAGGCTTGTTGAAACGCTAAAACAGCAAGTGAAAAGCTTCAGTCTCATTAAAAACAATTTCAAAAAAGCCGCCTCCAGCTACTAAAAAGCTTTCTGGCCTTACTCAGTTTTAGATTTGCCCTGATATAGAGACTCTGTATCTATGGATAGCTGTCTAACAGAACTTCAACATCATGATTTTTATTTTTTTTTTCAAGGAAAGAATGCTGAAAATATGAACTCAATAGATACTAGGCATTTTTTGTGGTGACAAAAAGCACAGAATGAGGTCATTAAAGTCAGCACAAGCCATGTATAAATGATGCAGGATTTCTTCCTCACTCAACAACTGGAATTGCTGCTCAAAAGCAGAGCGCTCAGAGACGTTACACAGTTGAAATTCTTGAAGGAGAACAGTTGAATCTCTTCCACTGAGTCTTTCATGGGCCCACAGGAGAGAATAACTTGGCCATATTTAGACCCATGCTCTGAAGTGTGGACTAAAAAGGAACAAAATTAGTGAGCATTGCTGAAAGTGACATTATTACAGACTCTGCGGTGGTTCCAGAAAGAGGAGCAGCTTCAGTAGTGTGGAATAAACCGTGGCGTCCTGAATGTTTTATGAACAGCCCTGGACTTCTCAGACTCTTTTAGTGACTTACCGCTCAGAGGGAACTCATTCAGCGGCTCCTCTGGCAGCAGCACAGCGTCTCTCCCTCTCCTCTCTCGCTGTGTCGTCAAGTGATTTTGTCATAAACCTTTCGTAATGTAAACCTACGTGATGCTTGAGGCTGAGAAATTATATATGTGCGATAGTTGTGGTATCATAACAGCCAGTCACAGGTTGCAGCGTGATGATTAGAGGAGAAATGGCAGAGCATAAAAAGGAAGGAAATCAGCTGTTGATTTATATATATAGATCCCAGGGGACATTCTTTGTATCTGGGAGCTGTTTAAATGTGTAATTTGTGGTAGATTTTATTTTGTTGAACTATTAATATTGACAGAATCTGAATCTCACTCTGAGTTACTGTTGGTGTTCACAAAGTAAAGAAATGAGAGATAATTTCTGTTTAGTTTTTTTAAAAGATATTTTTTTGGTGGCATTTTTTGCCTTTAATCGACAGGAAAGTTAAGTGTGAGGTGGGGAGAGAGAGGGAGTGACATGCAGCAAAGGGCCACGGGCTGGTATCGAACCCGGGCCGCCGCAGCAACAGCCTTGTACATGGGGCACCTGCTCTATCCACTAAGCCACCGACGCCCCAATTTCTGTTTAGTTTTTACTGAATATCTGAAGGCAAACTGTAAAACTATATCACTTATTTTGTTGCAATTCTGTTTTCTTGAATTAATAATACATATTTTTTTACTAATCTGTCATATCGTCAAGAATATCGTTATTGCAAAATATCGTGATATTATTTTAGGGCCATATCGCCCACCCCTACTGAAGAAAACTTCAGTCCTTCAGTGTGGCTTCATTGCAATTTTTATTAACATCAGATGTCATATCAAAAATATGTCAAAATGTCTGTACGAACAAACGATTACAAACGGTACATTCTTTAAAAATCATCGACTGTAGGAAAATTGTACAAAAAATCTAATGTGACAATCAGAAAACATTTAACAACAGTAAGAAAATAAGACTTTGGAGCAAGAAGCTTAAAAACGACCTGGTGGATATGTGACAGTCAGAATTTTCCACCGACCTCATCGACACCCGCACTCGTCCACCACCATGTCCTGGTAATGTCGCAGCACCACGTTGTCGTTGTTGTCATAGTAGAGCATGGAGATCGGGGAGAGGCGGATGGGCACGCAGCAGGGTTGCGGTGTGCCGTGTGGGTCCAGGGAGTGCACCAGCGTCTGCAAGATGGCGTGGTTGGTGCCGTTCAGACTCTCGCTGAGCGGAAACGGGCACTCTCCGTGGCAGTAGTTGGCCATGTAGCCCTGCGGTGCGATGATCCAGTCCTGCCAGCCCACGTCCTTGAAGTCGATGTAGAGGCGGCGGGCCTTGCACACGTTGCTGGGTGTCACAGGGAGGTGGATGGCGCTTCTTCTCTGCCTGGAGCGACACTGGTGTGGGTTGAGGGACACTGCAACCAGTGAGGCCTGGATCAGCGGCAGGGTGAAGGCCGGGTCTAACGGGAGGGAGTTCCCCGGGTGAAAAGGAAGAAGCTCTTGTGGATCTGCGCTGAGAGGCAGCAGCTCTAAAACCAAACCGTAGTTGCGTCCCGGTTTGCGCCAGCTCTCTGCCAGCGAGGTGAGGTCCATGGTGACGGAGGTGGGCTCGGGCTGCAGCTGGACCGACTGGGACAGCAGGAGCCTGCGGTTAGCTTGGGGATTGGCTCCCCTCAGCGTGGCTCGAATCACTTTATACAGGGACACGCTGAGGGCCCCGGGCCCCTGCAGGAGCTCCGCCGACCTGACGGGCTTCCAGTGGAACTTGATTTCCAGCTGAGCCAGAGACAGCAGCTCCACAGGCTGCAGGACGGACATGTTGAAGAAAAGCTGCTTCTCCAGACAGGCCTGACAGCTGCTGCTCCAGCCAGACACCAGCCTGCCTGCAAAACATCAGCAGGGAGACCAGCCTTTAACAACAGGGGTTTATTTGGCTTCTTTATTTAAGTGGAGATGAGGTGTGTGATAACCTAAATCACAGAGAAGAATCATTTGTCATGACCAATTACTTCTCTCTCAGACTCACACTGTGGTCGCACTCAGTCTGCATTTTGAGCAGGTCTCACTGAGGCACATTTGCAGCATGATTTAGTGCGAACACCTTAAAATAACAAGCCTTTTGTTGTCTGCTTTAAAAGAGACGTTGACCAAAACAATTAGGCTGACGTGTTTTGATTGTTCGAGTACTGAGTAACACTTTGTTCAATAAATAATAGTGTGTATTCTCTCTCTCACGTAACTGTGTGTAAACGTTGGCTGAACCTGCTTCTTACAAACAAAGATGTGCCAAGTTTTGCACACAAGAAGAAGCACTGTAGGGCCTGTTGTACTTTTTAGTTACAGATCTTATGATAATTAAAACCATTCACTTTCAACTGCGTATCCAGAGTCAGGTCACAGGGGCAGCAGGCCGAGCACCCAGATGTCCTTCTGCTTGATGACATCACAAGTTTGAGAGTTACTTTCCACGTTTACAAATATTGATTGAACTTTCTTAGACTATGGAAATAACATATTGTAATTCTTAATTTTAGGTGGTGTTGCCCTTTAAA
Source organism: Epinephelus moara (assembly GCF_006386435.1). Taxonomy (NCBI): domain Eukaryota; kingdom Metazoa; phylum Chordata; class Actinopteri; order Perciformes; family Serranidae; genus Epinephelus; species Epinephelus moara. Next base: position 10,286,367 of record NC_065512.1, on the reverse strand, counting down.
GTTAAAGTTAGGACAGTGGTGTCTGCAGGGTCTTTCAATTAGAACTTTGAAAGACAGAATATACATCTTATCTGTCTCCATCTGGTAAGGTCTAATTGCTGGACTCATGAGCACACTGGGTCTTGCAGCCATTCAACACACACACACACACTCTGAATAATAATGATGACCCACCTTGGTCCTGCACGTATCGGATGATGTTGCCGCGCACTCCGTACTCAGACACCGTGCAGGGGTCGCTCTCCTCGGCCTGGATGTTCTCTGACCTCCGGAACATCCTCCAGAGCGCGGAGGGGACACGGCGCCGGGCCTGGTGGCTCCCCGCCGGCCGAGGCCTCCCTGAGAGCCCCAGGGAGCTGAGGAAGAGCCGCTCCTGGCTCTTCATCTCCTCCACATGTGAGAGGGCACACACACCGAGGACACACACCGCTAACAGCAGCACAGGAGACATGTGTGGCCTCATGTTGGATATGCTTCAGCTCTGACTGCTCCTCACCTGTAGGGTTTCTCCTGCAGACAGCGGTGCGTTTGTTTTAAAGTGTGAGACCTCCCGGTGTGCGGCTGCTTAATTATGTTAATGAAGAGCCGGCAGACAGGCCGGAGATAAGGTGAGGGGGGCGGGGTCACATGGAGGCTGATCTCAGGTCAGGTCCTCAGCAACAGACAGATGTAAAACTTTAACAGACTTTAACAGTGCTGAATAATGTTGTAAATAAATATTTGTTGTATCACAGAGTTTCTCCTCCAGTTATTAGCTGTGTTAATGTTCCCTCACCTGCCCTGAAATGACCCCAGTTTAACCCTTAAAGGCCCAGATCAGTTAGAGATGATGATGTTTAATTCATTAAAAGCTCACTTCACCCAAAGACAGTTTTGCTGGAGGAGGTTATAAGACACCACAACAGAGTTCTGCAGGGATGACGTGTTTTTGGAGGCCAACTCCGAAGTTAGCGTCACCCTGGTTCCCTGAACACAAAGTAAATGGGTTTTTCCATTTCGGATTATTGCAGAAAATAATTACGGAGTAAACAAAGGTTTATGATGCTTACACGTTTTTATTTTATTTTATTTTTAAAATTTTTTTGTTATTATTTTTTAATTTAATTTAATTTAATTCAATTTAATTCAATTCAGTTCAGTTCAATTTTATTTTAATTTAATTTAATTCAGTTCAATTCAATTCTATTCTAATTTAATTTAATTTAATTTAATTCAATTCAATTCTATTTTAATTTAATTTAATTCAGTTCAATTCAATTCAATTCTATTTTAATTTAATTTAATTCAGTTCAATTCAATTCTTTTCTATTTTAATTAAATTTAATTAAATTTAATTTAATTCAATTTAATTCAATTCAATTCTATTTTAATTTAATTTAATTCAGTTCAATTCTATTCTATTCTATTCTATTCTATTCTAATTTAATTTAATTTAATTTAATTTAATTTAATTTAATTCAATTCAATTCAATTCAATTCAATTTTATTTTATTTTGTTTTATTTATTAACCCAGTGGGGACATTTTTCCTCTCATTTGTTTCATTTTATTTTTTTTCTTTCTCTTTTCTTCTCATTATTAATTCTAATTATTCATCTTTTTATTTTTATTTTCTTTTTTTCACTTTTTTTAAACTTTTTTTTTCCATGTAGTAGTGGAGCTCAGTGTATGCGGGCGGCGATTCCATACAACACAACCAATACACAAACAAACAGCATCACTCCATCATCATAAAAACAGAAAAAACAAACTATAAAAGACAAAAAATAAACAAGGTACCTCACCCAACACTGGGGCCAATAGTCATACAACAGAAATTTCATACTGGCATAATAATATTCCAGACTAGTTCAACTGCAACAAGAACAAGTTGACAAAAAAGAAGTTAGGCCACATATCTTTTCTCACCACCCTCAGCTTCAATAAACTTTTCCCATCTGTCTAAATAACCTTTGTTATTTGTATAATATCCTTCCAAAATAAACTGCTGTTTAAGAAGCTCTTAAGTCTGTAGATGTTTAAAGATTCTGCAAGAGTTGCCTGATAAATGAACTTTTCCCTAAGAATATAATTAAATTAACAGTATAAGTCTTTGTTCCTGTAACATCCTCCAACATCACAGAGAACAGATCCAGCTCCAGGTGTAAACTCATTTTGTGCACTTTTTTACTTCACTCCAAAATGCAGACACAATATGACAACACCAAAAATGATACTTTCACAGTTTGTTCAGGAAGATAATCTTTACAAATGAAGACTACATTTATGATTTTTGAAGCCTAAATGTAAATCACCAGGAGTAAAAAGCACACCACGGTTGCGGGAATTCAGCGTCACCACAACACGGCTGTTCGGCATCACAACGCTCTGTAGTATCATTTAGTTAATTGTTAGCAACTGCAACTTTTAAAGACAGGTTAAGGTTTCAGATTTTACAGGTGGGGTGTTTACTGACTTATCTAACGTCGTAGAACAAAACAGGAAGTCTCTTGAGCTTGTGTTGGGTGGCAGTAGCAGCAGTAGCTCAGTCCATAGGGACCTGGCATTGGAGCCAGAGTGTCGCCGTTCAAGTCCCTGTGTGGACCAAGCAAGGAGTGTGGACTGGTAGCTGGAGAGGTGCCAGTTTGCCTCCTGGGCACCACTGATGTGCCCTTGAGCAAGGCACTTAACTCCCAGGTGCTCGAGGCGTCCATCCGAAGCAGCCCCCTCACTCTGACATGTCTCCATTTAACACATGTACAGGTCCTGTGTGTGCATGTGTGTGTATATTGGGCATTTGTGTGTGTATGACAACAGAGTGAAAAAATTGAATTTCCCTTCAGGGATTAATGAAGTTAAATAAAAATTAAACACTTAAGAAAACACTCAGAGAGAATGTGAAGTAATCTTGCATTTCACATCTTGTCAGGATGTCACAAGTGCCTACATGACGTTTAATCTGCCAGTGTGTCACCAGCTGTGAGTGCTTCACTTGATGACTGGATAAATTGGCCCAAACTGCTCTGTCACCTCTCTGACGATGCCTTAAAGAGCCCTGACCTCAGCTGCTGTCACTGAGTATGAGTATCTGACGTCTCCTGTGTCCTGTCTGGTAGAAACTGCCACCACACCACAAATGTCACTCTCAAATTTTGAGACAATCACGTCATTTGAATGATTTCAGCCTCCCAGCTGACGTGACTAAAAATGATGAACACATGGCGACAACACACACTGCCAGTCTGTCTGGAATCTGTCTTTTCCTCTTTTCCACCTGCATTTTATATTTAAAATGATTTGTCTGCAACTTTAAGTTTCTCTCTGTTTCACACTTTTACAAATTCAAACCACTTTGGTCAGATTATAGTGGAAAAAAAACAGACTTTGGCTCCCCCCAGTGGTGGGCTAAATCATGACACTGTTGCAAGCACCACTGCACACGACTGTATCAGCGTCTCTACCTGCTGTCTATCCACAACCATAATGTACAGAGCACGCACATGAGATGAGGAGACTGTTGCTGGACATACACACACCAAACCTAACCGCTAGAGCAGCAGAGTCTGACTGATGCTTGAGTCTGAGCTGTGAATGTGCAGTGTGTTTGAGGAACAGCACTTCTTAAGTTTGTTACACCATCTAGTGTCCATGTTAGGTACTTCATACTGTAATTACACAAACTGAGAGCGCCCAACAAGCACACAGCCCCAACCAACAACTGATCCAATGTGTGTTTCACTTTTTGGTTTCCAGCATTTTTGGCTTGTGAAAACTCATCATAGGTTATAGTTCAACATCCCATTCAGTGTTGTTTGAAGGATTTCTTGATGACTGATAACTACAGTTATCCTCATTGTCCCTTTTCTGTTTCAATATAACAGAGTCTCCGTGCACAAAGTCAGATCTGGAAAATGAATTCTTTTCTGAGCTTGGTGTGGAAGAACTTGACTGACCTGCACCCCATCCAACACCTGTGGGATGAACTGGAACACAAGCTGTGCTGGACCTCAGTAATGCTCCCACCTGGTCCCCAGAGGAAATGTTGGCACTGTTCATTTCTTCAAACCACAAATATGCAACATTTGTACGTTTTAAACATGGCATATCAACATATCTAATGTGACGTAGTTCAGATTAGATGTGTATGAGCTGCCTTTGTCATCGACAGGTGGAGGAGATGGTGGATGGCATGAAACAGTTGCCAAGTGCTAACTGTGGCCCCAAGCCCTGGTGTTTTTTAGCAAGATGTTGTAGCAATTCCAGCGCAATTGTGACACCAAGTTGTTAAGCAAGACACACGCCTCATTTGTGGCACCAAATCCAGGTGTTTCATAGCGAGACATTGTGGCATTTCTAGCTATGATTGTGGCACCAACACTGTGTTTTTCAGAGAGACATGGCAGCGTTTCCAGCTGCAATTGTGGAACCAAAAGTGGGTGTATTTTAACAAGACATTGTGGCATTTGTGGCACCAGAAAACGGGTGTTTTTTAGCAAGACATCAAGGCATTTGTAGCTGCGACTGTGGCACCTACACTGTGTGTTTTTAGCCAGACGTGGCATTTCCAGCCATGATTATGGCACCAAAACTGGCTGACTTTTAACGAGACATCGAGGCATTTGCAGTGGTGATTCTGGCACTTTTTAGCAAGACACTGGGGCATTTCCAGCTGCGATAGTAACACCAAAAGCAGTTGTTTTTTGAGCGAGACATTGCAGCATTTCAAGCTGTGGTTTTAGTGGCAAAACTGGGAGTTTGACGCCAAAACATGATCTTTTTTTAACCATAATGAAGTGATTTTTGAGCCTAAATATAACCAACAAATCAACAAATCTTCAACATATGAAACATACATGTATTTGTGGTTTGCAGAAAAGTAAAGTACCAACATTTACTTTGGCGACTGGGTTGAATGGGACAATATTTTGAAGCCAGTTTCCACAGTTTGGTGGTACACCTACAACCAGAAGAGGAGGCTTTTACAGCAGCAGATTCATTCTCCTGGTTTTGAGTATATTTAACAATCACCTCTGTGTAAGGAGACCTCCTTTAACGACAGCGTTGTAGCTAACACGTTGTCATAAACACCAAACATCAGGTCAGTTCCAGTGATTTTTTAATATAGTTGGCAATCAAAGATGATTTTGATTTGAATCATTATTTACACATCAGTATGTACAGTGGTCAAAGAGGAGCAGGAGGCTGTAGTTACACTGTGTGTGTGCGCCAGGGGGAGGAGAGGAGGAGGAGGAAGAAGAGGAAGAGGAGGAGGAGGAGGGGTGAATAAGACATTCATCCTTTCAAATAAACCAACGGATCAATCCAACACCGACTGACTGCATTCATCTATTCAACACCGAACGGTATGTGTGCATAGCTCGGACACAGATTTGGCGACGCACACACACCTCCCAATCACACACACTCACACACACACAGAATAAATATACACACACTGTATATGAACAATCCACTGATAAGGTAAGACAATAGATAGACAATAATGTGCACTGCTTGATCTCACCTGATCACACACACACACACGCACACACATTCGTACAGACACATACAAGTAGACCCCCGCACGTACACACTACAGCTCAACAGATACACACGACACACACCGCTAGACTGAGTCTGAGACTCTCCCGTCACCAGTGATTCCCATCTGAGAGTTTTGTGCTGATGTTTGTGTTTGAGTCAGAGTTAAAGATGTATCCATGACAACCAGACGCTTCCATCCTGCAGGTACAGGAACGATTCTCTTTGCTGTAGACTTGTAATAAAACTGACATTTTTTATTAGTGTAGTAATACACACTTTCATCAACAAATTTTTATCAATTTGTTGATGAAAGTGTGCGATTTTTTCCCCAAATGTTTACGAGAACCCTGCTGTGAAAGGGGAGCAACATTCTGTAAGTGTTTCACTGCTTTATCCAAATTAACCTCATTGCAGGAAATAGTTTACGAACATTTTCTAGAATTATTTTTATTTCTGTCTTTTTAGGCAAAAAAATGCAGCCTAAAAAGCAGTTATGATTGACTGTGTTTCTATTCATCAGTGAGCGATTAACAAGAACTAAATGAGTTAAAACATGGCAGCATTATTTTAAAATGTGGCCAAATTCTTATTTTATCCATTTGGAATTGTTTTTATGTCGTTAAGAAAATACAAAGATGAATGCTTGATTTCACACGACAACCTTACAACTGTCTAAATGCTTGTGGTCATTTTAGGACCATTATCAGGCTGATATTATGTAGTTTGACCCCAGCATTAATATTCTACTTCAACATTAATATTGTTTTTATCACAAAGGCCTGTCATGATAATTTCCGTATTGTCTGATCAAGATCAGCAAAAACTGACCGAGGTCATGTCCATATATCGTAAGATGTGGCATAAAATGGTCTGAAAATGACAGTAATTTAGTTTATCACTATTATTTCTGGTTGAAGATGTCGTCCAACAAAAGTACTCATCATGACAGGCCTAGTGTCTCAGGTTGGGTATCGAACTCTGTTTTTAAGGTTACTACTGAGTATGGCTTTACTCAATTAGTGCCAAATTTTGGTACCTGGGAGCGCATGGTTGAGAGGGGAAAACAAAGAGCCTGCAGCTCGCTCACGTTACAGAGTCAGGGCGATGGTGTGATATGAATATTTGTAATGCGAAATGCAGAGCTGGTCTTAACTACACGCTCTAATTCTTGTCTGCACGAGTTTCATGCTGGCTTGTATCTCTTTCTCACGTTATGCCCTGGTGACAGACTGACAGGCTGGAAGTTCTAGGGACAGGTTATATTGTGTGTGGTTGAATAACAATGTATAGATTGAGAAGGTTGGGCTTATTTTTTACACCTGAAATTACATGTTTGTTATTATAGACAGTAAAATACTGAAAAAAGGTACCACTGGGTAACGGTGCCCAACCCTACCAGTATGACAGGACAGAAGAGTCTGTTTAGGATCGTGGATATTTCTCCAAGGATGAGTTTTGACGTCTTGACTGTCATAAAAGGCAAAAGTCTCAAATGTAAAAGCGATGACTTGTGGAGAGGCTCAGAACAGCACGTACAGCAGGACACACTCAGTCAAAGTTACAGTACTTGAGTAGCTGATCGAGGCGTACACACATCTAGGGCTTTGGTGCATCATGGGACAATCAGGACTGTTATTCTTCAGTTCGAAGGAGCACGACAGGCGCCGATCTGATCGATCAGTCCATATATATATTTATATATTTATAACTATAAATCCATCCAATGAGCTATGTACAAAGTATGGCAAAGAAAAATCTTTATTTAAATTTTATCAGCAGATGTCATCGGCTCTTCACTGCGTCTAGTCCGTAATGTCTCCAGTGATGTGAACGTTTCATGCGTAGGGGTGAGTCCATGCCGGCAACCTGCAGTGAGCGGTCTTCGACATGGACTCATGGACCCGGTCTGCCCCAGAGCAAAAGCTCAGCAGAGTCCATCCAGGGCCGGGGTTCAGTTCTGTAAGAAGGGGGCGGGCGCTCTTGCCACCAGGGTCATGTAGCGTTGACCTCCATGATGTGGTCGTCGGTGGCGGGCAGCACCAGCACCTGCCGCGTGTGGGTGTGGTTGAACACCTGTCCGGGGCTGAAGGGCTCCAGACGCGGCATGGCCACGCCCTTCTGCTGCTGGTCGCCGCTGCCCACGGAGTGCACGCTGCCCCGGCTGCGGATGCTCGCCGTGTCCGCCTGGTCGTCCAGCGTCTTGTCCAGCAGGGAGAGACTGTCGTTCTCTACGCAGCTGTCTGAGGACGGCAAGAAACAAACTGACGTCAGCAGAAGAAAGAAAAATACTGCTGCTCATGAACTGCAGTCAAACTGTCAAACTAGGCAGCGCTGATCAAATACGCATCAATATTCTGTCACTGTATTGTCTATTTCTCTCTCTTAAATGTTTTCAGAAAATATTTTAGTGTACTGTTTCACTGTTAAATAAGAAAATGTGCTGTGTTCTGTTTTGGCTCGACTGTTCTCAACACGACAACCAACTATCGACACAAACTTCCTCGCTGCGTCCCAGCTGCAACAAAAACATGGTGGTAATACCACATATAACACTGTTGAGCGACGCTTACTCATCACAGAGGAAATTCTTACACTGCAACAGCCCTAGTTCTACGTGAGAGGTCTTACCAGGGTCTGGCTGAATGGCCACAGCTGCAGTGTGAGGAAGGTACTTCAGCACTTTGATCTTGGGGAAGGGCAGGTGTCCAGCGAACAGAGGCATCACCTCGATCTGCACCTTGTGGGTCGCGCCGGCCGCCATCGGCATCGACACCATCCCTGAACTCTTCCCACACACGGCCCAGTTACTGCTGCTGTCGGCCACTGTGGACACACACACAGACACATGAGGTAAAGGGTAAAGTCACTGATGTTTCGTCTGTTAACTCTACAGTCACGACTCTAAATATGAATGTGTCTGCACAAAGTGATCGATCTATTGTGTCTAGAAATATTTGTGTCTGAGAAAATTGCTAAAACTGACGATGAGGCGTATCTGTGCTTACAGCAAACAGCTGACATAAACACTCAGATTTTTTTTTACACTCAATCTTGTTTGCAACTAATGAACTAATTTTAATTGTTTATTTTTTACTCTATGATGTAATGTCTGCTAGTGTGGACCCCAGGAAAAGTAGATGCTACCCACTGGGGATCCAAAAAAATTAAACAAATATATAAATAAATAAAAAAGAGCTTAAATTTGATGTTTTTATTCACCTTTATCACAATAATATTTGTTTCCTGCACTCTTATAATCCCCATTCTCTCTGCTTTTGTTTATCCATCCTTTTAGAAACCCAGGTGATGACCCGTTGTCCCGACATACCTTCATACATGAGTTTGGTGGTTTTGAGGCCATCAGTGTCGGTCTTGCTCTCCTCTGCCATCTCTCCCTCTGCAGGTTCAGTCAGTCGTGTTATACACACCTCCAGCCCGCAGAGCAGACCGGAGCGACAGTGCTGCTCCCCAGCAGGAGGCAGGATCTCAGCTTTCACACTGTACAGTGTCTGACAATGACAAACAGTGGTTACTTATGGAGGGTTAAGTCTCTCATTGTAGTGGGAGTGCTTTACAATCCACATCTCCCAAAATGTGTTCGTTTTGTAACATTATTAACTCATGCAAACCAGGAACACAACAGACAGCTGACCCTTGTTTGAGACATGTTTATTTTGCCTGTCCACATGTTTCAAAAACATCTAGATATTTAAGCTGCTGACGACAGGATTACAGCTCCACTTATCAAAGAGCAGAATAAACGCTGAAGTGGACTCACAGTGACTCTCTCGAGCTGGAACTGGTAGTGGAAGGGTTTGAAGGCAGAGACGTCTTGCTTGAGCGGAGCGAAGTTGGCAGAGAAAACACACTGGAGACACGAGGGCAGGTCGTCCTTCCACCTCACCTCCCACAGGCAGAACACACTGTGCTTACTGCACAACAGCTACACAAAAAGACATCAATATGAATTAGTTTTGATGTTATTTTAAATGAAACCAACACAAGAGGCACAGAATGGATATATCCTTTTGACAGACATACCTGTAGTGCTTTTTATCACTCTAGATCGTTTTGGTGTGAGTTGCAGAGTGTTGGGGATATCAGCTGTAGAGATGTCTGCCTTCTCTCTAATATAATGGAGCTAGATGGCACTCGGCTTGTGGTGCTCAAAGTGTCAAAAAATACATTTGAAAAACTCAGCAGCAATGTCTCTTTCCAGAAATTGTGCCGTGGTTATTCAAGATAATCCACAGACCTTGTTGTGAGCAGTTTCATGTAGGAACTATTTTCTTTCTACCGAACTACACCTACTAACCGTATCACCACACAAAGGTAGCGTGCATCTACTCATGGACGAAAGGGTCATGCTAGTGACAGTGCGAGATGTAAACACTAATGATTTTATATTGTATACATTACCTCTACTCATATGAAGCCAGGGACAACAGCAACATTTAACAAAGGTAACGTTACAAAATTCAGCTCCATTACAACTCACAAGGTTCAATGACAAAACAACTGTCTTATGCTAAACATGTTTTCCAAACAAATACAACATGCTAACATTATTAGCACAAGCCTATGGCATTTTACATTGTATAAATTAGCCTAGCGACAAGCGGAGATTTCCTCTACTCATATGAAGCCAGGATAAATCACACCAAGACTTAAAATGCTATTTTTGTGGAGGCTTTATTGTCTTCACAGTTTATTGTTTCTTATCTGTGAAATTAAAGTAAATAAAAGCTTTGTTTCCACTGAGGGAAATGGTTTCAGCTTAAAGACAGGAGGTCTGCGTCGCCGCAACGTGTAGTTACATTTCTGGGGATGTGCACGTCAGGCTACAACGCTGGAGTATAAATCCCGCTTGATGGCGTCCTCCTCGGCTGAGCTGTAACATTAGCTAGCTCTCTGATACTAGTGAGCTAACAGTAGATGCACGCTTCCTTCTGTGCGGTGATATGGTTGGCAAGTGTAATTTGGTAGAAAGAAAATAGTCCCTACATGAAACTGCTCACAACAAGGTCTGTGGATTATCTTGAGTAACTGAGTCATGATTTCTGGAAAGAGACATTGCTGTTGAGTTTTTTAAATGTAATGTTTTGGCACTTTGAGCACCACAAGCTGAGTGCCATCTAGCTCCATTATACTGGAGAGAAGGCAGACATCTCTACAGCTGATATCTCCAACACTCAGCAACTCACACCAAAACGATCTAGACTGATAAACAGCACTTCAAGTTTGAGGAAAATATGTGTTTCTGATTTTAGGGTGAACTGTCTCTAGAAACCATAAATAGTTCCCTCCACATATCTGAGCTCCTCAACCTCTCTGTGGTTCAGCACACATGAGGAAACTAATTTGTGCTGCTTGTTAACACGATCATTATTTCTGTCACTACCCAGCAGAGAACAAATGGTGGACCAAGAGCTTCAATTATCAGGCTCAGCCCCCTCTGGAGGGGAAGGCTGAAACTAAGGAGTAAAAATATGTATCCTCATTAGTGTGATCTTTCTATTTTTTATATTCCCCCATATTTTCCAATACATATTATAACCTGAATCTATTTTTTTACAAACACTAAACCTGGACACTACCCACTGATCCATCCTGTCGTCCCTGACATTTGTTTAGTCGTTTTTTTTTCAGCTCACCTGTTGAGTTTTAGTGTTGAGGGACTGCAGCTCCAGCGACGCATGCTGCTTCTCTGTCAGCTTCACTTCTGCCAGTGTGAAGTTCACATCTGACATGTTCTGCACACACACCTGGATGTACTTCCTGTGGGGTCAGGTCAAAGGTCACAGGTCAGACGTGTGTATAAATGAGTTGGGGTTAATTAAATAAGTAAACTATAGTTTCTTGCATTTTGAGGATTTTATGTGAAAGCGCACATCTGCCAAAGATTTCTATGGATAAACTATTTGTTCAACAACAAAAAACAGTAATGTGATTTTTTTTCCCATTAGTGACACATACAGATATTTCAGTGAGAAGAGCGGCTCACCTGTTACCAGCAGAAAGCAGTGAGTGTTTGGTCTTGAAAGGGATGTAGAAGGTGAGGGCGAGCAGCGTAGAGTAGATGGACCACGGACAGTCGATGGACATCTGCGGACAGACGGGCACAAAAATTAACTATCAAATCTCTTCAAGTATCTTGTAACAGCTCACAAGTCCAAGTACAAGGAGGGAATATTTATCTGGTTAATGATGGTTATCTTTCTGACACTTTTAGGGCTGCAGCTAATGATTATTTTCATTACCAACTCAATCTGGACAATATTTTCTTAATTTATTGATTGGTCTAAAATGTATATCTAACTTTTATTAAAACATTAGAAAACCCCAGAGCCAAAGGTGACTTCAACAAATGTCTTATTTTGTCCTGAACCGAAAAATATTCAGTTTACTTTAATGAAAGACCAAGAAAAGCAGCAAACTTTAACATTTAAGAACCTAGAAATATAATTTTTTTTTGACATTTTTTGCTTGAAAAATGACAAACGATTAATTGATTTTGAAAATATTTGCCGATTAATTCATTGGGAATCAACTTATCGTTAAACAACAGATCACTGCAGCTCTAGATTACTGTATAGATACCACCCAAGCCTTTAAACCGACAGAAATGTGACATCTTCTATCAGCTGTGACTCATTTCACACTCACCCTCTGGTCGATGGCGGTCATGGGCGTGTCGGGATGGCTGTAGCTGCGTGGTCGGTGGCGGACCTCCCCGTTGGTCAGCCTCTCGTTGGCGGGCCGGTCTGACCCGGACGGGATGACGCACAGAACCTCCAGGTGGAACTCCAGAGTGTGGTACGGAGGGGTGGCAGGCAGGCTGATGCTGGTCACCTTCTCAGAGGACTGGATGGACAGAGTGTTCTCACCCACTAGCTCTGAACGCAGCGAGGGGACAGAGAGGGAAGCTGTGAGAACTTTAAAGCTGTTTTTTTGTCAGTTAGTTAGTAAACAGTATGTACTAAGGAAAACACAACTTCATGCAGGTGACTAAAGGAAAATCAGGGAACAAAGGGGGATCTATTCTGGAGGAAGCAGTGCACTGACCAGCTGTGGGGTTGCTGATGCGGGCGGTGCAGCTGGTGGAGGGCAGGATAGGCATAGTGTCTGTGTTGCTGAGCTGCAAAGCGTCTCCTTTCTTTACAGCGTAGTGACCCGTCAACAGAGTGAACTTCACCATCTGAGGCAGACCGGCCAGCAGCGGCTCTGAAAGCACAAACACACCTACAGTGAGCACCGCCCACACACACACACTGACACATGCTACAATCTGGTTTGTAAATAACCATAAACATGATATCATAGTAATGAGGGCAGCAGAAACTAGAGATGCACCAATTTATCGGCCGCACAATCAGTATCGGCTGATATTCGCACTGTTGACTGGCATCGGCTTATCGGCAAGTAAGTGGCTGATGTTTTTCTGTCGGTCGCATCAATTCTGTGCAGGCTAAAAAGCAGGGCTTGAGACTAACAGCATCCCATTGTCCCCACATAAAAGGAAACATGATTGGGATGAAAAGAAAATTTCCCCAGGTCATCCTCAGGACAGAGGGACGCAGTGAACTTATCATGGACGTGTCAGGTGATACACTCTCTGATACTGCTACACTGTGAACAACAAATCTGTGTTGACATCGGCAGCAGGAGAGCAAGTTAACGCACCAGAAATGACAGCTAACAGAGGCTGAATCATGTTACATTATGAAGCATTCAAGGTCTATTGGGCAAAGATAAATTAGAACATTTTCACGATGTGTTCAAATCTAGTAAAATGTAGTTTTTGGTGAGAAACTTGATAAATACAGCTGTTTAAAGAACAAATGTGTTGATGTTTTCACAGCACTTATTTTTAAGGGCTTTAAGGATATTTTTCATGTAAAAGCTTATATTAAAGGTCGTTTTATAAATGTGTATGAGTGTATTTATGCTCATTAAGATAGTGTAATGAAGGCTGGATGACTTTACAGCAAGTCAGTTTTTTTTATAATGCTATTATTTATAATTTCACAATCGGTGCATCCCTAGTTCAGTAGTATGCCATACGGTACTGTCAAGGCTCAAGAGCTGCTACATGAGCAACTTATTCTAAACAGCCATATAGACGCTCAGAACATGGTAAACTGAAGAAGGGTCAGGGACTTTGTTGTAATGTTCGTCCAATAAAAGAAATCTGTGAGAGCAGCTCCTGATGAAATTAAGTGATATATCGTTGTCATGAGAAATCAGTTTGCTTGATTGATTCATTCATTTTCTGACACTGCTTATCCTGTGAAGAGTCACAAGGGGCTGGAGCCTATCCCAGCTGACACTGGGTGAGAGGCAGGGTTCACCCTGGACAGGTCGCCAGACTATCACAGGGCTGACACATAGAGACAGACAACCATTCACACTCACATTCACACCTACGGACAATTTAGAGTCACTAATTAACCTGCATGTCTTTGGACTGTGGGAGGAAGCTGGAGCACCTGGAGAACATGCAGACTCCACCGTGCCGACCTTTATTCTTTTATGTAATCTACTCAATGTTGTACGAGCAAACAGACTTGGAACTTGCGACCAACACCACACCCTCATTTTAATCATACATGTCACCAATTATATAAAAACTGAGACCTGAGAGAGGCTCCACTGTGAGTTGGGGCTCCTGAGAATATACTTCATACTGGACCGAGGGGTAGATGTGTGGCAGCACAAACTGCACCTGACCCACGGTGGCAAACAGCTGGCGCAGTGTGTAAGTACCTGGTTGTCCACTCTACGGAGAAAACACACGAGTGACAGAGCAAAAGGTGGAATGTAAGAAAACAAGACGAAAGTTTTATCAAACAGAAGAGCAAATGTTTAGAGAGAGGGAGAGTGAGAAAAGTGTTCCTTACTGGTGCTGTGAATATGATGCTGTTATTCCCAGGCTCTAACGTCACATCCTGCACCTTCAGCATCTGTGCTCCTTCCTTCATGGTGACAGTAGGAGGGCTGACACAGTTGGGCGTGTCCGGCGGCGAGCTGCTGTCATGACGGCGCATGACCAGATGAGTGTTTTTACACACCACTCCTGTGGAGTTGAGAGAATTGTCCGAAGGACTCCTGTCCTGAATCTCATCCAGCTCTAAAGGGGGGCCGGCAGCCGAGGAGGAGGGCGGACCTGCTGACGAGCTACCCTGGCTAAACTCTACTGTCCCTGGGTTTGTTTGTCTCTGAGCGCCCTTAGACCTTCCTATAGTCCCCGCACGCTCCAGGTCAAAGTGAATGCTCGCGGCGAGTTGCTGTATGCGCACCGACACGGGCATCAAACATCGCAGAGTGAGCTCCACCTGCAGGACGGCGCCAGAGTGCACCGAGGCTGTGGCTGGGTGGAACTGGAGCCGTGTGAGCTGACAGAAGACGCCCATGCTGAGAGTCACTTTGTGAGCTGAGGAGGAAGACAACAACATTTGGTATTAATGAAATACTGCAGTTTATGACGACAAGAAAAACACTGTAGATGTTTTCTAACAATTCAAAACAGTGGATTAACTGTTACAGGACGCCTACAGGTGTCAGACACTTAAATTCAATGCTTTTTTAGAAGCTTTTCAAGATAATTTTAAACCAAATTCAAGACTGTTTTTGAACAAATCAGATTTTTCTTGGTCAGATAAGTAGTTTTGTTGGAGAGGTAAACTTGTAACGAACACCATCACTTACACTGATCTCCAGACTTGCCGGCAAACGTCAGGATTTCTTGACAAAAGTGCTTCCTCTCCTCTGTGGTCAGATTGACATCACCAGCCAACAAGGCACTGGTTTGCAAGTAGCTGCAGCGGGATGTTAAGGAAACCAAACACTACAGTGCATTGGTGCAAGAACATCACCTTTATCAGGTCAGCACAGGAACCTGCTAGTAACCTTAAAATGCCCGAGCATGTTGGACAAGATCTTTTCTTCTTTAACTTACTCAACCCTGACTGAAAAGATGACACAGTGTGATGGAAGTTAATAAAAATGCAAATAAAACAGTGTGTGCAGTTATACAATGGATTTAAATGTGTTCGCATATCTATCTGAATTGCAAGTGTGCATTTCTTTATTAAACAGCACCTGAACCATCACGCTATATATCTATTTGGTAGTAAAAACTAAATGCACACAGCTCCATAAAACATCCTGCATCCTTAAGGTTATTCCTTTATCTTGGCACTACTGTGAAGCTGACATATTTGGCCCTTTACTGGTCTAATGGCTATTCTTAGTGTTGGTGATTTGAAGGATACTCTTCAGTTCTGCCCAGCAGTTTCTGACACTCAGCAATCTGTTTCCTGGTGTGAGTGACGGGGAGGCTCCATCCCTCTGACACGTATGACTTCAGAGCTTCCTGTAAGAAGGTTTCTGCCCGCTCAGGGTCGCCCTTCCTCCTGAGAAACACAAACACATCAGGTTGGTTTTAATAATGAAACAAAAGCATAGAAATTACTGACAGAGTGTGTGCTTGTCCACAAATATTTCTAAGGGGATGAGTTCAGTATTTTACAACCTGGATCCTGTTTTTCCAAGTTATTTTCTTAAGGTTACTAAAAGGAAGAACATTTCTGAAACTGAGCCAGCTGGCAGCAGCGAAACAGGCTGCAATGTAACCGGTTCTGCCATGTTTACAACCACTAACCACTAATTTACAAATATTAAAAGTGGTTGTTTTTGCCACTGTCTGACAATATTAAGGAAATCATCCCTACAGAGATAAGATCCTTTTTGTTAAAGAGTAAGATATTTTTTTGTTTAACCATAAACAGCCCTGAAATCGCTACCGTCACACCCACCACACTCCATTTAAAAAAACAGTAATTTTATCATCGTAAAACACACTTCAGAAACAAATAAAACTTGGTGTGTCTTTCCACTTTTCCAACATTCACCATCTCTTGTTTGGTTAAAACAAACCCTTAAATCACAGAGTTAGATGTGAAAATATGCTGACTCAATACATACTAAAATTACTGCTTATTTAAATGGAGTCTGGTGGGTTTGACAATAGTGATTTCGGGGCTGTTTAAGGTTAAATAAAAAGGATCTTACTCCTTAACAAAAGGTCTATCTATGTAGGGACTACTTCTATACATTTTCAGACATTCAGAATAACAATCTGAGCCTGTCAGTGGCAAAACAAACACTTTTAATAGATGTAAATGAACAAGTGGTTACACTGCAGCTTATTTTGCTGGTCTCGCTCAAAGCTGGACCAAGGTCAAAAAGTGCTGCTCCTTTAATGCTACTTAGAAGTGAAACAAACCCTTATATAAGACCCAAAGTCAGGACAGACAAAAAATGGTAATTATTGAAGTGTATTTTGTCTCCATCATTCGTGCATGTACGAGGCTGTACTGTCACTGAGCATAAACAAACTTTACTATTTTTTAATTAAAGTCTTTCAAATCACAACATATTTAAAGGCTAGACTGATAAACTATGCTTCAGCTTCTGGCTGGTGTTTGGCATCAGGTGATGTTACAATCTGTATTTAAAAAGAGTATTACCAGCAGCATAGAAACAGCAGAGACCCAGTTCACTTTGTCTTCTCTATCATAAGCTGTCAGACTCATTTTAAGGGTCTGATTCCTCTTTAAAGCCATTCCAATCTACAGTTTGTCTAAATGCAGCAAAAAGAAACCCGTCACCGCGTGATGACTCTAATGAATGTGCTCGAAATGTTACTTTAACTGCACTTTTATGGCTTCCCATTTATTTAAAACCCCGTCACACCCCGTCGTACCACATTAGTGTTTTCATTTATTCTGCCTGATTAGCCCTCTCCTCAGGAGTGTGTGGGTGTTTACAAGCAGTGACTGATTGACAGTTGTGGAGAGGAGGGCTAATCAGCCAGAGCAGCTGAAAACACCAGTGTGGATGTGCAGGGGGGCTTTAAGATCATTTCCAGACCCGTGTGTGTACCCCAAGGGAAATAGCAGGTTTCCTCACATGTAGAACTCAGCCAGGCTTTTTCCCACCAGCCTGGCAGACCTCAGCCTCCCGATGGCTCTGTACATCTCCATAGCAGCATGAGAGAGTTCCTGATGCAAGAAGTGGCCAACAAGATGAAGGAGGAGGAGGAGGAGGAGGAGGGAGGGAGAGGGAAGGGAAGAAGAGAGGAGACAGATAATCAACTGAACTGTCTCCGCTGAGGTTTCCAGGAGATTACATCAGAAATAAAAATGATTTAAGTTTTTGGACAGGAATTCAGAGAATGTCTGTTAACTTCCTGCTCTGCCAACTACTGAAACACAACACCAAGCTGCCGCGAGAGACTGACTTACAAGATAGTGCCTTTCAAAAGCTTCCACAGACGACAAGGCTTCTTTCAGCTTTTTATAAGGGCTCTGCAAACTGCTAACTGTGGAGAGAGACAAAGGGGGATTAACACAAAGCACAGACCGCTTATTTAGAGTCTTCATTACACCTTCATCAACACGATTGTGTCGCGTGATGTATTTGACAGTGCTGGCAGTTCAGCATGCCGAGATGCAGTAGAAAATATGGCGATACCACACTCCTGTGGCGTCTGCTGGTGTTTTACACAACTGAAAGCTTCCACTGAGATGACGGGTATCAAATGAAGTCGGAAGAAAAGCTTTTAAATGAAATACCCCTACATGTGTCTGATTAAAAACTGGAACTAGTGCTGTTTTACTTTACTGGCATTTTCAGCCGATGGTCATCTGTTTGAGGAAGAAGAAAGAAAAGAAAGACACAAAAAACTTCAGAGAAGCTGCACTAAACGGGTGAAGTCATGAATCAATCAGGCTGTACAGTCAGTATTGAATCAGCTGAACTGCTACTGATGAGGGCCAATCAGAGCTGAGCAGGGTCAGCAGCGCAGCACACTATAGATAAAAGGTGACCTCACATGGCTCAAGATGCCCGACTTGGTGTCTCTGGGCTGGTGTTGTCATGATACTGGAATTTCTCACTCTAAAGATATCAGTATTCAAAACCTTTTTTATATTTTTATAAAATGACAACATGTTTCTTTTCTTGGTTCGTGGCAGAGAACAGCAGAATAACTGTAGCACACATAAACAGTGAGAGAGCTACAAGCGAAGCTCGATACTGCATAAAGTTAGCATTGAAACCATTTTAAATATCTGGTATCAATAAGTATCCGTAAAAGGGTAAGGTAAAAGGGCTGGGACTTTGGGAGTACCTGTAAACTTATAATTAGCTTTTCATTACCACCTTGCAGGATGTGATCATGTTTTTGAAAATGACACTGGTTTGATTTCACAGCAGAATCTATAAACTCACCAGTCTCGGGCCTCTCATCCCCCAGTCCGGCCAGCAGATCCACAGTCCTGTTCAGGTCCTCAGACGTGGGTCCCTTCTCTGACACCAGGCCACAAAGTTCCCCCAAGGACTTCAGCTACAAGAGGCAGACAGGAAAAATAAAATAAAGACAACACTTTTTTTTTAAAAAAAATCAGATTTTGACGGCTCGCTATTTAAATGAATGAGTAAAAGAATGAGAAATTTTAGGCGTAACTTTAGTTTACATTTTTCTCTGTTAATGCCCCTTTAATTTCTAACCATGAATTTTCCCTCTTCTCTAGGATATGGTGCATTTTTCTGTATGGTCCAATGCAGATGTGAAGTCCTTTAAACACTGATAATGTTTTTGAATCCTTTCAACAGCTGTCTGACCTTTTTTCACTTCCTTAAGAACACTTTTTCATATACTACCTTGAGATATTCCAAATCTGCCAGAGGGATTCACCTCTTGGTGATTTTTTGATTCCATCTCCATCTCTGAAAGGGGCTATTTCTAGAGTCTACACCCAGATTCATAACTTAAATATAGACTCATTTGATTTAATAAAGTCATCATGAGAAACAGATTTGTGGCAGGAAATACAGCGTGACGTCTGGGGCGAGATTCTGAGAAGGGTGCACAGCTCTTTTATTTGTGCAAAGCATGGTTTGATTCAATGTAAAGCTTTGCACCGTGCTTATCTTACCAAGTCTCACCTATCTATCTAAAAAGATTTTTAATACTGTGTCTGACTTACTTGGCTGAAAGCTTGACCCTTACACTTCCAGTGCTCTCTCTTTGGCGTGTCAACCTCTTTACCCTCTTTCTCTTTATCCCAAAAGAACGTAACCATTTTCACCACTTAACTGGTTAGGAGACTGATCCGGATAAAGTGAAAGTCCTCTACACCTCCGTCATACACTCATTGGATTCGAGACATGTTATATTTTCTTTTGGACAGTCTCTCCATGGAAGGTCTAATGGTCTCACATATATAAAGAATGCTACGTGTTTGGATATTCAAACCTGGGTAGAGGCACAACCTTAATGTAGTATTGAACATCCTCATTATGTACGTGTGCTATTGTTTTGGATCTAGCGGGGCTGGTACCCACTTCTATATAAAAATACATGTATTTGTTCCCTGATGGCACACTATAAAAGGTGATTGTATTTGTCTTCGATACAAATGTTGTATAATCCTGTAAAAGCCAATAAAAAAGGTTTAAAAAAGAACAGGCACGTAATTTCCTCTTCTGAAATGTCAGTCAGAAATGTATTCCTGCTATGTGAAGAACAGGGCCCTGGTCCACTTACGGTATTGTGACACATCCTGGAAGTTACACAACTGATAAAAGCCAAAGCTACATAATCAGTACATTTCATTACCTTGTCAGTTGCATAGGCCCACAGCCCGACAGTATGGGAGCAGTTTGCAGCTAACTGGGCCTGATCACAGCAGCCTTCGATCCTGTGCAGAACCTCCAAGCAGCTGAGAAACACCCAGCAGTCCAGCGCCCCCTCCAGCACTGACACCTGAAGAGCAACATACAGTATTACGATGAGAGACACATTCCAGGAGTTTAGGTTTCCAATACAGGTTTGTGTAGGATGTAGAGCAGTCCATATTTCAATCCTTTTTCATTTTGTTTTTTCTATAAATGGCTACAAAATTTGAAGAGCTTACATTCTAGAGTCTAAAGTACAAAGCACATGAGAAACTGTCACAGTAGGAGTCTGTTTACCTCCAGCAGGCGTAGCTCCTGGACACAGTTGTGCAGCAGCTCCAGGGCTCTCTGCGTGACCTCCCAGGGCCTCAGGAGGAAGATGAGTAAGGTGCACTGGCGGGAGAACAGGTAGCTCCTCAGATCTAACAGGCTGGCCTCTCCGCGCTGGATCCCGTCCCTCTTCTCCATGTCGATGGGCCGCCGCAGCAGCAGGCCGCTCCAGCTGCGGACCGGGGCGCAGAATGAGCCGAGCCAGTTGGCTGTATCTGTGGACAGAAACAAACCACAATTAGAACGGACCTTTGATCTTGGGGACAGAAAATACATGCACAAAATGCTGATTTTTATTATAATAGACCAAGTAGTTTATCAGGTGGTGGTTACTCACCTCCAGCTCCAAAGTTAAGGACATATTGGGTAAAAAGAGCATCTAGTTCATCATACTGGACCAAGGCATCTTCAAACTGCTGCAGCATCTCAAAAACAAAGGCCAGCTCCTCCTGCACACACAGGAGCAAGTAAATATTAAAGCTGTAGTTTAAATGAAGAGGCAGGCACATTTTTATGCCCTGTCAATTCAGTCAGTTTCAGTATGACAAACCTCTACCTCTCTGTCTTTGCAGACACATGCTACTTCCTTCTCTACGTACCTGGACCATGAAGTATTCACAGAAGCTCCAGCCAGGCTGGGTGCGTTTCTCTCGGAGCGTCCGCATGTCGTCTTCAAAGCGGCCCAGGTTCTTGGTGAAGGACATGAGGAGGAGAGTTCGCAGCTTGAGCAGCAAGGAATTCCATGATTCCTGAGACCGAGACGAGTCCTTCAGAGGATCTGACAGCACCACGCACCTGCGTCACAGGGAAATGACCTTTATACGCAAGTCCAAGTTCACATTTAAGGTCACGTGAAAAGAAAGAACAATGAAATGCTTGTGCTCGGTGGCACACACCCCCAGACAACAAAAACGCTACACACAATTCAGTGATACATCACAGCAACAATGTGCTGTGCGTAGGAATGCGTCAACTGTTCAGCAACCTGACCTGAGACAGGAAGCTGTCACTGAGACAGATGGTGAGTGATTTGATGCTCAGGTAACATTTTTTTTAGATGGAACAAGGGAGAAGAGAGCATGAGCATGATGTTTCGGACTTTTCCTTCTACTCAGGCAAGTTTGAATCAACACAGTTTCTTATATTCAGCAGGTACTGATTATGTTGCCTCCTGTGAGAACATATGAAAAGACCTCAAGTCAGTGTTTGAGCTGTTCTTCTGCTTGTGTCCTCACCTGTCGTTCTGCTTGTTGCAAAAGTCGCTGCGGATCTTGTCCACGATGGACGACCGAGGCAGGATGTTGGTCTTGTTCTTCTTCTTGGTATCGTTGGTCTCCACGACGATGATGACCCAGTCTGCTGAGCCGTGCGCCCGCAAGCTGTTTTGCCAGCGCATCATGTCCTCCTTCACCGTGCTCTTATACACCTCTGTGTCCTGCAATGAAGATGATACAATGAACAGACCAAAGTAATTATCGTGACAGGCCTAGTGAACACCCGGAAACAATGATAAAACATGACAGTTATATATATGAAGGAATACCACATGTAATACTCTTGTTGATGCTGACTTTGGGGACATGTGGGAGAGTAAAAACATTGGAAGAGGCAAAGATGTTTCTCCTCTATGCGACCTGCATGTTGCACCGGATGAGGACATTTCCACATCAGCACGGAACTACAAGAAAAATATTTTATGATAACTCGTGGGCCACTGAAAGTTGTGACAGGGATTCACTCCGTGACTGGAGGGTAGTGTCAGTTTTAAACTGGCTGGCTAGGACTGAGTAGAGGAGGGAAATAATAAGACGAGTCAGTTATTATGTAACAGTGTCCAGTGACAGGGAGAGGAACTGAAGCCCTGGTGTTTCACAATGTTTTGGAAGTGAACTCATGGTTACAGTTTGGAGGATTTGGGGGTTGTAAATCTTGGCGATCAGTTAAGAGACGCTGCACATGCAATCTCATGATCACAGAAATCACTTATTAGCCCTCAACACCTTTAGGGTATTTTCTTTAAAGCCCTTATTCAACTGCGCCACTAAAGGTCTGGAGTGATTTTTGTATAACTAAAAGTTTATCGAAGACTGCGCCCTGCACACCGATGAACGCTCACACACATGTTGTCAGTGACTGATCAGCTCCATCTGTCTGTCTGTCTGTCATCTCAACGGACAGCCTGACTGACCTTGACAGGAGTGCCACAGCCGACAACACTCAGCTGATGGTCTTAACTGCGCTTTACGTTCACAAGTTAAACAGGTCAGCACAGAAGCTGCATTTGAGCACAGTTTTCTTTAAGCAGTAAAATAATTGCCTGTAATTTACTTTATTTACATATAAATACAGATGTGATGAGTTGGTGCGCCGTGATTTCATAGTCTGTTCAGGTCACAGCTCACTGTTTGTTTACTGCGCAGCCCACCTGTCCTCGCCATCTGCGATACTGTCATGCTGTGTGCACACTGGATTTACTGTTCCTTGTAGAATAAGACGGGGATGCTGCAGCCCCGACTTGCTGCCACGTTCAGTCCGCTTGTGACTACCACACACTAGAAGACTTTGAAAAGACTCTGAAAGAGTAAAGTCTGACACGTTCTGACATCTAAAGACACTGTGAGTTTTAAGTCACAGTTCCCATCCTGCACCTAGATGAAAATATTACACCAAACTCCCTTTAAGAAATATGACATTTTCGCAATCTCTTACATGTCTGCAAAAAGACATGAATCTAGAAACACAAGATAAAAAGTGTCATATGTCGACAGTATTCTTGTCAATTTGGCATCAATATACATTTTGGATTTTGTCACCTCAGCTTGCACAAGCCTCTGGTTAGCTGAGCTATATTAGCGCGAGGAGACAGATCCAAAAATAAGATTTCTCACTAAAATAAGTGCTGGTCGGTGGATCAGATACATACAAAATTAAACACGTACTCCTGTTCACTCCATAAATCCACCACTTTCTCCTCTGTTTCCACAGTACAAGAGAACCGACATGTTTTCATGTTCTTGCGCCTCCCCAGAATCCCCTCCGTGTTTATCAGCTACCAGGTTTGCTGCTTCCTGTTTGGTGCTGGAGAGAGCTCAGCTATTGGTCGACAATGTTCTCGTCACTGAACTTCAGTATTTGCATGAGCCAACGGTACAGTTCAATTAATTTCAGTTCGGTACTCTTTTCTTCTGTTTCCACTGTGAAAAGTTGTGGATGGTACCAATGGAACCGTTCCGTACCGTCCCCATGTTTGGTCCCCCCGCTGTTGGGGTACCTAGCACACAGATCTGGTACCAAAAGGTGGAGCTGTGAACACTGCAGTCTGATTGGTCAGTAGAGGACGGTCACTCTGCTCAGGGCTGAGTTGTGGCTGGTTTTGAGGCTCATGTAACCACTGTTCATACTGTGGAGAGTTTTATTAGTAAACTGTAACTATAAAATGAAAGGATGTTTTGCTGCCTCTCACAGCAGCTGGAGTCTGAGAAGCAAAAACCTAATTCACTGTCCGGCGACTTTTAAGGTGGAACGTTAACTTGTAATGTTACTCAATGCATGAGTTGACGACGTGAATCCATCAACACACCTTAAACTTCCACCATTACTATAGTTTTTATATGACATACACTTTTAGTAATGAGTGGATCTTGAAGTGTTTATATATTTTAATTTCAACCGGATTATGTGAACTCCAGTGTTGTTCCTGTGGGCTCCAGCAACACTAAACCCCTGAGCTTGCCTGAGAAGGACTAAATGCACAAACCAGCTATCTTTAAATATCCCATGGAGAGAGACTCTCACTGCAGCCTGTTTTATTTTGCTCTGAAAGTGTCGGGGTGCAGCCTCGTTCTGTGGACGATAAACGAGGTGCAGACTGATAAAGGAGGAAATACAGTGAGTGCTGGACGGAGCAGTGAGTGACAACAACCCCGCCCACATTTAAGAGGACTGTTTGCAGTGGAAACGCTAGGGTCTAGGTACCATGTCTGAAGGGTTACTTTTGGTTCCAAAGGTACCATACTGAAAATGTTTGGTGCAAACGGGGCTATAGGTCAACATTATACTGTCCATATCGTGTGGCCGTGGACAGACTCTGAATCTCTGTTTAGCTTTGTTATACCTCTTCCAGCAGGACAACCTGCACCTGTTTACATGCCACAGTTTACCTCTTTATTTACACTCTCCACCTTTAAAAAGGGAGGACACGCTACTACTGTGACTGTGACCTGATGGTTTATCTCACAATGTAACTGTAAATTTTGCAAAGGTAGTTTTCAGGTCAGGTCTATTGTAATGAATTGTAACACTGCACAGGTGAAAGTATTACTGTGTTCATTGTGCAGCAGACACATGCAGGCTCACTGCTCCCACACTAGAGGCATAGTCCTTAGGAAATGTCATGAGTCACGCGCTGATGACAGCACTTCCTTAAACTAACCAGCTGCTCAGTCAGCAGCAGCAGGTTCCTGCTTCCCTTCTTGTTTTTCTCCCGTCTGCTCTCCCTGAGCAGCAGCAGCAGCAGTCTATGGATGTCAAGTTCAGTTTAGGCTGGTGACAGCAGGCTCCTTAAAGAGCATCACATCAGGCCATGTGCACAGTAATGCAGATACATACGAAAACATATTCTTGTCTTTATCTATTCACATGAAGCTGATTTCAGTCCTCCACAGACATGGAGTTTTGCCAAAATAATCTCAGTGAACATGGATGGATATCTTATCTATCTATATCACACACTATGAGTTTGCATATCTTGCATACAGAGCTGTCTGCAACCTATTTTTAATCAGAAAGGATACCCAAAAGTATAAATCTATTCTTAGAGGGTATAGGAGCACACACTGCCTCTCCTCATGGAATAAACCAACTGTGCTGTGAGATTTCTTGGACAGAAAACGTCATGTAGCAGCAACATTAAAAAGAAGACTGCATGTTGCTTCCACTGCTCTCTATGATTATTTATTACGATTACTGTGGGATCAGTTTCAGTAACTGATCCCACAATAAAAGTGTTCTCACTCATGTGTCTTTATATTTATGGTGTCGGACAGCTGAATGGTAATGACCATAAAACAGTCATTTAATCCAAACCCTCACTGCAGAAGCATATTTTTCATTAGTCTTAGTTGACAGGAAGCTTTTACGACCACAAATCAAGTCGTGATTCATGCAACACAGAAAACAAAAACCAAGAGAGTTCACTTTGCTCCTGATCTGCCAGTGGGACAGAGCGGAGCTGAATAGAATTTAATAGAGCAGCTCTTTATTGTCTCACTGGAACAGGAAGTTTGTGAATTGCCAAATCTTGAAACAAGCCTCCATTCTATCTAAACACAGTCTGATAATACACAATGTGATAATTAATGTTTCCCAGTATTGTTAATTATATTACTGAGTGGCTCTTTGTGTGCTTGTGAGTGTGTATGTGTGTGTTTACAGCTACTCACACAGCAGTCGGTCCAATAGATGTGGAGGAAGGGGAAGGTGAGGAGAGCCTTGTTGCCCTCCTTGGGGAGCAGCTCCTCTTTAAACTGGACAAAATTAGCTTCAAGGTGGATCATTTTTGGTGCACGGCCGTAAGTCCTGCACAGAGAAGACAGCAGAGTTTCACAGGATTAATTAGATGGTGTTGACAATGAATATTATATTTAGTGCCCCATGGCCACATCTATGCAAACACAGTTGAAACAAATAGATTGGAAACACCAAGTAGCTCCTGCTCGAAAGATTTTAATGCTGTGTGTGATGTTTCAAGCACCAGGCTCTTTGTCAGACTTCTATGGCACTGGGATTTCCATGTCTTTTTTATTTCATCTTACATGTCTTTGGAGACTCCATGCTAGATTTTTTCCTTATCATTTAACCCCATGAAACAGGCAAAACGATGACAAAACAACCCAGAACGTAAATATCCATATTTTAAAGGGGACCCATTTTGCTTTTCCTTATTTTCTCTCATATATATTATGTTACAATGTCGGATGTTCTCCTTAAATGTGGCCAAAGTTTCCAACAATGAGATAAACAAATGTTAAAGTGAGTGACAACCTCAGGCTCCAGACTGTTTGAACACTCTGTTTACAGTGTTTTTTTCTACTTTGGCTACAAGCTGACATCAGCTCTTGACAGATTTCTTTAAATAGGCCTCTGCCCCAAGCACATTACTGCAAGTGTTTACATTACATACACTGCTACATGTAGCTACATGCTAACGTCTGGGGATCCTCTTTTTTATTTCCCCCTGATTTCCGATCATATTCCTGCTGAAACATGTCTGGTTACATTTAGAGGCTCTTATTGGTGATTTTTTCATGGTAGAAAACACTGCCACACTCCATTACTGTCATTGTGCAACTGCAATAACAATGCAGCGACGGCAAGATCCGGAACACCAGGAAACACTGAGAACATTTTCATGACATTAGAAAAAAAATGGTTGTGTAAGGCAGACTAAAACCGCACTTTTAAAATACCTATAAACATGAAAGTCCGTCTTGTCCAACTATAATGAATCCGCTTTTTACATCTTTTTACGTTAAGCTTGAGACATGCCCTCATTGAGGACTTGGCCCAGATTCCGGAGCTGCTTCTTATCCTGAAGCAACCTCTTGCAACCACATGCCTTTGCTGACGTCAACCCATGCAGGATTCGGACCTTCCTCATGGAGGATGAGTGCTCTAACCACTACACTCGGGAGGCACCCAACCATAATCTTACTATATAATGACGAAAACTCTGTCTGTGTGTGTGTCTGTTCCACGTTTTTCTCCTCACTGACTTGGTCAATCCATGTGAAATGTGGCACAGTGGTAGAGGGTCATGGGAGGATGCCAATGAAGCAATANACACATAATCTG
This sequence comes from Epinephelus moara, assembly GCF_006386435.1. Lineage (NCBI taxonomy): Eukaryota > Metazoa > Chordata > Actinopteri > Perciformes > Serranidae > Epinephelus > Epinephelus moara. Next base: position 10,258,918 of record NC_065512.1, on the reverse strand, counting down.
AGGGGACGCCTCCATTATTGACCCCATCAAACAAAATGGGGGCGCTAGAGAGCTCATTTCTTATCTAGTCCTAACCGCCATATGGATTTTTACTAAACTTGGTAGATATGTAGAACAGGACGCCTCAAGGTGACTGGAGAAATTTAACTCTAATTGGCAACTGGGTGGCGCTCCCCCTCTGGACCAATGTTGCTGTTTTTTTCTAATTTTTGGTATGACTAAGTCATGGTATGGTATGCTGTACATAATGACGGAAACTGTCAGTGTGTCATTCTGTCAGTCAGTCATTCTGTCTGTCCCACGTTTTTCTACTCACTGACGTGGTCAATCTATGTGAAACTGCACATAGGCATTGAGGATTGGCATAGGCAGAAGGTGACAAAGCTACCAATGGGTATGGACTAGTAGTACTACATTGAATTTCTCAAAGTCTGACTAACACACACAGATAATGCAATTGGAAGTCAAATTACTCCTGCATTATACAGACAATCAGGCCCAAACTGGCCTAGACGCTCTGCCCATGTTCAACAGTGTCTGCCCTGGGCTTTGACCCAGAAGTTGAATAGCATTAAATGCGTAACAGAAGAAGAAGAAGAAGAAGAAGACAGTAACAACGTGGTGAAATCGACATCTAGAGCCGTGCATTTTTGGACAGACGAGAAGACAATTCATGCTGTGTCAGCTGCATTTTAAAATATATGGATGGGAGGAAATTTCGGAATGGCGATTGTTTGGTTTTTGACATGATAGTTTAACTAGAAAAAGGTCCAACACCAACAAGCTAAGAGGGGGTATATCGCCATCGAATGTAGCAGAGTCGGACATATTACGGTCAATAAATTGATTCCCCTCCCATGCTTGTACACTGGGACAAGGACAGTAGTCCCATTAAATGGCCTAGTCAAGCTGTAACCATAGCTCGACTTAACTGTGCATGTAAACGTACTGAAGGAGCTATCAGAGCAGACCATGCTTTTTCAGGAGGGTTGCTTAAAGTGACACAGGCGCTAAAAAGGAGCCTTGTCACACAGACACAGACAGAGAGAGCCTTCCAGCACAGACAGTATGAGGAAAAGAAAGTGTTTTTGACAAGAAAAGCGTGTGAACGTGTTCTGGCAGTAACCGAAAATACAAGTATGAACCTGAAAATGAGCATAATAGGTCCACTTTAACCTTCAGCACAAGAACCCCCGGGGCTGCGTTCACTCACTGCTGTTAATCTTTCTCTTCAAAAAACACATCACAGAACACAGGTGACCAACAGTGTCCAAATTAATTATACCTGACCCTGGTCAATAATCTCCTTCAAGCATGTCATTTATCAAAACTCTAATATTCATTTCGGATATGCCTCACTGACTCACTCAAATTTCTTACTGCGCTGAATAATAACCTTCAAAGGAATATCAATACGGACATCGTATAAAAAAGCTCAAACACTTGACTTATTTCAACTCATAAAATTCAAGGTTGGACAGTTTCTCCTGCTCATAAAAAACGTTCTTACATCATACACAGCAGGGTATTATTGCAGCCTGGATTCTCTGACCTGCATTAAACTCCGGCACATTATCAATAAGTCATCCAAAACCACCTGCGCTCCCATCCTATCGTTCAATGTCTCTATTAAAAAGTCAACAGGACGGTGAAGAGACTGAGTCTCTGACTGTGCACACCCGGGTACGTCATGATTTCTTGCTCACCACCACTACTATTCATACTGTTTTATATTTGTGTCAGCCTGCACTCATGACTTCCTACGTACTTCTTGTCTTTTTAGTGAATGTTTCATGCATGTGATCTTGTGTGGTTATTGTTGCGAGAAAGGACCACCTGTACAGAAAGCACTGACATTAACGAGAGCAGACAGAAATTCAAGAGATGCTCATCAACCACATCCTCCCAAATAGACCTCTCGGACACAATGTCAAGAAAACTTTAAAGCTTTACAATAATTTAGCATTCTCCATTCAGCAGGGCAGTACTCACCTCCTCCATTCCATTGGCTCCCTGGGAAGTTGTTGGGCCAATGAGGTATAGAGAGACGTAAACAAGCCCTGGTCTCCAGCACCTGTGAAGAAAGGGGCAGATCAGAGAGCATTTAAAATGGTGGGTCATAGAAATTGATATGTAATATCTACCCATTCTTATGCACTTATAAAAATAACTGCAGGCAAAATATACGGTGCCCCAAACTCTCAATACTCAAGGCTGCCCTGTCGAGGGACATGGGATCTTTATCCAGATGTTTTCACACTCAACACAGTTAAGTTCCAAAATAACAGTGAGCCTTGAAGCAATTATGGGATTGTGAGGCGTCTTTCTATTCAACAGCCTTCTCAAGAACAAGTTAAGGCAGTGGTTCCCAACAGGTTGAGACACCTAGTCCAAATTTCTCCTTAGTCATAAGTTCAAGGTCCACACAGTTTAATTCAGTCAGCGTCATACTTGCGTTTGGCCATGTTGTCGAGCTAGTTTGCTGTCTCTGTCGAGTAGCTGTCCATTAGTCACTCACTACACAGCAGGAAATGGCACTTCAAAATGAAAGCTCTGTGCCGAAAATTCACCATACTTAAAAATAATGTTCTTTAGTAACGTTTGTGAGTCACTTGCGGTTCATTCAGAACGGACCCACGACCCACTTTTGAACCGCGACCCACCAGTTGGGTACCACTGAGTTAAGATGAACCGCTTCTCCACAAACAAGGAGAGGGCGAGGTATGATTTTCATTTTTGAGAATGCAATAAAGGACTTTGAGCTTCTCCCAGGACGATCTGATTTGCTGCACTCGTCTCATCTCAAGCCCAGAGTCCATTAGACCCTGGAGGGGTCAACGTTCTGTGGTGCTCTCTGTCTCTTTACCTGCTCCCTCCTGTTTAACAGCACTGTGGATCGACAGTAAAAGGGTCTGACGGAGGCTGATGGAGGTCTACGTCAGGGTTTTCATAATTCTCATCCATTTCAAAACACACGATACTTTTCCCATTAAACTCTGTTGAACTTTCTACTTCTGTTTTGTGTGAATGTCTTGAAGGCAATGGGTGGATATGACTTTCTGATGTACTTGTTTTGGCATTTAAAACATAATAAAGGCTCCAGACTGACTATCTAAATGACAGTGAGGACATGTGCCCATATTTTGGGGAATCAATTCATTCTGTCATCATAGCACAATACAGTTAGAATTGTAATTGTGTAACTGATTATTCACTCATATTTAAAGCTGTCATTTCTGTCTGTGTTACATTCGATTCAGACGTTCGTGCACATTTCATGCTTCTTACTGTTATTGTGCTTTAGGGAGCTTCAAGTTGAAAACGTGTCGCTGAACTGACAAACACAGTTTTCTGCACAGCGGTTTAAAACCATCGAGTTTGTCAGAGTTTGTCCCAGAGGCCTTTGCAATCTGCACAGCCTACAATATGCTCTATCCTTAGACACTGTTTCATCACAGTGTAATATTAGTGCAGAGTCTGACTGATCCTACCCTACATAGAAGCCTGCAACAAAATAAAACACATCAGCTATTCCTACTGGAAAGACAAACATTTGGTCATTTCTACCATAACTAGCTGCTCACACCTCATCATGACTTTTGAGTAAAAATCCACCCCTCAGATCATCTTCTAATTCTCGATATGGGGAGCAATCCATTAGTACTGCAACAGCTGTGATGTGGCACTACACTCAAGTATTGATTTCTAAAATGAAAATACAATGATGAGAATAAGATGCTGATGTTCAGCTTTAATTTGAGGTTTGAGGGTTTTACGTTGTAGTAGCTCAGCTGTCGAACTTGGAAATGGTAAATGGACCAGGACTTGTATAGCGCCTTTCTGGTCTTGTGATCACTCAAAGCGCTTTTTACACCACGAGTCACATTCACCCATTCACACACACATTCACACACTGGTGACCGAGGCTACCATACAAGGTGCCACCTGCTACTCGGTTTTTAACACCCTCACACACTGATGGAACAGCCATCAGGAGCAAGTTGGGGTTCGGGATCTTGCTCAAGGATACTTTGACATGCTGACTGGAGAACCAGGGGATCGAACCACCAATCTGCTGATTAGTGGATGACCTGCTCTACCTCCGAGCAGCCGTCCAGATGATGAAGACAGACGAAAGCAGAAGTATTTGCCAAGAATGTTTTCATTAATCGAATCGAGATCAAGGTCGGAGGTTCGAAGATGATCAGATACCATCGTAGTTCTGACCATTAAAAATGCCAACTACCGATCCAGTAGGGTAATTCCCATGAACCACCGGGAAACCAGAGTTGTTGGGTTCTGGGGGGAGAATGGTTGCAAAGCTGAGACTTAGCCTAAAGGAACTGATGGGAGGGCACCACCAGGAGTGCAGCCTGCGGCTTAATTTGACTCCACACGGGAAACGTCCTCGGCCCAGACATGGAAAGGATGGACAGACTGATATCTTTTTCTTGATTCTGTGGGTGGTGGTGCATGGCGGTTAGTAGTTGGTGGAGCAATCGGACTGACAGACATACGGCCTTTAAGCTGTGTAGATAACTTTTCAGGTCTGTCCATCCTCAAAATCACCACCAGCCCTGTGGACCAGGTACCACCACTGGTACCCTTTGTCCTCCAACATGGAAGGAGTTCCCCTCCAGTTCATACACCTAAGTTTGAACCATTTGGAGCATTTTGATCAAAAATAAATTGGTATTTGGGGCGTCTGTGGCTTAGTGGTAGAGCAGGCGCCCCATGTACAAGGCTGCTGCTGCAGCGGCCCGGGTTTGAGTTCACCCTGTGGCCCTTTGCTGCATGTCTCTCCCTCTCTCTCTCTCTCTCCCCCCTTCACACTTCACTGTCCTGTTAATTAAAGGCAAAAAATGCCCTAAAAAATATCTTTAAAAAATAAATAAATAAAAATAAATTGGTATTGAACCTGAAAAGTTGGTTCCCAGCTGGAACCCAAAAATGCAAGGCTTTCCTTGACCTGAAGAGCGAACCGTGATGACTTCAGCGGGTGTATCAGAGCAGTGTTGCCTTTTGCAAAGCCCTCCGTTGATGATGCATCCTTGATTATGATATTTGGGCTCAAAACTGGTGGAAACGCAGGCTGGTTCACAAGATAGCACCAAGCAAGGCTCCAAGAATGTGGTGGAGAAGGTGCATGCAGAATCCTCAGTCAGCTCAACAATAAAGTGACTTCAATGTCATCGCCGCTGCCCCATTTCAGAAAAGCCCAAACTGTCATTTATGGTTAGCTGTGTGTGTTCTGATAAACAGTGACTCGTAGGGCTGAGGTAACAATTCAAGCTACACTGGAACTGGGCCACTTCCAATGAACCACGTAAAAAAGCCCTATTTATAATCCCCCCCTCCCTCAAGGGGAAACAGCACTACTCCTACACTGTTCACCCTGTGTTAATGTAAACACGCTCAAACATCCTGAAAGATGAACGTCAGCACTTCAACCTTATAGTGAGGTCTATGTGAATCCAGTGTGCTGGAGTTCAGCCAACACATTTCCCTGTGCTGACAGTTTGACTGCACTGTAAATCAATTAGTAAGTGTTCTTTCCCACTGTTTAACACCTGAACAGATACAAGACCTCACTGGATGTGGAGTATTGCTATGTGCAATATGTCATATGTAAAAATATCTGCATGTACAATCAACACATAAACTATAAACTGCTCAATCTTACAGCTTGATGTCAGTCAGAGTTCACGTCTGAAACTGGAAGCCAAATGTCATTTTCAGCAGTACACACATTTAACTAATGCGTCTGTGTGCGTTAGTTGATGTCAATCATTTTTCCAGGATATTAAATCTCCAGCAATATAGTCCAAACAAAACTGAACTTTGAATGTTCACAAAGCCTATCAAAAACTGTTATCAAATACAACCCTGCAGAGCAAACACTAGTATAATCCCTGTGACTGTGTGAGTCAGTCTCACACACACTGGGTCAGATATTAGTGAAAGTACAACTGCTCATCCTTCTGAGGACACCAGTAAAAAACAGAAGGAGGGAGCAGACTTGCAGCACATGCTATGTATTTTAGGACAAAACTACACTTGGTCTGAGTGTTACGTACAGTACATTCTGCAGGTGATTTATATCAATGATTAAGTAAATAAAACAATATATTTTTTTACATATTTCTGATTTGCAAGTGCACTTTTCTACCTCAGCCTTAGAGAGTGTGTCTACATGTATCAGACACTAAAATCTAATGTTTTTTCAACTAAATTTAAGACTGAATTTTTGGGCAAATCATCTTTTTCTTATTCAAGCATTGCAGGTAAGTATATCATATATTTGTGGTTCTGTGCAGAGGTAGGTTTTTTGCAAGAATATGGTTATTAGAGTGTGTAAGATTAATCTGAATTTTGCCAAAACGCAAGTCCAAGTGTAAGGTTTATAGACAGTTTTAGGCTCAGTGGTAGGTTTAAAGATTTGTGACATCAGAAATTTGGTCTTTTACCCAGGAGAGTTTAGCTCACTTTGACAAAAAGAAAATAAAAAGATAGATGAATTAAATTAGATAAAATGTTTGTGGCAATTGAGACCTACTAAATTCAAATTTAAGACTATTTAATATGCATGATATTTATGAAATTAAGACATCTGAAGATGTTTTAAGGACCTGCAGACACCCTGTTAGATTATGTCTCTCGTGTAGTAATTAATTTTACATTAAATCCTTTAATAATTACAACAGACTCTCAAAAATAAACCACTGTGTAAAAGACCTGGCAGATTTTTCATAAAACTCACTTTGCATTTATGTGCATAATCCTATTTTTTTTTTAATCTCTCCACAAAATAACAATTTTTCTCATTCCTTGACCAAATGAAGTTGGCTTCTGGTTACCATCTTTGCTCAGATCAGATTACGGATAATTTGGAGAAATGGACAAAACTTCTACATCACTGAACACCATGGATACAGATTCTTTGGGGAATTTGGCGTGCCCTATAAATCGCTTTTTTGTTATGCAACTTGCAGGTGTTATTTGTAAATTTGACATAATCGTGAATTATTTCTGAATCTAATCACTGATGCAAAAGTCACATATGTTACAACCATGGCCGTAGTACTGAACAGGCCTACTGTGCACAAGCCCAGGGGCCGCAAGTGCTTCACCTGTAAAATTAACTCGTACCCATCAGGGAGAGACTCAAAATGACCACTAAAACACAACATGACCTCACAGAGACACAAAACCACTACAAAGAGACTCAACACAACAACACAAAGGAGGCAAACCCACTTCAAAGCCTGTGTATGACTCATGTGTGGGAGAAACAGTGGGGCCTTTTGCATATCTGCACCCAGGGGCCCAATATCTTCTAATTCGCCCATGGCTACATGAATGAGCTCTGAGGCACACACCTGAGTTAGGACACCTGACAACCCCTAAGGAAACTTGGGGCAACCTGTGACTTTGAATCCACGACTCAATCCCACCTGGCAAAGGTCACACCTATGCCTTTCTTTAATATTCCCTCCTCTCTGTGCCTCTGTCCACTCCTGTACTTGGACACCTTTGGACGTCTCTGTCCTAAAAATGGAGCAGCCTGCGGTGTGAGATGAACCTGGCTCCCGCTGCCAGAGTCGGCTCCTAAAATAACCCCTCCAAGAAGCTACCCTAGGATTCCTGGGGATTTATGAATGGCAAACTGACCCCACCGCCTCGACATCATGTGGCGGCTGCAGTGTGAGCTGCTAACGGAGGAGACCGTGGCTGTCCACCGGGGAACAAGGTGATATCCTTCCCAAAACTGCAGCAACTAGCCGTGACGTTATATCGTTAGCTAACGTCAGGCCTGTTAATCAGTGTAGCTAATAGCTAGCTGAGAGAGAGAGACACCATTTCCCATGTGAACATTTATCACACACAGCACTGCAGCTTGTTAAATAAACTATTATAGCCGTGACAAATTAAGCCGCACATCGCCACACACACACACGAAGCGTCTGTGAGCTGGTTAACATGAAGGCACCAGCTAGCTTAGCTAAACGAGCTAATGAATGTAGCCACCTGGCTAACTGTCAAGAGCAGAAAAATAAGACTGCACGTCTCCTTTTAAAAACACTCACATGTCACAATCGGCTTGTTTTCCATAGTATAGATGATCGGCTTTTCCTCTTGACACTCCATATGTGTTAGCGGTAGCACTCCATGAAAATTATATACAAACCGAGCTTTATTATTAGTAAATGCTTATGTATGCAGTTGTGTTGAATCGATGGGGCCTGTGTCCCCACTGCACTTCCGGGAAGTGCGTAACTGTGCGTCATTAAAGGGCCAGCCTGTGCTTTTATGTGACAGCCGGCACAGGTGTTTTATTTAAGAGACTGACTCAGAGGTGAAGAGTAAGATACTATGTTTGTGTTATTTACTTAAAGGAATACTTTGTTTATTTATTTTTCCTTTATATTCATACATTTGGGGTTGGGGATGGTGGGAGTGGATTACATGTGCTTTAAATACTCAGCAGTTACACCAAGATTTTGCTCAGGTGTCCTTTTCTTTTGTGTGATTGTGGATGTATATATACACACACTGGGTGTTTACTATTGTTAAAATCATTAAAAATACTGTTGGGAAAAACATCCCTTTAAAAACCATCACATAACTCTTGCAGTAGGCCGATAATTCAAGTCTCATTTATCCAGTCATGTGCTCTGTACTTCCCAGACACATGCATTTCATTAAAAGAAGAAAAACAAATGGTACTGGAATCTGGTTTGGAGGAGAGCATAGACACATTTCACTTTCTATTCAGTTTTAAATGATATTTTTTGAGCAAAAATGCATGTGTTTGGGAAGTACTGAGTGTGAGATCTGGTTTGTACTGCACAAATTGTGTGAGAGTTTGTAAACAGATGCTGTTAAATCTGGTCCCAATCAATCAATAAATACATTTATATGTATGCTGTTTTGCATGGTGAGATGCAATGCAAAGTTTTCTTCACTAATTCAAAGTAACACAGCACAACTAACTGCTATACAAGAGGTAATTTTGTGGGAAGTATTCCTTTAAGGAGGAAGAAGTCAGATCCTTTACTTAAAAGTAAAACTATTACTACTTCACTGTAGTACACTAATTTAATCTGCCTGCAATGACCTACATAGCCTAGATGTTCTTAGATTTTTCTAAGCTTAAAAGAGACAGTTTGTTCATTAAAATAAAAGTTCAATAAACTAGCATTCAACCTACAAGAAGAAACTATTAAGTGTTATGTTATGTTATAAAAGAAATGTGTGTAAAAACAAATAAAAAACCTAGTATTCTCATATTTAGCCATACAGATATATGGAAACTATTAACAATCACATATCCTCTAATTAATACAGTCATTCTAATGGGAGAGTGATGTATGTAAGGGAGAAAAAACAGAAAGCCTAATTCATTTGTTTTTATTAATTAAATAGGATAATTCATCAACTCTTTGAAATTTGTAAAAATTAAACAAAAATGTTATGACATGCAAGATGTCATTGCTCAGGATGTTTCTTGCTAATTATCGTTTAATCAGTGTATTAAATTTTCATAGTTTGCTTCATCCAGAAGTCCCCTGTAATTTTGTTCTTTATAATTTTTGTTTCATGTTTTACTTACTGTTACGTTTCTCTGTTAGATAATGTCATACGTGATGATTTCATTGTTGTTATTGTCCCAGTCTTGATATGTAATATTAATGTTCTAGTTTCGACACCATGTTGTGTTTGAATGAGTCATATCTATCAGTAGAGGGGGATACAATGCTGCCATCTAGGGGTACAAAGGTGATTGTGGAAAGTGTGTCAATAAGATGTTGAGGCTTTCAATATTTTTATTATAATTAAACAGACAAAAATACACAGTTTTATTTCTTAATTATTCTCCTTTTTAGTTATTTTTGCTGTTTTTCTGCCCTTCATCTTTCTGCTCCATCTCTGAGTCTTCTTCAGCCTTTTCTCTCCCTTCTTCAGATTCTCTCTCTCCACTTGTCTCTTCTTTCTTATCTTCAGGTTCAATCTCAGCCCCGTCTCCCTTCCCAGGCCGGTCGTCTCCTTTCTCTCTGTTTTTCTCTCCACCATCTTCTTTTTTCTTCTCCTGATTATCGGGGTCTTTCAGCCCAGATTTATCTCCCTCCACCATCCTCTCCACATCTTCCTTTGTGCTTTTAGTGCTCTCTCCGTCTCCCTCTTTGGTCACATCGTTACCATCCTCTCCCTGTCCCTGTTTTTTCACCTTTGCATCTGAGCCCTCCTCCTCTCCCTCTGCCTCTTCCCGTTCCCATCCGACCTCCCCTCCCACCCCTTCACCTCTTCCCTGGGCTCTTTCTCCGCCCTCTCCATCCTCTGGCGGCTGTGTCTCCAGTGCTGCCACCTCCCACTCCAGCTGCTCCACCCTGGCCTGCATCTTGCGGTGGCTCGACTCTAATTCCACCATGAGTCGAGCTAGTTTTGTCTGCAGGACTTCCAGGTTGCTCTCGAGCCTGTTTATCTTGATTTCCACTTGCTCTGCCTCCCCCTCCTCCCCCTCTCCGCTGTCCTCCAACATGCCCATCTTGGTGAGGATCTGTCTGCCTTTCTCCTCCAGGTGACGTTTGGCTGCGGGGAACTCAGATAACACATCTGTCAGGTCTTCTTTGGACAGGCTGAAGAGGTCAGAGTAGCCGATGCTTCGGATGTTGGCAGTGCGACGGTTGCCTGACCTGTTACCTGAAAGGAAAATGTAATTTCTGTGAGATTTAAAATAAAAAAATAAACATTTTACAGTCGTGTCTCTCTGATCTGTGCTTTCCAGCCTCACTGCAGATTCCTTTTTTATTAGCCCCATCTACAGAATCTTCCCATGCTCTTTCTCTGTAACTCTAACCACAGTTACACAACTGACCTTTAATTTTAAGCTCAACTACAATCAAACTTTCCAGTCTTGAGCAGTTTTAACACAGTAAGTGCTTCATTCCTGACCGTTGGATCCTTCACTTCAGGAGTGCAGGGCTGAATGCATTAGCAAGGTCCAAAAGCAGCACAGAAAGATGTCTTTCCTCTTGGTACCAAATCATTCATGTCTGCTTGAACCATCTATACCAGTCTAGTAAAGGTCTATTCACCACCTACTGTACAGGCATTAAAGGAGTAATTCACCCTCCCATAAGAGCATTTGTATATCAGTTACTGCCCTCATGTTTAGTTGAATTAATTGAGAAAAAAATGTTTCTCTTGCATGTCTCTGCAGTGAACGAACAATCCAGAAATTGAGAACATTTGTGATGAATTTAAGTCAAAGGCGGCCGCATTTAACAACAGCAAAAATTAATCAAAACATCTGTTTACAAGCTCTCACACAGCTTGTGCAGTATAATCCAAGTCTTAATATATCCAGTCAGATGCTCAGTACATCCCAGACAGCCCTTTCTGACAGGGAACTGAACTGAAAGTGAATCTATCTCTTCAAAGCCAGACTACATTCACAACAACAGTGATTTTACAGTGTGTCAGTTTAAAACCATTTAAAACACCAAAGTCACACATTAACAAACAACTATAAAACCCTCTGTACATGGAGGGACTTTGGAATACATAGTGTCAAAGATCGAAATATAAAAGGTACATTTGCCACCTTTGCACAACTACATATTTTACTACTATATTTTTTTCAGGCACTTACAGATTACAGATTACAGAATACATACAAAAACATCTAATAGGATTTGAAATTGAGAGACAATCAACAATAGACAACTGTCTCAAAATGTGACCAAACCGAGATAACTTCATCTCCTACCTATCATCATCTATATATCATCTATATCATTAGTCTCTCCATCTTCTGAAAGTTCAATAGCTCACAAATAAATAGAAAATTAAATATAATAAGGAAAAAGAAATAGGTATTCAAATACTAGCTGACTAGATGACGTATGGGAAGAGAGCCTCGAGCAAATACACGAATGCTCAACTAATGCCAGACACCGTCTTGTATATTTTAAAACACTACACAGACTCCACTGCTCCAAGGCAAGAGTACACAACATCTATCCAAACGTGTCACCACCATGTCAAGCTACCCTTTCTCATAGCTTTGTATTGTGCCTTTGGGTTGCATCTTTTTGGTCCGCTGTCGAGTTGAAACCCACTCTTTTGAATATGAGTTAATGAGTGAGACAAGGGTAACAGATAGAGAAATAGCAGAGGTTAAAGAAATCCTGTACTTAGACTTAGTTTCCTTTTTTTAAATTTAATTTTATTTCTTTTTTCCCCTTTATTAACATTATGCACATTTAATGCACCTACATTTTGTCTTGTTTCCATATTCGTGTTCATGTTTTCCTGCATCTGTGAACTTATGATTTCAGAACTCAACATGATATATCTAATGTCATCTTTGGTTAGATAATAATACTTGTACTAAAAACAAACAATCAAGGCAGTGGTAGATCAATGATTGTATAAACATGGACAACACATCTCCACTTCCTCCTACTGTACAAAAATTAAGCCCAAATATCGCAAATATATTAGCTCCTATCTTCGTCATTCGGAGCCAGAGTCTGTAGACGTCATCCTGCCATCGGAACAATCACGAGCAACTGGCATTGGAGTGGCACACAGCGGTCAGTCATGATGCCAAGCCCTCTTTTTATAGCATTAAATAACTACTTACAACCAAACCTATAAGAAAAATGAACACCTGATTACAAACCATCTTTGGAAAAATGATTTGACCTACAACTTTGATCTTTTATATCCCATCCACTAACATAGACGGGCTGGAGTTAATGACCTATACTGCAGCCAGCCACCAGGGGGCGATGGAGATGTTTTGGCTTCACCTTTGAGGAGCTGTCAAGTTGTCCATCTTTATTATACAGTCTGTGTGGTAGACCAATCAGCAAGGAGAAATTTCTGTTTTGGTCAGTAGAGTCTGGCTTTGAAGAGAGCGAAGATAAATTTCACTTTTAGTTCTATTCAGTTCCCTCTTTGGAGAGGGCTGTCCATTTAGGAAGTACTGAACATACATCTGGATAAATGAGACTTGGATTACCCTGCACGAGTTGTGTGAGAGTTTGTAAATTGATGTTTTGATATAGTTTTATTATCGTTAAATGCAGGGGTGAAGTATTCCTTGAATAAATGCTGTATTACAATGAGGCTTGACTTACCTTTGATATTGAGGATACTAATTTCCCCAAAGAAATTTGATTCACTCAGCACAGCATACTCTGTGACCCCATCATCTGCTACAACTGCAAGTTTCCCTTCTTTGATGATGTACATTTCATGGCCCACGTCTCCTTTCCTGCAAACGTACTCTCCTGGACTGAACACCTGCAGAGACAAAAGGCGTCAGAAACCACTTTATCCTTAAACAATTCTTCTCTGAAAGCATTTGTGACACATTAGATAATATTGCATGGCCTAACTCTCTATTCTCAGACTGCCACCTTCTTCCCCCTGACCTGAGGTGTTAGTTTGAGCACCAGCTCCTCCAACAGACTCTTCTCACAGCTCTGGAAGATGGTGACTTTGGAGAGTGTGGGGAGATGAACGCTAACAGCGATCTCTGTCCTCAGGTGTACGGGCAGCTGCTGCAGGATTTCATTCTCTCGCATGATCTTCTTGTTGATGTGAAGATGCTGGTACCAGTTGTCGATACGCTGTCGAAGTTCCTTGCTAATGTGATGGCTACGCAGGTAAGCCTTCACCTGAGAGAGGAAAGGAGCCATGGAGTCATCTGCTTCATCATATCATATATATTATAGAAACTCTTAGAAGGGAGATATATTTCAGAAACTGAGGTATTTCCACTTACCAGCTCATGGTTAGGGAAGAAGACATTATCACGGTCCCTCAGACTCGTGATGACATTACCAACATTGCCAACAATCGATGCAAACACCAACACGGCAATGAGCAGGTCTGCAATCATAAACAAGTACTCCTCTTCCCTTTTTGGTAAAGGGGTGTCTCCCACTGTGGTGAAAATCTGAGCAGAGAACCAGAAGCAGTAAAAGTACTGCCGACGCATGGAGGCAAACTTCGGGTTGGTGATGTTGGGGTAAACCCAACGATCACTTCCAAAGCCGATGTAGTTGGACAGAGCAAAGTAAAGACAGGCATTCCAGTGGATCAACACAAAGATGTAGATCATGAGTTTGGAGATGCGGAAGGTGTTGGGGTAGGAGGTCCTCGTCTCCATGCGATCCAGGGCCTCGTTGAGTCGTGGCAGGCGCAGGAAGCGGTTGATCCTTACCAGCGGAGTTTGGATGCCAAAGACAAAGTAGAGGAAGTCAGTGGGCAGCAAGGAAACAAGGTCCCTTAGGAAACGTTTGGAGTGCAGGTAGTGCTTCTTCAGCTGAGTTAGGTCCTTGATCAGGATGCCCTGATCCAAGTAACCTGAAGAGGGAAGAACAAGGTTTAACAATGCAGTACACTTCATACACAGGTGCAAGGTTGTTAACTATTGAGAGGCAGAGTCCCTCCCCTTCTGGTGGACCACCATGGGACTTGAAGTCAGAAAAAATATGTACGATAGTCAACAGCAAGAGACAAATATGTTTTCATGGATTACACATATTTGTCAACTGAAAAGTCAAAATAAGTCTCAGTTTGTCGAAGTGACTGTGAAGAAACTGTTGAAGTGTAAGACTGCAAAAATATGTAATTAGAAGACCACACAAGTTGCATAAGTGAAATCACAACTTTCTCTTTGCTAAAGCTACAATGCCTGCGTGTTTTGTACCGGGATGTCTTCACACGGGCAACAGGCGTTGCTCGTTCTTTTGCTTCCCAGCTGATAAAAAGACCTGCTGTCGCCTGATAAAACATCATCATCTAGCTACCTGGTGAAGGTGACATATATTGGGCGAGACAAGACGTAGTTTACTGAGCAGTTACACAAAAACTAAAAGGCACTACATTGGGGGAAGGCTAATGAAGTTTTGGCTAACTCAAGCATGCAGGCCATGTACAATGAGATTCAGGCGCTAAGATTTGATTTTAAAAGCGACGAGTGATTTCCGACTTTCTTTTCATGAAGACATGAGGGAGGAGCTGAAAGAATAGTCTTTATTGTCTGTGGTATGATTGTTCTAGTGTTTCATTATGACTTCCATTTTATGTGACTGCATATGTGACAAACATAATTTTAATTTCAGCGTCTCAAAATAAAAGTTACCTGTGTGAACAATGATGACCATGTCAATCATATACATGAGGTCTGCCAGATAGTCCAGTGTGAGCCACACAGGCAGGTAGCTCATTGCAATTGTAGTGAAACATGTCCTGAGGAAACATAGCCAATAATGAGACAGAGTATGTCACATGATTACAGGTTATATGCTCAGATATTTTATGACTGTTTGATATTCATCATGTTCATAATGTTTGTACCTCAGAATGATGATCACCCAGTTGTACACGATGGGAAAGATCATAATCTGTAGCCAGACGTAATAAAACTGGTCTGCCGGATCAACCACCCACTCTTTCCAGCTGAGAGGGAAATGATGATTAGGGAGAGGAAAACGAAGATGATCAGTCATAATGGTGTCGATGTGACATGAGGAGAACTGTGACAGAGAAACTGTGGTTCATAGATCTCATGTCTACATGAATAATAAGCTAAATGTGAACAAAATCGGTCACAGGATGACATCTTAAACACTTAAAGGGACAGTTCACCCCAAAATCAAAAATACATGTTTTTGATTTTACCCAAAATGCTATTTATCAATCTAGACTGTTTTGGTGTGAGTTGCTGAATGTTGGAGATATCTGCCGTAGAGATGTCTGCCTTCTCTCCAATATAATGGAACTAGATGGCACTCGGCTTCGGGTGCTCAAAGCACCAAAATAGTATGTCTTAAAAACTCAACAGCAATGTCTCTTTCCAGAAATCATGACCCGGTTACTCAAGATAATCCACAGACCTTGCTGTGAGCAGTTTCATGGAGGAACTATTTTCTTTCCACTGACCGACACCCGCCAACCATAGCACCATGCAGAAGGAAGCGTGTATCTACTGCTAGCTCACCTAACACCACTGAGCTAGCTAATGTCATAGCTCAGCTGAGGAGGACGACATCAATGTTTACATCTCACCCTGTTACTAGCACAAGCCTCTTGTCCATGCACGCTTCCCCCTGCTCGGTGAAAGGGTTGGGGATTTTAGTATGGTAGAAAGAAAATAGTTCCTACATGAAACTGCTCACAACAAGGTCTGTGGATTATCTTGAGTAACCAGGTCATGATTTCTGGAAAGAGACATTGATGTTGAGCTTTTAAAACCTATTTTTTTTGCCATCTAGTTCCATCATATTGGAGGGAAGGCAGACATCTCTATGGCTGATATCACACCAAAACTATTTAGATTCATAAATAATGCTACAGGTAAAAGGAAAAATATGTATTTTTGATTTTGGGGTGAACTGTCCCTTTAAAAAAGAAAACAACATACACACACACACACGCAAACACACAAAAATTATAGTCCATGTTCGTGAAAGACATCTGTATAAACAGGATGAATATGATTTAAACTTTTCGTCAAGTGGTTCTGAATGCTTTCTTACATACATCATAAAGTAGTTATTACAACATTTAATTTTGTCCATCATACACATAAACATAAACATCTGCCTGTAATTTTCAAACTATGATTTGATTACGTTTTTTAAAATCTACTGATAAAGACAGATGCAACAACAAAATCACTTCTTTAAAAATGCTCTTAGTGCTCTCTAGTAGAGCACATTAGCATGCACAGTTTAGGACATTATTTTCTCATCGTAGAGGCTTGTTAGTTCTTGACCAACTCAGAGGCGATGAAGTCTGAATAAATGAATAAATGTCCTCACATTAATCCTAATTACCTTAAATTACTCAAACCAGATATCTAATTAACTCCATGATTACGATCCATTAATTACTCACTTAACTTTCAACTTGGAATCCACACTGGCGTTCTGTTTCCCTTCATCCTTGACTCCATCTTCTCCTTCCTCAGTTACTTTCTGCCCCCGCTGCCACCTGAACAGTCTCTGCCATTGGTTCCGTCTGATACCAACATCACCTGTTTTATCCATTCTCAAAAGTGAAGCTTCAGACTAACACATTTTTCGTAAGCATGGCCTTCTGTTTTGATCTCGTCTCCTCCTGTATGAGCGCTGCATCTTTTTGAACAACAGTTAAAATGACCTTGTTGCATCAAGCAGCACTACATGGTTCACCTGACAACAGATCAGATCTACCTGAGCACTGCTTGGTGATGCAGGTCTCCATGGAAGACAAACCACAACAGATGCCACGTGTCCTCTGGGAATTCTTCCTTCCCCTAGAAAACCAGAGAGGTCTTCCTCTGTACATCCCCGAGGCTGACGGAGATGACAAACAGTAACTGGAGTGGAGAGTCCGAACTACAGAGGATGTTTCACTGTAAATAAAAAATAATACAGAGCGCACTGTGTATTGAGTTATAGATACTCTAAGTATGTCTTTTTAGATTTTTAACCACAGAAAATATGGGCAAAATTAAATGTTGCAAAAAATAAAATAATAAAACGCATAAACATAAAATAAAATATATAGATAATTAAGTAAAAGAAAATCTTTTATTTATCGACTGCCCAGGTGACCTGCCTCGACCAGAGGAAGACTGAAGTTTCACACACTGACAGAACATTACGAAACCATTGGCAGCATTTTGACAGAACAATCCAAACTCAAGGTCTACTTGCTATTTTTTGAAAGCTTTCATGCACATCACACAGCCTTCATCAACTGACGAAGACGCTTTTGTTTCTGAGGTCGAGTTAATTTTTATGTCAGACTTTTAAAGGGGCACTCCACCTATTTTACACATGAAGTTAAATTAATTTGTCACAAGGAGTGGCCTACGAATCATCCTGTGTGACGTCTTGTTTCTCTGGAGGGAGTTTTCTTAAATTGAAATAATAACCCAGATGATGTCATATGGCATTATCTCAGCTTGAGTATGAGACTCCAACATTTTGTGGTGTTTTAGTCCTGGTTTGACGAACCCATAGGTAGAAAAAATGTTCATACTGTACAATTTGTAAACCAAGGGTTTGTTATATTGTTTTGTGGTAGATACATTGAAACTTAATGTTTCTCCACAACACTGTGGTGAAAGTCCTGTAAGGTTTAAGCACAAAAATCATTTGATAATGGTTGGGAAAAGATTATATTTTGTCTTACAATGCCCAGGTTCGGTGGCTCAGATTGTGCTGGGAAATGCTGCAATGTGAAAGTGAAAAACACCCAGGTTCAGTGCCACAAACACCTGTGGAAGTGCTGCAAAGGGTCACCAAAAAAACCTGTGTTGTAGGTTTTGAGCAGAGTCTTGCCTGCTTCACATACCGTCACCTCCCAGTGACAAAATCACCATATGTATTATGTCACTTTAGAAGTGCTGATATGATATGTATGAAACATGCACATGTATTTGTGTACATATTTGTGGTTTGCAATAATGTATAATATGAACAATTTATTCTGGTGACTGGGCTGAGTTTGATCCAATATTTGCCAGTGTTTCATCCCTACTTTGGTGCAATATTTGCTGCTGTTTTAGCCCTAGCTCAGTTCAGTATTATGTAGTGTTTTAGCCCTGGTTTGGTGTTTTAGCTCTCTAGAGTTAGTTAAGAGTTTGCCATATTTTATTCCTTTGACAGTATATATCTGCTGCTGTCATTCAATGCTAAAATGAAAATGTTAAAACAAACATGGATCCTTTCCTATAGTGTTTTTGTGTGTTAATCACTGTGATCGGCCATGTTAAGGGAAAGTTTTTAACATAAAGCTTGTGTCATAAACTGAGTGTGGGGTTTGACTTTAATGAGAGGGCATTTTGGAGGCAGGGAGGTCTTTGTTTTTGTCCACAGAGGCGTTTCTGGACATGAGGGGTCGCGCTGCTTCCCAGCATTGGATGCTTGATGGGCGTGCCACCAGGTACATGGGCAGTCTGCTCTCTTTAAAACCAAACCAAAATGTCGGGTCATTTGGAAACTTTCTCTTATATTAAGATAATATTTTCCCGACATGTGTTTCTGAAAACATATGAGGCAAGAGATCAGCCATGCAGTTGCTAAACCTGTCTTCAGATCAACAACAGTTAGTTTAGAAGCTGATTTGCATTAAGTAGCCTTGACTCAACTTTATGCAAACAAGGGTTGGACATGGTCTCTTGACACAATTTGGTCAGTAGAGGACGGTCACTCTGCTCAGGGCTGAGTTGTGGCTGGTTTTGAGGCTCATGTAACCACTGTTCATACTGTGGAGAGTTTTATTAGTAAACTGTAACTATAAAATGAAAGGATGTTTTGCTGCCTCTCACAGCAGCTGGAGTCTGAGAAAAAGTAACCTAATTCACTGGGCTGACTGCCGGCAACTTTTAAGTGGAATGTTACTCAATGTGTGAGTTGACGACGTGAATCCATCAACACACCTTACATGTCACTGTGACAACTTTGATCATTACTTTAATTTTATATGACAGACACTTTCAGTAATGACTGGATCTTAGGGTATTAACGACTTTGATTTTTTTCAGGTCGACTTATCTGTCAATGAAGTCTAAGTCGAGTCGACAAGTCATTTGATGACGTCATCACATTGACGCGGGGGAGGAAAGTGAAGTATCTCCACAAATGTGATGTGTGTCTGTCACTCTCAAGGCCCGAACATACTCGGGTGTACTATTAGCGGAGCGGACTCCGCGAGGAATGTCCGCAGTCATTCGGGCTTTCATAGTTGAGCGCACTTCTGCGTTGTAGTTTCCTGTAAAAATCCCGTGATGTGAAAAATACATGTGAGCAGTCACTGGTGAGCGGAGTGGAGTCTGTGCGGTCGTAAAATGTGAGCTTTGCGCACACAGGGCTTGCGGACATCCGCTTTGAGTCCGCGCGGACCTTCGCGGAGTCCGTTTCGCGTACGTTCAGAGGCAGCGATTGCATTCCGTACACAAGCACACAGAGAGAGAGAGAGAGAGAGAGAGAGGGAAAAAACACACGACTTGTCGACTCCTCTCGGGGGGTGTCGACTTGTGCCACTGACTCGACACGTCGACAAATCAACTTTTCTGTTAATGCCCTAGTGGATCTTCAAGTGTTTAAAAATATATATTAATTTCGTCTGGATTATGTGAACTGCATATATTCAAATCCTCACTCTGAGAAAAAAAAAGCGTTGTGGAGCTTTGTTCCTGTGGGCTACAGCAACACTAAACCCCTGAGCTTGCCTGACAGGAACCTGGTAGAGACTCTCACTGCAGCCTGTTCTATTTTGTCCTGAAAATGTCAGCGTACAGCCTCGTTCTGTGGACGATAAACGAGGTGCACACTGATAAAGGACACTGGACAGAGCAGTGAGTGGCAACAACCCCGCCCACATTTAGGAGTAAAAACTCTGGGTCTAGGTACCATGTCTGAAGGGTTAATTTTGGTTCCAAAGGTACCATATTGAAAGTGTTTGGTGGAAATGGGGCTTTAGACCGGTTCGTAATGTTGATGGGCTAATTAAGACTTAACAGGCTGTTACCTTTATTCAAATACGTTTTGCAGCTCCAGCCAGAATTTTTTTTTCTTAATGGCTCTTTTGATAGTAAAGGTTGCTGACCCCTGCCTTAGCCGAAATATAGGATGCAGCTTTATTTGAAGGTTACTACAATGGAGTGCCCCTTTAAGTTAACATATGATGAGCAAAGACATGTCAGTATCAATCACCATGACAACTATGCAAAGTGAGGAAAAAGATGGATGGTTGAAAGAGCAGGTAAAGGACTTTGAGTTGGTTTGTCAAACTTATTATTTTCAACATGAGCTAATTTAAGAACTGATCTCTCATTCTCCATCAGTTTCTTTATAACAGAGTGGTCAGTACGCAGTGTCCATTTATCAGCATGGAACCAGAACTGGGTCACATAGTTGTCTCCTGACTGCTGGCACTTGAAACCCCTCATACAGCGGAGGGGAGCAGCGTCGCTGTGGGTGTGAGTCAGAGAAGTCGTGTGGGAGGAGTCCAAGTAAGATGGCTGCGGGAAAGGGAAGAGTGTTTGAGAAATCATCAAATGGGATGTTTATCTGTCTCTAACAGGATGCACAGCAGCCCGAATGAAGGAGTGGTTAATGTGTCAGCTCCCCCGGCTCACTATGGTCTAGCTCGCCAGTTGTCTTCGGCTAACTCGCGCGCTGTTCACCCGTTTACTGCTCTGACATTGTGGAATTCATTAGCAGCTAGCCGTTAGCAACCTACGAGCGCTAACTTACTAGCAACCAGCTAGCAGGTATCCGTGGAAATCAGGAGCTCGCGACAACTGTTGAGACTCCTACAGCTATCAAAGGTGAGTAACTGTCTTATTACTGACTGCTACAGTGCTCGAACACGCTAACGTGACAAACTAAGCACATACATGGCTGTCATTTCTAAGCTAGCTAATTATCTTTGCAGCACCAACTAGCCTGCTACATCATCTCGCTATTGAAATGCATTGATTGTTGTTTTCCGGCGGACCCGAGCGTAAGCCGCTTCGGTTGGCTAATGTGAGATCTGGCGCAGGATGATGACTACAGGATCAGGTGTAAAGCCCCAGTGCTATTATGGTAACGTTAATTAAGCAATCAGTTTAAAGGCAAGGTCGTCCTGTTTGATGGTTGGGAAGTAGGTGCGCTAAGAGTCAGGCTGAAGGGGACACATGACCCAAACACTGCAGTGACTGATGGCTGACTCTGCATGACAGGATCATACCTCCATGGATAGCATCTGTGGATCTGTAAATTCAATCAGAGGGGTTGTTTTGGTCGTCAGCTGTTCCATTGTCAACAATAGCAAAAGCACTTAATTATTCATGCATGTGAATTCACCTTAAGATTGAGTCGATCACGTCTCTTTATCAAAGGCACGTTTACATAGAGTTGCACTCCAGTACTTAAACTGATGATATCATCATATAGATTTGGGTCATCTCAAGTTTAGGACTTGGTTTTGGATATCAATACACCTTAAGTATTGATTGAAATGGGTCTGTTGCACACAGTATTGAAAACTTAAGGTATGGAGAGCAACAGATGCTTGATTTGTTTTAACTTAGTCTTTACAATTCTTGCTTTAAATCAGGGGTGTCAAACTCATTTTAGTTCAGGGGCTGCATACAGCTCGATTTCATCTCACATGGGCCAGAGCAATAAAACCATCGCACAATAACCTATAAGTAACATCAGCACCAATATCTTCCTCTTTTTTGTGTAAAGAACTGCAAGTATATTCTGCAGACATCCATCTTTGTACAACACACATGAACAGCCTGAGATGTCTTAAGAAAAATAAGTGCGGTTTCAACAGGGTCTCAGTTTTTCCACATTCAGTCAGTCTACTTATCCACACATTTCCTGATACAGATTCTTCTCAACTTAAGCTGCTGACTGACAACATTTTGCACAATGTTCAATATCTTTAAACATGGTCACAGTATGTATTCATTGTTATATCAGAGAACTGTATTCTGGTCAGTGTGGAAAAGCCTCTGCAGCAGGATTTTACGTGAAACTGGCAACGCATTGTTTAACTTGCTTCTGAAACGTAGCACCTCTTGGTCTAGTCATCTAGTGGGCCAGATTGGACCCCTTCGTGGGCTGGTTCTGGCCCATGTGTCGCATGTTTGACACTTCTGCTTTAAATAATCATTTTTCTATTTTGACAAACTGAATCCAGGGTCCTCTTGCTAGCTTTTTCAGAGCTTTCTCCACATCTCACGGCTGTCATTAGCAAGGTCAATAGTGAAGCTAAAGTTTGGTTATTAGAGCTGGTATTATAAAACGATCAACAGAAAGCATCAAATGTGATAATTGATTCAGTCTCTATATGAGCAAAAATGCCAAAAGAATCACTGGTTTCAGCTTCTCCAATGTGAGTATTTGCTATTTTCATAAGTAAAAAATAAACAATCTAGAAAACATGATGCATAATAATTTGTAAGAGAGAGAGTTGAGAAAATGACAGTCTGATGCATCTGAAGATTGTTCTGTTTCACTTGGGCACAGTCACTGTCGTCTCTCATTGAGAGCGACCCTCTTAAGCAGAGCATGACAATATTTTAGTAAAACATTTTCTCAGTGTAGATGTATGTTATACAGTGTTGTACCTGATCCGTTGACTGTTAAGGCTGAAATCTCGTCTCAGAGTAAATTTGGATTATGAATTGTCTATGACATCAGAAAAAAGCAAGTTTAGAGACAACTTTTGAAGGTGGTTTTCCGAGCGGAAACATTTGTTGGTACAAGAGATCAGTGCACAGGCTGCAGGAAGTACATTACTGCATTAACAAGGAGCACACCGTCAGTCAGGTAGCTACATTCCCTGGTATGTGTTTTAAGATCGGCTTTACTATTGACTTGGCCATTAGGTGAAGTGGGAGTCTGTATCAGCTCGTATCTGTCGCAGCTGCTGCTATGAAAGCTCTCTGCGCCTGCAAACACAGAAGTGATCTGTGAAGTTTAACAGTAAAAACAGACGGGGACAGAAGTGCGAGGAACGTGCGGGAGAGAATTTGCAGAGACCTTGGAGCGCTGCCTGTTCTCACACTTGTGCACACCTGGACAATTCCTACAGAAAGCAGGCGTGGCTGTCAGGTTGTCTGCTGTAGGAAGTCTTGGAAACTAAGTAAGCTTTTCTCCTTTTTTAGTCTGAACTTTTGAGAGAGTAGCCTATATCTTGGCTTTTAGACACTGTGGTGTAAGATTATAAACAAGCTGTGTTTGATCACTAACCATTGACAAACCCTTGTCTTTATCAAGGCAGCCTCCCTTCAGTGGAATCTAGTTGAACTTTGAACTCATTTTATGAGTGTTCTTTATGGCGCTGTGTGTGTGACATGAAAATAAAACACATTTTGAATTTCCGTATGTAGGTCAGAGAGTTTTGTCTTTACTGCTGACACAGACTGGCTGATATGCATTTAAGGTAACAGTCTTTTTAGTGAATCATAGGTCAGACTGTATTTCAGCGCTTATTTTGCTGTAGATGGCTCTGTTTTGACTCTTTGTGGGTTGACGTTCTTTCCGCTTTCATGCCTGCGTATAAATTCATTTCGTGCATTTAAAGAAAAGATTGGATTTTCTCCGAGCAGCGTGACTATCATTAACTTTGACTCACCTGCTGAGAGCTGGTGAATCATTAAAAGAAGCGTGGATGTCACATTTACCTGCCTTTTCAATGCTGGTTTTGTTGAGACAGTCATACAGCTGCTGTATGAAAAATTCAATAAGGAAAAGTATGTAAGAGTGTAAATTTGTTACTCGTGTTTGTGTTTCCATGTTTTTGTGTCTAAGTGACTAATTGTGACTACAGTTTTTGAATTGGTCCAGTGTTGAGCCAGACCACTGCAGCTGGCAGGCTGTAATGTAAGTGCTTGTTTTGCCACTGACAGGCTCCGATTACCATTCTGTCTGACATTGTTATGGAAAGGATCCCTACAGAGATAGACCTTGGTATTAAAGAGTAAGATCCTTTTTGTTTCACCAGAAGCAGCCCCGACATCACCATCGCCACAGCCACCAGACTCCATTTAAATAAACAGTAATTTTAGCATGTATAGAGCCGGCATATTGTCACATCTGACTGGTTGAATCAAGGGTTTATGTAAACAAAACGAAAGTTTGTTGAGTGTTGGAGCAGTGGAAAAACGCGCCAAGGTGGTTTTTGTGTTTTTATTTTGTTACTGTCAACTTTGAATGAAGCGTGTTTTACGATTCTAAAATTACTGTTTATGTAAATAGAGTCTGGTGTGTTTGGCAATAGTGATTTCAAGGCTGTATTTGGTTAGACAAATAGATCTTACTCTTTAATAACAAGGTCTATCTCTGTAGGGATCCATTCCATCATGTTGTCAGACACTCTGTATAACAATCTGAGCCCGTCAGTGGCAAAAAGTAAGACATTAGCCCCTTTTACACTGCCAGATTTTCCGCGAATGTTGGGCCGTTTTGCAGGCAAGCTGCGAGTGTTTAGACACACAGAGCCAGATTGGTGAGTTGATCCGAGGTGCCCAGTTTTCTGCCTCATAGGGTAGTCATATCGGCGGAACCCTTTTAGTTTAAACAGAGTGAGGCGGCCTTCCGCAGCGGGAGGGGCTGTTGATGACTTGTGGGAGGAGCTGTTGATGACGCCGCATGTGCTACCTATTGGCGGTGGATAAACAGGAAACAGCTGATAGCAGAAATTAGTGAGCAGCTAGTAGCAAGAGGGAAACACAAACCTGACAGACACTGTAAAAATGAGCAACTGGGGAGACAAGGAATTGCACGCCCTCCTTGCCCTCGCAAACGAAGAGGCCATTAACCGTCAGATGACGGGGACGGTGAAGAATGGGCCGACTTCTGAGAGAATTGCCGAAGGACTGACCAGCCCCAACCTGCAGTCCTCTCACTCAATACTGGACCAGTTTCAAAAATTCTTGTTCCCATTAGTCACCTGGATACATGGCAAAGTAAGGCCCAAGTTGAAAAATACCGGACTGTCCCTTTGCCCCTTTTGAACCCAGCTAGACCAACCATAGTGGTTTTACGAATGATCTTTTATTCAAACACTTTGGAGATGAAAGCAAACACATTCACAGAAACATCTTTCAAGCTCCGTTAACCAATGCTTGTGACATCAACTTTGAACTAAACACAGTACTGAATTAAAGTGAAATCAGGTTTCTCCAGCAGAAATCTAACTTTGATAAATGAGTTTCTCTGATAGGAATACTCCAGGAAAAGCCTTTTCTTTTAAGTATCAAATAGGCCTGCTGGCTCAAAGGGGAGGTATCAGATGGAGGGTCACAGCATAAAAAGGCATCAAAACATCAAAACCACTCCTACAGCATAATCCACTTCTCCTCTGTTGATCCATCTGTTCAGTCCTTTCCAAATAATCCTCACAATAAATCACTAAATACACGACTTCCGGCAGATATTTTGGGAGCTTTTATGATGTGATAGCGGTATTAGTGTGTTTAGCTTCAGTATATTATGGAAACAGTCTGAATGTTTATCAGCCATAACAGGTTAAGAATATTTGATACTCATTTAATTTCTCGTCAAGAAAGACGACAGTAACCCTGTTGTTTAAATGCATTTAAACACAGATGCTCCTCTCTATTGGATGAGTCATCACAGCATTAACATAAAGGGTTTAGGGATGTTAATAATGATCATTGGATCAAGAATACAGTAACTGGCAATGTGCAAAGGTGGAGCAAGAGGGTTTGTGCATCCCCTGGACATTGGCTCCATGCAGGTGTTTGCTGTCAAGTTGTCACTGATTAAAATAACATGTTGGAGGTTTGAGTGTGCCCAAATAGAAGTGAGCGCCTGTTGCCTGCAACGCTTCATCAGTGTGATGGCTTCCTTTCTTTTTAATCTTTGCTCCTGTGCAATAATATGCAAAACTGATGAACCAGATGTTTTACCAACCGAGGTGCAGAGCTCACTTTATACACAACTCTGCTCTGGTCATGTAAATTCTCTTATAAGACTTAAATCTGTTGTCACGAGATCATGGCAGGCTGTTTTATGTTTACATGTGATATCAGAGTTTGTTAGCAACATTTTAAGTATGGATTACTTTTCTTTCTAGGCACTGTGCATGTAGAGCAGTGAAAAATGTTTTCTTTAACCTCACTTGTTTTTTGACCAGTTTCTTGGTTGGAGCAGGAGCTGCAATTTTGAGTGGGCGGCCATGTTTTCTATTTAAATACTTATTTTAATATGTTTGTGGGACAAAAAAGTGACAGAAGAAAAGCATGGATGTTGTGTTTTTATGATCTTCAATGATTAATCTCCCATTAACGTCGACGCAAGGACGATGCTTTACATTTGCATCCATAATTCAGGACGGACAGCTACTCCCATGTTAAGCAGAAGGTGGACTGGCTGTAGCTTTTCCACAGGAGGACTGAATGGTTTCCCTGGCAACAACATACTGTAGAGGCTGACTTATGTTTGTTTGGGAAAACACAGAAAAAAATACAGATGCTCTTCAGCACGAATGATATATTACTGAATGAATAAGTAGGACTGCCTTTTGAAAATACTGAATTCAGTTTTCTTTGTGTCTCCATTGACTTATGATTCACTGGATCAGCTGAAACACTGGTGGTTATTTCATCTGAAGAAATGTTCCTTGTTAAGTTTTGAGAAAACAGGAATCTATGACTGTTTGTTTTTCTCATGTTGCTAAAAAAGACGACATTTTATTGTGCAACCCAGGGATGCACCCGATGAGTTGACCACATGATTAATTATTCCAGCACTTGCTAGTCAGCACCAGAAATCCTATTCTTAAAATTAATATTATTTTATGCGATTGTGTTCACCCAATGTAAATGCTGTTGTAATAATCAGATATATTTTCCTAAAGAATATTGTGCAGTGTTCATAATGGCCACACATATGAGTGGCAAAGTATGACTTGGTTATTGGAGGATGTGGTTAATTATATAAAGGCTATTAAGCACGTTACATTCTCAGAGCCAAACTAACATAAATGCATAAAGATATTCAAGATATATACACGTGAGAAAAGACAACTGCATATTTATATTTTGTAGCTTTAAAATAAAGTTTTAAAAGGTCGTGAAAATATGTGACATTTGTTTTTTGGTTTACATGTTAATGTATGTGTTGTGTTGTTGTGTTTGTGTCCACAGCGCAGAGTGGCCGTCCTGACTGGCTATGGAGTGGAGTTGGCTTCAGACTGGATGACAGGGTCTACAGGGCGGACAGGGTCACACAGATTCTAACGCAGCAGCAGTGGGCTTTTTCCTCGATGTACACTGACTGGCAGTGACAGCACATTTTCAGCCGACCTCCTTCCCCTCCTTCTCTGTATTCGGATACACTTTCCCTCCCCTTCCTCCCCCTCTTCTCCCCCCTCTCCCTCCTCCTCATCCTCCTCCACCTCCTCCCTCCCACATCTTTTCCTTTTCTTCCCTCTTAATTTCTTTTTGCCCTCGGTTGCTTCAAAACTCCAACTTTTTTTTTTTTTTTTTTTTACTGGAACTTCCTCTCTCATCTTTGAGTTCCTGTGACCTGCCTCTCACTGAGTCCAGCATGAGCTGGTTGAGCAGGTTGAACCCGCGGGGTCCAGGGAGCCGGTCCGGCCGGAGTGCCGCCCCCTCCAGCCCCTGCACTGCTGACCCAGAGACATGCCTCATGGTGTTTGAGAACCACTGGAGACAGGTGAGCTGGAGACACGCCTCGTTACTTGAATTTTGATGACAGTAAATATTTTGTTTGGATGAATGTATTGTACACTTTGTGGCCTCAACCTGGATAGTAGTTTTGCTGAGTAATATTTTGCTCACCAACTCCGCACAAGTGTGAGGAGATACAGCATATTTGCTATACTCACCTTTACTGTAAAAGTAGGGATGCACCGATTTATCGGCTCGAACATCAGTATCAGCAGATATTGTCCTTGTTGACTGCCAGCGTCCTATTGGCACATAAAATGACACTCACCGATGGCAGTGGCTGATGTTTGTCCATTGTTTGGCATCAGTTTTGGGCAGGCTAAAAAGCAGAGCTCGAGACTGACAGTGCCTTGATGTCCCAGGGACAATAGAAAAAATGTTTGTGGTTAAACGGAGATCTTCCCTGGGAAGGTGGCCGGATGAAAGGACGCAGTAAACGCACTATTGGCGTGCCAGGGCATGCACTCTATTTTTCCCTGAAACCGCTGCAGTGTGAACAGTGAATCTGTGTTGAACTCAGCAGGATGAGAGCTAGTTAACGCTAGCTGTTAGCCGTTAGCAGCTGGTGGCCGCAGCTAACAACTGACAGAGGTTGCATGAAGTTACTGTATTAGGGCCTGTACACATGCCATGTCTTAAACCGCCTTGAAAACACAAGGTTGGGTACTGGGCGCTATTCTTGTGCCTTTTTTGTGCCAGCTTTCAAGAACATTGTACTGTACCAGAGCCTATGTACCTGAAATACTGGGTGCTGAGCTGATCTTCTTCCTGGCGCTGTTTATAAGGGTGTAGGCCTATTGTCTGTGTAACAGATGTAGTGCTCTGGGTAGCCCTGCAACAAAATGATCAACTTTTCCCTATTTATCATGACGGTGTCGCTCTGGTGTTTGATCGCACCTGCTGCACATCTACATTGAAAACAATGAATCTGAGGGTGCACAAAACATGTCTACAGCCCCTTATGCATTCAGGCGCTATTCAGTAGAAATAACCGTTGGGCGACGGTAAATTATAATTTTCTTATGATGTGTTCAAATGTAATCTTGTAAAACTGAATTTTTGGTGAAGTAAAAATATGTTAAAATCAGACATTGCGCTAGACTTTTTCGTCGCTGGTCATTTTGACCGTCAGGGTCATAAAAATCCGGTCATAATCTATTTTTACCGGTCATTTTAATTTTCGTTTTTAAATGAAGATAAAGATATTCAAAGACATTTAGTTTTCATTCGTTCGTTTTTAATAAATCCAACAAGCAAGTTATAAAGTGTGCATTAATAGGACATGAACGAAAAGATTAACAGACATCCACACACACGTGCCATTAGGCTTCACCCTGGACACACCGGACGGCACTAACGCGTCACTAACGCGTCCGGTGTGTCCAGGGTGTTATGCCTGTAGGCTCGGTGACACAAAATTAAAATTGTAATGAAGTGATTATGGTATTGAAAAATGTGTTCGGTTATGCACTGTTGTGTTTTTTTTTTAAATTATAAACACGGTATTTTCTCCTCACGTTTCACAGTGCGTGCTGTTGTTATTTTATTTTGAAAATTTGCCGGATTCTCTCGTCTTTTCTGTGTCCGACTTCCTGTTTGGTACGATCTGCTCGATCCAGCTTGACAGAAGCGCTCGCGGCTCCTGTGAAAAATAGACCAGACGCCGAACTGAAGCGCTGCCTCCGCGGGCGCTCCGCTCTGCTCAGCAGCCTGTGGATAGGTTACCAGATAGGTTAACATGGGCGCTGACTGAAAACTGCCTCCGCTGCTGGGCGCCGTGCCTCGGTTCCGTGTCCGGTGTGTCCAGGCCGTTATGTCAACAACGCTACATGAAGCAGATGAATGACTTTTTCTCTGCAGTGTGAAAACGGCAGCCACTTAAACCACTGACTGTGCACTCCACCGCCAAGTGGGCAGGGGTGGTAATTGCAACCGGTCAAAATGACTGACGGCCTTCAGATTTTCCGGTCATTGTTGTAAAAAAAAAAAAAAAAGGTCAATGACCGAGAATATCCGGTTAACGCGACCCCTGGTTAAAATATGTTAAAACAATATTAGAGGGGGAATTCCGACATACACAGTGAAAAAGCTTTTGAAGCAGATTTAATTTGTGTTCATTTAAAGACTGTCTCATGCTGAATGACATTAAAGCAGTTCAGTTATTCTTTTATAATGAAGTCCCAAATTACAATATTATCCAAACCACTTATTTTAAAGTATTGAGGTGGTTTAGATTTTTTTAAACAACTTATGTAAATGTATCCCCAGACTGAAGTGACTTGAGTGGATTTTTTTCATAACACTAAGGTTACAACGAACAGAATGTCCATTTAATTTAGATGTTTTCAAACTGTGAGGCGTACCTCCTCTGGGTGAGTCGTCCACTTCTCACTCCTCCTCCTCCTCTGTGTCATAACTCAGTTACATCTGAAAACACAAACATGATAAACAGATTAGATTCAGTGCAACACTTTCTGGTGATATCACCACATCTGATGTTGAGAAAAAGACACGTCCACAGTGTCAGACTTTGAAAACCTCTTATGTAACCTGTTTAGGGCTGCAACTAACATTATTTTACTGTTTTAAATAATCATTTAATCTATCCCAGATCCAGAGTTCAATGTGACCTCTTAAAATTGCTTGTTTCCTTCAACAATCCAAAGATATTCTGTTTACAATTATTATTATTAGGGTTACACCCTGCACTGTCAGTACGTTACTTAGCAGTGGTTGGCAGAACCTTCTCATGTTTTGTGTGGAGCAGCACAGACACAAAGTAAATGTTCACTTGTTGTTAACAGTAAACGATGGTGAGATCAGTTATAAAGTCAAGGCTCCTACTTTGACTTGACTTGAGTGAATGATTATCTGACAGCAAGTGTGGATGTTCACACGTTCAGTTGGCTGTGCCAGTGCTGCTGATGAGAGTGGTCAGTGTGTGTACTTTAACAGTGTGACTGGCTTCTGTCCAATCACTGACTGAGCCTTTTATAGGTTACAGAACCTTGCCACTGCCTGACCATTGAGTTTTCTTGGAGGCAATATTAGACATCTGAGTGATACTTATTGGTTTGTTGTGGTAGGCTCATGATGTGTGTGTGTGTGTGTGTGTGTGTGTGTGTGTGTAAGCTCTGCAATTGAACTCTGTCTAGAGATTCTGCATTTTGCATCGAGGCTTGCTGAATGATCAAGGAGAAGTCCATTATAGAGGAAGCAGACAGGAGTATAATAGGTGGATATGTTGCAACTGTATTGCAGCATGTTAAAGCGCTCCTACATGTCGCTACACGACTCTTAGACTGTACATAACATACACATGTTGGGGTTAGGGAGACCTGAAGCCACCTGACAATTGTCTACAATATCAATTCTCCGTGTTTTTAGAGTTTTCAGGACGAGGGTAGAGGTTTACATCTCGAGTGATTTTGTGGGAAAGTGTGTTTTTATAAAAAACAAATGTGTTGTGCAACTTTGACAGAATTGGTTCTGACTTCCAACTCATACATTTACCACAAAGTTCAAGCTGCTGAAAGACAAAGAAGAACATCTCTTATCTGCACACGCTGCTCACAGATCTGCAGCAGTCATGCTGACTGATACATGTTGGGAAACCTCTTAATTGTCAGTTCAAATTTTACACCACAGTTACAGCTTTGTTACATTTTATCTTCAAGAAATACGTGTTGCAGTTCCAGGAGTTACTTTTATTTTACTTATTTTAGATTTTAGTAGATTACATACAATTACTTTAACAGTAAATGTTCATATAAAACCTATTTAACACATCTTCTGCACATTAAAAGAAGTAAATATTTCCAGATGTGACAGTGCATCACATCCAACCTCCATGACAACAGGCTGTCTTCACAGCAGCCATTTTGACTTGTCATGGAAGGAAAACACAGGTGTCACTATTAACATTAGCAATGGCTGCGTTATCAGCACGAGGCCCAGTTTGCTATGACACTGTGTCAGAAATCACTCCCTTATTCACTCATTCACTCCTCCCTATCAGGCTTGGGAAGTATTGCTATATGCATACCTTCCTGACATTTCACCAGGGTGTACGGTATATGACGGCATTTGTGTTGCCACAGCAGATACCAACACATCAGTGGGCTGAACAGAGATGACATATTGAATAAAATCATGTGGCTAATTAACTGCTTTTGAAGTTTTAAGTCATCTCGTGATAATACTCAGAATAGGCATACTTTTTTTTTTCTTTGACCCTGTCCTGTAACGTTATGCCCACCACTTGCAGTCGCCATCTTTCTAAGCTCAGCTACCTGGTCCACCAGTAGAGACTGACCTCTGGTGGCAGGTGCTGTGCACTACAACACCTCAAGACAGCATCTCCGTATCGGTTTAATAGAAAGAGGAGCATCTGTGTTTTTGACAGTAGTGAAAGTCATACCTTTTGGGATTTCTAAATACCCCGGTATACTGTAATACCTGGATACCACCCAAGCATACTCGCTATAGAACAAACACTTATGGGTTTACTCAATAGTGAGCATTAAAGTGAGATTATGAATCATCATTTTGGGGTCATCTCTGACAGGTGGAGTATGGCACAACTGTAATTTTCACATTGCATTATGGGTATTGTTAGCAAAAATAGTGCACATGCCATGGAAATCATTTCTTCCTGCCACTGTTTGAATTTTTGAGGGCAGTACATAGAGTATAGATTTCACACTCAGACACTTGACTCTTGAATAAAATGGCAGACAGTAAATAAAGTGGTTTTGAAGGCAGCCAATGTAACAGTAAGCCACAAAGGATACCCTGAAACTGAAGCAGCTAAGTGGAATCCTGCTATTATTTACACCTGCGCATTTCCGACTGTGACATGTCAAAACATCCAGATTAATCAACCAGTCCAATAACCCCGCTGTCGTATGCATACTGAATTCCAAACTCATTCAGAGATGAGCTGAAATGCATGTCGGTGGTCGAGCTTTGATTCTCTGCACCAACCCGATTAAGCCCGACACACACCTTTGTAACTTTTTAACCCCTCATACAAGGACATGAGTGTTAAGAGTTAAACATTACATGAAAACACTGTCCCTTCCATCCAGGTCTCTTGGGTGCTGGAGCAGCACGAGCCTTCATCCTCCAGCGATGACCTGACAGCAGTGAGGAATCACACCGACCAGATGTTATGTCTACTGGCAGAGGAGCGGCCTGCAGAGAGCCCGGAGGGTGGCGCAGGCGTGGCACCCATGGGCCCCATACTGGAGCTGGTGGTCACCGAGAACATTCTGGAGTGCCTGGTTCAGTGGCACCTCTGCCGCGGCCTGGACCCAGACAGCCAGGGGGCGCTGCTCAAGCTGTTTGAGATGCTCATCGGCCAGTCCCAGCAGCCTCTGCTGCAGCACACAGCCGTCCTCCACCCTCTGCTGAGGCTGCTGGGAGCCTGCGCCGACCCAGAACTTGGGTGTCCTTCAGCTCTGGAAAACAGCCTGGTGCTGCTGCTCAACCAGGTACAGTCACCTGCAGTCTGTAGACTTCTCGAATTTGTACACAGTTATCTGATTAGATCAACATTACACAGATTTTTTTGTCTTGCCAGTCAGAAAGGAGCTCGACTTTGATTTGAGTCGTGTCGCTAGGCAACTCCAGAAATTCCAGTAGCACACTTCAGAGGGACGTTTTCACAGCAGGAAGTTTACCTTATTAATTTAGCTGCAATATGCATATAAAAAGGCAAAAGGAAGGAACGTGTTAAATTTGGATGAAATGGTAGATAAGCTGTTAATTTTATATGAGCTCTGCACTAAAATGTCATTACCTGAATTATGGAATAATTCTCTTTTACTGCACACCACACAGTTTTACTGTCTGCATGTCAGTTTTGGACAGTTTTTCTTTTTCTCGGTTTCTGTCTTAAAATTAAACTTGTGTAAAATTATTCTTTTAAGGGTGAAAAGTATCCCCGCGATCAGACGGCAACCTATTAGAGTGATTAAACACTTCATTCTACGAGTTTTATCTCCTGACTGTTAAAACCAACTCGCCCAGAGTGGAGAAGACTCAACTTTGGCTCAGCAATCGAAATGTGTGCCCTATGTTTATGTTTAATATCCTGTCTTGTATTTCTGTTATTCCCCTCCAGGTCTGTGTGTCCATGGCCCGGCAGCCTGTGGTTCTGGAGATGTTGTTCCGGGCGGCACCGGCTCAGCAGGGCTCCACCAATCTCCTCATCTTCTCCCTCCTCGT
The DNA here is from genome assembly GCF_006386435.1 of Epinephelus moara. Classification (NCBI taxonomy): domain Eukaryota; kingdom Metazoa; phylum Chordata; class Actinopteri; order Perciformes; family Serranidae; genus Epinephelus; species Epinephelus moara. The sequence continues at coordinate 10,224,450 of NC_065512.1, read as the reverse complement.
GCCGTTCATCCACCGAGACGGAGCCATCGGACAGCAGGCCCGAGACGCGCTACTGCTGGTCATGGCGGCCTCGGCGAGCAACGAGGCCGTGGCACGTTACATCGCTGAGAACTCCTACTTCTGCCCGGTGAGTGATGGTGCCCATGAAAACTATGTCATCGTGGAACATGTTGTGTTTTAGACGTTGAGGGGGGTTTTGGTAGAGGATGTGGTTACAGATGGTACTGAATTTGGACCTGCGTCTGTCTCATGTGCTTATGCAGGTTTTCTTCCTGTCCTAAGGTTTCTTACATTTTGTTATGTGTTAAGGTTTTTGGGGGGATTTTTATCACTCTAACTCACATCTGTTGGTTTTCTGGGTCTGATTGTTGACATATGGGATCTGTAGCTCATGATCTAAAGTGCATGGCACAAGCGCATTTAGGGAGTGTCCAACTCCATTTTGCCAGCTAAATGGTTCAGAATCTGGGTGCAAATTAAGGCACAAGGGTCCCTCAATTAATCATTGGTTGGTTTTGTGAGTGTTATCCTGGCGCATTGCTATTTACATTGTGGATTCAGCAAATTGGAAAATCATACAGTTTTCTACGTAGAGTAATACAGTAGGAGCAGTTATGTCACTACAGCAAAATATCTTGGGACATTTAGGCAGCAAAACTAAAAACTGTAGTTGTATATTTGACAGAGGAAACAGAACTAAACCTCCAGCTTCTAAATAATCAATAGAGGTATGCAGCTCCTTAAGTGTAAATGCGAATAGCATCTCTTGTAATTGGGAGTCGTACAGCAGCTCTTCTCTGCTCTCTGCTATGTTCACAATTTAGAGAATGTCATTCATCCTCAATAATGATGTACTGTTTCGCCCAACTGCAACCCATCTGCTTGTCCCTGAATGTATAACAAGCAGAGTTTGTGAACCTGCCTTTGTAGGCGCATCTTACTATCTAAATAATGAGCCCTTTTAATAGCAGGAAAATACCGTGTCATACTGACCAGATCTCTGTTGGTCAATAGTGCAGTCACTTTCTGCTGTGTCAGAATAGCAACACACCAACAATGTGCCTGACCACACCTCATTTTAAGACCTACACACCCGTGGGCAAACAGATGGGTGCAAGTACATTTACTGCTTACACAACATGGGCGCTGGCTGTGAAAAGGACAACTGCGTCAGTCTGAAACTAGCAATAACAGTTAGCAGCCCGCCTTGTGCTGGGTTTAAGATATTGTCTGTGATATCAGGCTGTAACTATAGTGTAGAGTATATTCAGTCATTTTCTGAACTTGGAAGTTAAGTTTAAGGATGATTCTACTTTACCATGGCCACAGTGATGAGGTTCAAGGTTGTTGTCTATTTTTCTTTTTTAAGACAAACGGCACAACTTGTCATTTATTACTGCAATCTTATTTCCCACCTGGTTTGGGTGTCACTGTTTTGGCATACTGTTGATAGCTGAACCTTCAAATCTAACTTTAACCCAAACCCTTTAGACAGCCAGTGAGGTAAAAAAGTCTCTATTCATATTCAAGCCTTCATTAATGATCTTGTTCAATTGTTAATAATCCCAAAAGTAGGGCAGCGATCCGATCATGTGGGTTTGATGGTTTATGAATATCAAGTTTATCCACTAAGTAAAAAATTTCACCGAGTTCCGTTTAAGGAGAAACACTTGAAAATGTAGAAACATGTAGTTTTTAATTTTCTTCTATGTTATATGTACACAGTCTAAAGCCTTTTTATTCCACTCTTAGCTGACCCAACCGTAGTTCACATTCCCATGCAATGATATCAAACTGAACTCTGTTATTTATAGTCAGCTTCAGCTCTAAGAGAAGAGGCCCATCAGTATTATATACACATGAATATGACCTACAGTACTCTTGAATGATGGGAGAGTTGAGGACCACTTATAATGTGGGATCATGGCTTGCCTTTTGACACAGCTTTTAGAAAGAGTTGTGTGTGAATGTGTAATTCTGATGCATCGGTGATGGTGTGTGATGGTGGAAGGGGAAGGACGTGACTCTGCACTCTGACAGACCATTGGTCCTTATCTACATCCTATCAGCTTTATCTGGACTACAATGGCTTCCTCTGGTCCTCTTAAAATAAAATACCCAGCTCACCCAGCGGTAACGGATAAATCGATAAATCCTCCGTGTCACACACACACACTCCTCAATGCTGCTGTTGCTTTGTGTAAACCACTAAACTACCAGGATGTCTAATCAACAAATTAACTGAAACTCGACTTCAACAATGTAGAAGAAAACATAAATTATCCTTTATCAATTTGTGATCACATTTTAAATGAATCATGGTTATTTAGAACATGAAATGAGGATTGTGAGGAGGAAGAACAAGAAGCTGTCTTCCTGTGTTATTGTAGTTTCTTCCAGCTGCCACTAGGTGTTAATAAAGAGCCATATTTGCTGATTGCACTTATAAATGTCTGCTTAATTAGAGTGGACTGACTTCCTGGATTTAATTTGAACACCAGGACCATCATTCTGAATATCAACAGACTAGAAATCTGGTCCCAAGTGACAGCAACTGAGCTGCATTTCAACTTCAAGACTGCTTTATGGGCGTCAACAGTGTTGCGTGATGTGTATCATATTTTAATGCTGTGGTCAGTGTTCTTATCTTTTCCTCTGCCTGTTCACTCTGCTGTTAAAGAGCTGCCTCAGCTACTCTGTGCATGCCCTCCTTCCAGCAGCTTCAGTCTGACCTACTTACAGGCTAGAAGTACCAGTGGAGGTGGCATCAAGGACCAAATGCTCCTCTCCGCTCAGTCTCACTATTTTCTGTCTGTGCACGCTCACACATCCTAGTCAGCTTTGTTTGACATTTTTGGATGTAGCGACAGATTCTGTGACAGCTGTATCAGCCCTTTACTGTGTGGTACTGTAAGTGGTACTGTTACAAACACATCCTACAACCTCAGTGCGTGGCTCCTTTTGATTCATTTTGATCAATGAATTGTTTGCACTTGCTGAGTCAGACAAAAGGATTGAGGTTTCTCCAATATATTTCGTAACAGGCAAATGTATCAGCTGTTGTCAAAACACCAAGTTACATGAGGGCTTTTCCTAAATGCCTTTACATACAGTGAATTAATTTTGCTTATCAAGCTCCCCTCTCAACACAGCAATAGGTAGGTGAGCTGTTGTACATATCCGAAGGGTCATTAGTGCTGTTATGGAAATATGATGTGTTTCAGCCAAGATACAAGAGAACACTGCCAAGTGTTGTGTACAGTATAAACACGCCATCTCTGGGATTATAACAGGAGTTATTGTTCTGTTTGCAGACTGAAGGATTTATTACAGATCTGTGATTTACTAAGATGATTATTTTCTCGATGAAGTGATAAATGCTGTGGTGTGTGTTCTCAAAGCCCAAAATGAAATCTTAAAATAACTTTCTTCGTCAGACACACAGTCCGAAACCAAAAATATTTTAGTTGAAAATTGATTGAAGCGATTCGTCAGTTATCAAATGGGTGCCAATTAATTTTCCGTCAGTCTGCTCATCAGTAATTGTCCTTCTGTTTCAGCTCTCGTTTGTAATCAGTTATTTTTATCCCCCACAGGGCTTAAAATACTGTTGTTGTTTTTAATTTCATGCACCAAATTTTTTTAGTAATTGAAAAAAAATCAGGACTTTTTTTTTTTCAATTAATATAATATTTAATATATTTATATAAAAAAGAAGAATCACTAAAATCCCATATGACAAGGGGTGTCCTGTGTAGTGAAACATTTTGATATTAAATTTGAGTCACTGGGACACATTACATGGATGTTTTTTTTAAAAAAATGCCTTTATTTTATTTCAAAATATTAATATAAAATAAATAACCTACACATTAATAATCTAAAAAGAAAGGTGTGCTACATGAGACTAATTTAGTAAATTGTTTTATTATAATTTTGACAAATATTGGCAAGTTATTGAAAAAAACTGCCATTATTTTCTATTAAAATATTATATTGGCAAGAGAGCATGAAGGTGTTGAAAAAGACATTGGTTTTGTGTTATTTGAACAGTAGTACATTGATGATCCCTGAGTCAGCTCCCAGCAGTTAAATTCAGGGCTGGGAGGGGAACTTTTAAGTGCTGCTGTAGCGCTGTGTTGTTCTTGTCTGTCTGTGCGCTCAGTGCGTCAGTGTCCTCTTTTCACATCGCAGTGTTAGTTGTTAGTCCTTGCACTGAGAGTGTTGAAAAGTACGAATTGCTTGAGTCCCACAGCTCAAATTGTATGAGCACGACTGTACACATGAGCCCTGAGTCCTGTTTAAAAAAAAAATCAACTAACTTGTCTGTGAGAACCTGCAAAAAAGACACGGTGCTATAAGGATACAGAGAGACACATTTGTGCCTGAGGGCTGTCCAGCACCTCAGTCACCTTCTGACCCGCAGCTGTCTTACCTGAAGCCTCTCTGTCTCCTCTCAGGTGTTGGCGACAGGCCTCAGTGCCCTCTACTCCTCGCTGCCCAGGAAGATTGAGGTTCGGGGAGATGACTGGCATGCCCTGCGTCGGGAGGACTGGATGGGCGTGTCGTCGCTTGTGCTGTTCATGAACTCGCTGGAGTTCTGCAACGCTGTGGTGCAGGTCGCTCATCCCCTGGTCCGCTGCCAGCTCTTGGACTACCTCCACAACGGCTTCCTCGTACCCGTCATGGGCCCCGCACTGCATAAGGTAGGAAGGGGATAGAAGATTAGCATTATTTCTGATAATCACAGACTGTCCGAATCACCTGAGCCCAGTTGTTTAAAGAAAAACTGAATCTGAATCAGAGTGATCCAGATTTGAGAATCTCACATTTTACTATTCAGGATCAGCTTGTCCATCTTAGTTTGGTGCCAGTTTTTCAAAGCAATATTGGATTGGATCACCCTGATCCAGATACAAACTTCTCAAGATACCAAATCCAGATAAGCAGTGGTCTAAATGGGACTACAAGTCACAATGTAGGCTCCTAGCTGTGTGAACAACAACAGGCAGAATACAAGATGGGGTCACTTTAAATGTTTTTAATTAAAGAGACAGAGAACAGCATGGAAGATGTAGTTGTTTGAAACTGTATTTGACTGTTTCATTGTAATTTGTGTGACAAAATCTTTTATATTTGACCAATTTAAAAGGTGTATTTTGGTCCTGATATCATCCCCGAATCCAGCTTTCTGTTGGGATCAGGATAATCCTGATTTCCTTTTTTTGGATCAAAGGAGTCTCAATCCTATTGAAAAAGTTTTGGACACCACATACTGATGGTTTGATACAGATCAAACCCAAAACTGAATTTTTTGATCTAATCTGATTTCAGAATCCTTTGTTGTTTGTTTTGAACAACCCATTTTAGAGGTTTTATCCAAGCCGTTAAATCCATCAGAATACTTCTGAACAACAGGGCCCAGTTTGCAAAGTTTCCACAGTTCGTTTTCACAAAGCTTTGAGCACCACAAACTCAAAGCTTTGGCAAGGCCAGATTCCTTTAAGGATATCTGGGAAAGTTGTAAAAGAAAGTTTTTAGTAATTTGGGTAAACTTACCCTCAAAGAAAAGCATGATTGTTGGACCGCACAGATGGAAACTGACCACTTGTTTTTGGCTCCTCTTCACTTACTGGAAGACATTTTTATTGTGTCTGAAGTGAATAAGCAAAAGAACAATTGTGTGAACTTGTTTGCGGGACTTTCTTCCACAGATGAGTCAGAGTGAGTCAAAGCAACAAAAAAAAAAGGGTCTCACAATATTTGAAGAAATGATCTCATTGCCTGTTTTTAATCTTAGACTTCTTATTCACAGGACAGTTGTCTCACTGTCCTCTTTTGCAGTTTTGATATATATTTCCATGTGTGTGTTTGTAGTCGTCGGTGGACGAGATGATTGCCAGCACCGCCTACCTGGACCTTTTCCTGCGCAGTGTGTCGGAGACATCCCTCCTTAAAACCTTCCTGCGCTTCATCCTGCTGCATCGCCACGACAACGACACCATCCTGGACACGCTGCTCACACGCATCAGCAGCAATTCAAGGGTATAAAATATATGTGTGTACGTGTGATAGAGCCTCAAGGCCATTGTATGAACTCGGTTGTGTGGGCGGTGCGTGGGCTGAGAACAAAAATTGATTGAAAGTGAATCCGGCAGAATACACAAGTATCTGTTTTTTCCAGAACAAACAAGAAGAGTAAATGTCATTAAGTCTGCTGCATCTATCGGTTGATGTATTGTGTTGTGTTGTTTGTGGTTCGGAAAACAATCAATTGTGAAATGAGTGTAAATAATCTTAAATTTCAGTTGCTGAGAGACAACCCTTACTGCTGTTGAGGGCAACAATGGAAACAAAACAGAAAATAGGATTTCAGTTTTAAAGGAAAGCTGTGTTGTTGTTTTTTACAATTTCAGTCTTATTTTTGTAAATTTGGCCGTCACTCACTCACATGGTAACATTTTAATATGACAAAGCTACCGAGCACAGGATTGCCACGTCCTGGAAGATTGTTTGGCACTGTTTTAATACAGGAACACACCTGGAGAATGAGAGGAAAAATTTAATTTGTCACATTTTTGGTAGATTGTTAGCCTGGAAATCCAGACCCAAATCTAGAAAGATTTAGGGTCTGGCCATGAGTAATGAAAATGGCCCAACTTGAGGGGCGGCACCAAGCATGCATTTGTAAATATCACTGCACGCAACTGGATAACACTACGACCAATCAGAACAATACACGGGGTGATGTATACGCTTAGCTACCAGCGGAGCTAACTGGTGGATTAGACTCTTGCCGTATCCGGTCGGCAAAACAGCAAAACTACCAGCGGAGCTAACTGGTGGATTAGACTCTTGCCGTATCCGGTCGGCAAAACAGCAAAAAAAGACTCGAGCGCCGTCTTCTCTTCCTCTTTTAGAGAAAAAACCAAGTCTAACTCGTTCATTGTAGCGGCTAAAGCCGTTTCAAACAACTGGTGTTCATCCGTAGCCATCTTGCAATGTTTACTGACTGATTCTGGACTTCGTCCACTGTCGTCATCTGTTTAGCTCGCCTCTGGTCCGCCTATATCAGATACACTGATGTGATTGGTGCAGCTCGGCTCCGACGGCATAGGTAATGAGCATCATTACTGATTGCCGGAGTGACTCGCTGAGCAAATTCAAATTTTGCTCTCGCGAGAACTCTGGATTTCCAGGGTAGTAGATTGTGGAAAAATGACAAAAATAAGGCTGAGTACTACTTTGCACCAACTATACACAAGTTCAAACGTAGCCTAGTTAGAACACAACTTACAGGGTTCCCGCGGATCCTTAATAAGTCTTAGTTGTTCCTCATCTGATGACATGTGGTGCGTGCTGTTGCATTCCAAAAGTTGTACTTTGTTTCTCAGGCTGCAGGCGTCACTCTGACGTTTGAGCATTCCTGCTGCGCGTCCACATTGAAAACACTGAATTTTAGGGTGCAAAAAATGTGGCATGTGTAAAGCGCCTTAAAAGGCATTGAGTTCAATCTAAAAATAAGGCCTTCATTTCTTAAATCAATTTTTCAGAAGTCTTAAAAACATGAAGACATATGAAGAGGGATTTTATGAATGAATGGAAAAGGTCATGTTTTATAGCAAAATAAATAATTGGGCAAAATTGTCCCTAACCCCCAAGTATTTTTGTTTATAGTAAAATTGGTCTTAAATTTCATTTCAAGTGGCATTAAGAGGTCTTAAGCTGTAGGAATCCTACTTTAGGGTCACCTTAGGTCAAACTAAGGTCAAAGTTTACTCGCTGATAATATTTTAAGGCTTGCACCAGCTCTTGTTCAGCTTCACAATTTATTAGTAACACTAATGTTTCGGTCCTACAAGAGTGTTCTGTTCAAAGACTTGACTGATATTTTCCAACACACCTGCATCTGAGGCAGTTTTGATGAAACTTTACCCTTAAGTTATGTATAATTGGTGTAATACACTGCTGGTTATTTAATTTTTAAAAAAAATCCATCTTCTTGACTTTATCTTGTGCAAATTGGCTTTCATGTATACCGTCTCTCCAGATCACAGTTTTCTAACTAGTTTCCGAATCTGTGTGTGTGTTGCAGCTCTGCATGGTATCACTGAGTCTCTTCAGGACTCTTCTGTCTCTGAACTGTGAAGACGTCATGCTGCAGCTCATTCTCAGGTTTGTCTGCACATCTCAGCATGTCCTCCAAAGTGTTATATTTTTAATAGGCTTGTCTAAAATGCAAAATATTAATTGAGTAGTAAATATTTTCCTCCATACTCACAAACACACTATTCAGGTTAACTGAAGGTTAGTTTGTGTGTCACAAAGACACTGTTTGTCTTATATTTCTGTCCTTCATCTGTTTTCAGATTAACTAATTGGGTTCTTTGAATGAGCGATTTTATTTTTCTGTGAACACCATTAACATATTGGCTAAGCAACACACCAGTGTGTCCTTTCAGATTGTTGGAAAAATCATACAAGGAGATAGTTTTGTTTTCCTCTGCCACCAGTCACAGATAGGGAACCTGCTGTGCTCACATTTTTATATTTTTTAAGCATTTTGTGAACTTCCAAGGCCAGCTTTGCCTTTTTGTCTCCAGGACTGAAACAACTCGTTCTGCTGCCGACAACTTTGTATTTCTTGGTACTTTATAACCAGTATGATTGTAACTGCCAAGCGTCACAGCATGATAGAATAGTCAACATTGCGGGATTTAAAATGACTGAATTTTTAAATTGTGTGTGTGTGTGTGTTTGCTCCCAGGTATCTACTGCCCTGTACCCATGTAATGCTGAGTCAGCGTCGTGCCATCAGGGAGACTGACCTGTACGGAAAGTCGGCAGACAAGTTCCTATCTCTGATCCCAGAGTGCTGCCGACTGAACGCAGCGTCCTCTGCTGAGCGGGACGAGGATGGTGCATTCTGGGGTAAAGGTGAGCAACAAATCAAGTAAACAATTCAGTCTGTTTGTAATCATTACGTGCAGTTTGGATATGTGAACACTTCTTAATCTGTTGGGTGGCAGAAATTAATAATTCAAGAGCAAAAATATCAATTTAAGTGCACTTTTCCCCTCAGGACACCTGCTGGGCTCCAGTTTTTTATAGTTATGTTTTTTAACCATCTAAAGCCAGTAAATCATGACAGCATGTGAATTAATCAGTGTTTGCGACTGTATTTTGTCATCCTGCAGTACTGAATAGTCCCAGTACAGAGTCTCCAGCCCCACCCAGACCCAGCACCCCATCCCGCTTAGCCTTCTTCATGCGCCAACAGAGCAGCGGATCAGGAGGAGGGGGTCCCTCTACCCCCACCAGTATGGAGCCACTGCAGTCGGGTCCTTCCGGCTCCCACCCTCTGTCCCCTGACAGCCCGATGCACCAGCAGCAGACTAGCACAGAGTGTCTGGACTGGGATTCGGGTTACCTGGAGTACCTCAAAGACGCCCGGCGGGGCATCGAGCTTTGCTCCTGGGCCTGCCGCGACTGGTCGGCGCCCTATGATGGAGAAAACCCCTCCCCAAACGCGGCCCCTCCACCCCCACCTCCCCCTACCTCCAACCCTTCCATGGCCATGTTCCCTGAGCACTTCTCTTTCCAGCAGGGAGGAAGCAGTAACACCCCTCCAGGCCAGCAGAGGGCGGCCATCGTGGCTGCGGCACGATCCGAGTGGAGCAGCTCGGAGCGGGACAGCGGAGAGTGGGATGTTACGATCGGCAAAAACAACTGCATCAGCCTCACGCCACGCTCCAAGAAACGAAGCCTGCAGAGAGAGGAGCTCCTGCCAAAGCCTGTACCTCATCTCGTCCCCTCCTCCTCTTCTTCAGCCACACCTTTATCAACATCCCACCCCGCCTCGTCCCCAGCTCCTCACAATCCCACCTCTGCCATCACTGTTAGCTACCAGGCCATGTACAATGGAACAATGGGGCAGGGGGACGGGTGCTCAGACAATCAAGACAGAGGGCTGGAGGTAAAGAAAGTAAAGAGAGACTTGGGGGAGCAGCAGTATTTGGATGAAAATGCAAATCAAAATGGATCCCTTGTCACCTGTCCCTCCCAAAGCTGCAGCGCTCTCCCACAGTCCATTTTTAGCAACAGTGAAATAAGTGATGCAAAATCACTTTGCTCTAACCAGATCTCCTCTCAGAGCCCTGTCACCCAGCCAACGTCTGACACCAAACTGCTGACCAGCGACACCTCAAACCCACACAGTGCATCCTCAGATCTTCCAGAAGCCAATCAGACGCAACAATCTGTAGAGAGTCTCATCCAGGAGCTACTTGAGCAGGCGCCAGGAGAGCCACAGCTCCCCGGAGACACCAACGGTCAGGGCATCAGCATCGAGGCCTTCACACAGGAGCTGAGGGAGCTGGAGGACCGGGTGAAGGAGCGCAGCAGAACAGCCTGCCAGCAGGAGGACACCGCCAGAGAGTCCATGTCCTCTGAGCGGCAGGACGAGGAACAGCAGCTGTCCTCGGCCCTGGAGATGAAGCAGACAGGTGACGCAAAGGGAGACGGGCCTGTGGTGGGCCTCTGCAGTCCTGCCAGACCACTGAATCAGCCCGCCTGTCAGCCATACACAGGTGAGACTCACACTGTTGCTAGACAGTTATTTGCAGAGGGGCAGTTTAAAAAGTGCGATGGCTGTATTGGTTGTATTTTCTTGAAGGTATAACAGTAATAATAAACAACTTAAAAACCTTTAAGCGCATGAGGGTGGCGCTGTGCAGTGGGTGATGGTGAGGGGCTGGTGCAGATGACAGACCAGGTGGTGTGGAGGTTAGTCTCAGGTGGGATAATAAAAGGCACCAAAAACTTGATAGTATCATTTTAAACTAGGGCTGCCCCTTGAAAGATTTGAATTGTCAGTCGGAGACCCCTCAAGTCACCTTTCTTTTTTTTTTTCTCCACTAGTCTGTGTGCTGTTTAGTGTACTTCTGGGGATGTTTTGGTCCCCAGATTTTGCTGTGGAGTGGGAACTCTTAATTTTCCCACTACTCCTTGGTACAGACAGCTGCAGACGTGATGCAGTGGCACAGGGGAGGAGCAACTTTGCACCATAAGGCTTTGACATAACATTATCTTTTCTCATACAGCTTACTGCAACTACAGCCACAGTCTCTGACTTTTGTTTGATATCTAATTTCGGCAAGAAATGTTGTGCGTTTCCAATCCATAGTTAGCTTGTTCACTATACTACATGAATGCCACTGTCACATTGAATGTCCTGCTGAGCCGCATTCAAACTTTAAAACACTATAAAGGTTTAAAAAATGTTGTATGCATAGTAAACGACAACATCTGTTTCAATTCACATAATTCTGAGTCGGGCAGTTTACTACCTATACTCTCTTTCAGCTGACTCAAATAATGCCTGAGTGCAATATTGCTGTCTCTCGCAATGTGTTTATCACGCAACTTGACATTGCGATGTCAATAAAAAACAATATATTGAGCAGCCCTTGTTGTAAGTAACAACAGCTGCTGACGATAGTGTTGCTTGCCTTGGGTTACCTGCTTATCTTGGCAACTCTCAGCACACACGTTGACCTCTTAAATAAGTCGTGGTGAGTGTGGTGCCACCGGCAGATTTTATCACCCCACTGCTTAAGCTGCTTACACTTATAAAAAGGTAGTCCTCCTGAGTACCAGCTTCATGCCTCAAAAGCACCTGAATAACATCTCTAGCAGCAGTACTGACACCAAGACTGAACAGTTGCTCTTCTTTGTGATAACATTTCTGTATGTGCACAGTTTTTCAATAAATCAGTATTCAGTTCATAGGGAATAGATTAGTTAGTTTATTCTCGCATCAGTGGCAGGTTTACTGTCCCCATCTAACCTCTACAAGCTGTTAAAGCACCCTGCTGCCTATTTTTTCACAGCTTATCAGCCTCTACGCCACATCTCTTATTTAAAAAAAGCTGTCAAAGACACCTCTGATTTCATCCCTGGTTCATTCGCATGCAGCTGAGCTTCAGTTGTATGTTGCATCTTTACATCCGATGATCCGTCAGTCTTTCTCTGTGCAGGTCCGTTCATGGTGGTTCTGTTTGCCAAGCTGGAGAACATGCTCCAAAACTCGCTGTACGTCAACATCCTGCTCACGGGCATCGTGGCCCAGCTGGCCTGCTATCCTCAGCCGCTCCTACGCTCCTTCCTGCTCAACACCAACATGGTCTTCCAGCCCAGCATCAAGTCACTGATCCAGGTACACTGCACCATACGAAACTTGTCATATATTGACCCAGGAATGCTCTCCATGCTCTCTCCTGAACTGAAGTGAATTATATATCTGATCCAGCAGCTCAGCACATACTTGAGAAGACAGTCTCCATATTTCTACTTGAAGTGGTGACAGTTTTTCGTCTCCTGTCTGTAGGCATAGTTGTCCACTTCCAGCCCACCTCACTTCTGTGATAGCTTCTGTTCCAAAAGCTTCAGGCCCACAGCGCATTTGCATAGTTTCTTTTTCATACTCCATTTCTGTCCACATTCTAAAATACTGTAAATGAATGACTAATACTGTGTTAGGCATTACGAAGTAACAGCACTTCCCTCTTTTTCTGATCAAGTAATCGACAAATACAAGCTGCCTTTGAAGATTAATGAAGCTTTCCACCCTCCGGGTCACCTCAGGTTCTAGGTTCTGTGAAGAACCGCATTGAGGCATTTGCAGCCTCTCATGAAGACTTCCCTGCCATGCTGAAGAAAGCTCAGCAGTACCTGGTGGCCCGAGGCAAAGTGGACTGGTCAGACTTGCCTGCGGCAGTTCCTACCCTGCGGCGCTCTGATTCATTAGGTGAGCATGGACACAGGAGGAGAGCTAGTCAAACAAGTATTTCACTGGTTGAAAGATGGTCTCGTCAGAAATCTAGGTCGTCTATGGAGCAGAAAGACGGAAATACTTTTGAAATTGGTGCTTTATAACCAGAGAAAACAGAGAGTAAGGCTTGTGGCAATCGCTTTTGCTCAAGAGGTAGAAAATTGACAACAACCAGAATGCACTATGACACACCAGACCAATAAACACGCCCGCTGGCAGGTGACGTAATGCGAGACTGTCTGTTTCAAGCAGGAAACAATATGATATAAAATTACAGTTAAACAGGAAGCTGAAATGTATTTTTCTGAAGACATTTTATGTGAGAAATAGGCAACACAGTCACAGAATCTCGGTTTATATTTGATCAGCACTGCTAGTTTTCACAATTTGATCGGAGTTTGGTCTGAGTTTGAGAGACAGAGACAGGTCTCTCTTTCTTGATCTGCTTCTGCAGTGGCATGCATATGAAATTGCAGAAGTACAATCTGTAGTTTGAGCAACAGCCCGATAGCCATCGAAAATATGTGAGCTGAAAGATGAGCAGGGAGATCTGGGCGCTGGCAAGATGGTGGGAAGTGTAAAATAGTTAATTTACACACATTACCCATATTGTTAAGATATTGGCAAAGTATCTCCTCAAAATTTGACTTGATAATTCGCTCTCTTTATTTCCACTGGAAAATATTCATGTAACAAATTATTTAAAACTCAAATTCAAGGTCCACTCAGTTGCCCTTTTTTTTTATTTTAACAGAACTGTCAGCCAAGTTTTTAAACCCTGGAAAGATCTACTTAATTGACCCTGAGTTCAGAATAATTCTTGTTAGCACTGTGCTGACCTGTAAACTTGACATTTTCTTTTTCCAGTGAAGAGTCGTAAGCCATCTCTCGGAGACCTGATCCTTCGCCACACCAACAGCCCAACCCGGGCTCGACACGCTGCTCAGCTGGCCCTTGCACACGTACGAGACGGCGGCCAATCACTGCACAGCGCTCTGTTCAGGGGCGGTGGAGGCGGAGGGGCCTCTGGCCTGGAGAAGCAAGCTGAGGCGCTGCGAGTGAAAAACGCCGTCTACTGTTCCGTTATCTTCTGTGAGTTCCTCAAGGAGCTGGCTGCGCTGGCTCAAGAGCACGCCGTCTCTCTGCCTTTCCCTCAAAGCCAGGAGGCAGAGGAATAGACGGCGAACTCCTCAAATCTAGCTCTTAGCCTCCGTTTCTTTTTGATTAGGCTGTAAAAAGAGTTCTGTAGGATTCCCCCATCACCAGAGGACAGACTGGAGCACTGAGACTTTTCTGTCACTTAAGTGTGTCGTCTGCAATGACACAGACAACAAGCGAGATGAAAACGGTGTCATTTTTGTACCAAAATCATTATAGGATACCTATAGGACTGGAAGGATTTTCCTCATCTGTAAACTTATATGATATTGTGCATATCATGTATTATATTTACATTCTATACACAGAAGATCTCAGTAAACGCTTGAGATTTAGGAGCTTGTACATACACATACCATGTCATGGTATAACGTGACACAGTAAAGCCACAGTTAGGTGCACATGTTGGTGCTAGTCTCTTATGTTTTAAGTTGAAAGGGTGCTCTCAGGCGGCACAGAGGAGAAGAAGGTTTTATCCCAACAAAATTTTAATGGATGAAATACATGGGGCATGGACGCAGGGTGACACGTCTGCTGCAGCAAAGTGCGTCTGTTATAATCAACTGAAGCTGCTACACTGACCACGTGCTGCTCATCTTAATTCTTACATGGCATGTCTTTTTTTTTTTCCCAATGCACGACTCCACGGCCCTCCAACAGGTAAAAACTACACAGAACTGTGTAAACAATCTGTTTAAAAATGATCATACCTCATTGTATCTGAGGCAGTGCGACCCAGCAGGGCAACCTTGTGGGTGTTTTTACATTTCACATTCAAATAAGTCGAATCAATTCATCCTGTAGTGAAAACGATCCAGTTCATTTTTTCAGCACCAGTTGATTTAGCCTACGCTTTCCAGACCCTCCATAACCAACTGCATTATCACTTGGCAAAACTCAGTAAAGCTGGCAGCAACCACACGCCACAAAAATGGAGTCTCTGTAGCAGGTAAGAAACCCCACTGTGCTCCGCCTACGTGACACGTCGCATCCGTGCCCCGCGTATTTCTGCCGTGACAAACACCAAAAATAGTTTGGCAGGAAAACATTTTAAGGTGTAGGCAACTACCAAGTGATCCAATCAGCTTTGGTCGCCTCTGTACGACAAGCTCATGTTGGTGTAGTCCTCTATCAAGGACTGGCCAAAAGAGAAAGCTCACAGAGAAACAGTAAGTGTTCTGAGGAGCGTCTCAAGTGTCCATTTTATTTTTGAAAAGGCTGCAAAGACTAGTCATCAATGAACGCGATGAAAACTGGAACACACAGGTGAGGGAGCGTGCCACTTTCTCTCCTGTGAATCAGCACGGCCACCACAAACGTACTGGAAGAAACTTTGGGTAACGAATGCCATTTTTTTACTATATTTTGTTTTAAACGTGTTTGTGTTTTGCATTTGCACCATTTTCTAGACATATCAGCAGCGCGTGGGAGCAGGTGTGTCGATTTGTATGTGAGGTTTATTTTAACGAATGACTCCTTTTCCAAAAAGGTGACGCCAACTCTTTAGGCCATCAGTAAGCCATTCACCTGTTGCCATGAAAGAGGCTGTGGGATTGAACAGGCAGCACTGCTTTACAATTCATACCTTTTGTGTGTCACTTAGTCTTTAAAAGACCTGAGAGTCTGCCAGAAAAAGGCAAGAAGGGAAGGATTTTTTTTTTTCCTAGGGAGCGTTGGCATGATTTCCATTTACTCTGAACTGACATTTTGAAGAAAGGTCCTCGTGAGGCATTCACTGACTTTTATTTAAACAGACCTTTGTTTGTGAGCTAAAATTGAAGCTTGTGGAAGCAAGTCAATTTCAGTTTTTCCATTTTTTTGTTTTAGTTAGCTTCAAAACATCGTCTCTTTCAGGTGAGACAGGCCAAACTGAACATAGAAATGTTCATTTGGGAACTTAACATGCTGCTATTTTATAACACGAGCACCCATTTTTATTAGTGTCATAGCTACTATCTCATTTCATTGTTAGGTACCAAGTATAAATGTGCATGTGAGGATGTGCCAGAGTCAGTGCCAGTGTTGTGATCGGCATTTGTTTATTTTATTGTGTCTGAGGTTGAATGAAGTCATGGCCACACAGTGTTAAAAGCATTTGCCGAGATGAAATTCTCTTTCAACATTTTGATTTTTTCCTTAATGATCAGCAGCCTTTTGAGGCTTCATGGCCTTGTCCACATCAGCACCAGTATATTTGAAAATGTAGCTTTTCCTATGTGTCCACACACAAACTGTCTGAAACCTGATCTTTTGCAAAACTCCGTCCAGGGTGAAGATTTTCAGAATCGTTATTTTCGTTGTCATCGAGTAGACAGGAAACGGAGGGAATTTTTGGCTTGAGATAGCAGGGTAAGCTTTTGCCTTTGTGAGGTGTCACAGATGAAGCGGTATTTCATTCAATGGCGGGGGTGATCAAATAGTAGGACTAGGAGGACACTGCTCAGGATGGCCTTCCTGAAATATCTTTTTCTTTGTGTTTTTTTGTTGTCTTCTTCCTGATTGTCTTAATTGTTTTCTTCTTTGTCTTTTGCTACTTCGCAGTTTCATCTTCTTCGTTTTCTTTGTCTTCTTCATTGTCTTCTTTGTTGTCGTCGTCTTCTTTGTTGTCGTTATATTCTTTGTGTTCTTCCCGATTATCCTCGTTGTTGTCTTCTTTGTCTTTTTCTTTGCTGTCGTCGTCTTCTTCATTGTCTTCTTTGTTGTTTGTGTCTTCTTCCTCATCCTCTTTGTTGTCATCTTCTTTGATGTAATCTTAGTTGTCGTCTTCCTCTTTGTCATTTTCTCCTTTGTTGTCCTCTTGGTCTTTTTTGTTGTCTTGTTTGTTATTGTCTTCTGCTTCTTCGTTGTTGTGGTCTCCTTCATCATCTTATTCATTTTCTTCTTTGCGTGGCTTTACAGTTATGGTTATATCACCGTCTGTTGGTTTTGGCATGCTCTTGACAGCGCCTCCATTTTGTTTTGCGTTTTAATTTGGACAGAGATTCTTTGTTGTCATCGTTTTTGTTGTCTTCTTCCTCATTGTCGTCCTTCTCTTTGTCGTCTTCTTCATTGTTGTCATGTTTTTTGTTGCCTTCTTCTTCATTGTCATCTTCTTCATTTGCTTCTTCTTTGTGTGGCTTTAGGGTTACGTTTATATTGTCGCCTGTTGGTTTGGCATGCTCTTGACGCCGCCTTAATTGTTTGGCTTTTTTTTTTTTTGAGAATGAAGGAGGGAAAAACCCTGTTTACAAAAATACACGTGTCTGTGTGGACAAGGCCTGAATTGTTCCGTGTTAGTAGTTTATTTTATAGGATGGTAATACTTTATTTTACAGGCCTGTAGTTTCTTAATTATTTTGTAGTTCTTTTCTGTAAACACCTCAGGAAAATATGAGGAAAATAATTAGGAAATTAAGAGTCTGTAAAATGAAGCACTACTTGTATGACTGCTTGTGAAGTTATGACCCAGCTTTTTGTGAATCCATGTGGTTTTCTGCACATACTAGCCATTCTCTCTCAACTTTTAGCAGTGGAGAAGCTGCTAAAAGTGCCTGCCATCTTGCAAAGTCTTAATCTTTGGAATTGAACACCACATCATTTTTTTGACAGCCGTTTCATCCAAACAAGTTAAGGCCTTTTCAACTTGTCAAAGCCATATCCATGGTCGTCACATTTGTAAATGTAGTACGTCATCACTGCTGTAAATCACTTTTCTATGGAATTTCTAGACACATTTCGTAACACCCCCACTTTTAATACCATTAGTTAAGAGTTTCTGCATGTCAATTTAGGCCAGGTTTTTAATTAAATAATAAATAGTGTAGAGTAAGTTTTCTTTGGTTTGTGCAATAGTGCTGAGCTTAAATTAGCTTCCATGCAGTAGGTTTTAGTGGTTAGTGAGTCATCCCGGTGCCTGAGATCAGCGACGGCAAAGAAGACATTTCACATTGAATGTTTGCTCTAAGTTAATTTAATTGGTAGAAAGGGCACTTCTGTATTTTACCCACTGCCATCTGTCCATCCTTCTGTTCACCTAGTCTGATTAATGTTTCCCTTGCACAGTAAAAACAAAAAAGGCCAGAGGGGTTCATTCCACACCAGGTTCCTGTGCTTTTACACTCAAGATTGTGTTTTATAACTATTTTTATAAACAGTTCAGTTGAAGATAGGTCGTATTTTCTCAGTACGTTCACTTACTTGGTCAGTCTCATTGTAACTCAGCAGTTTGAGTCAGTTATCTGTATTTCTGTGATACATTCATGACACCAAAGACAATCTCTCTCTGACAATACTGAAACTCCCAGTGTCTCTGTTGAAGCAATCAGGCAGTTTCATGGCACACAATCTATAATTAACAACAATAAAAGCTCGGACACACCAAACCGACATCCAAGAACTAGTGGTGACGTAGGCCGCCTGTTGCGTCACCTCGTGTCGCCTGTGTCTCGGCCAAAAAACTGCACTTAAACACACCATAAAGACTACAGCCAACTTGTATGTACAGTCTGCGCCTGCGTGAAAGGAAATAATTCTTCATACCAGCAGGCAGTGGTAGTCTGTAGTCAGTAGTTCAAAAAGGGAAACAAGAAGACAGACACGATGAATTCAAGATGCTAGTTAGCCAGTTAGCACATTAACAACACAGCCCCTCTTGAAAGAACAAATTATATTTACCAGGCCCTAGCGAACAACTACACAAACAGTTACAAACAGTGCCTGCTAAAGAGTTCAATGGCTAAAACACTATTTTACCTAATGTTTGTTTCGATACCACAACGTCTTGACTTTAGCTGTTAGCTTTCCTGGCTTAGTTTCTCTTCACGTGCACTGAGCAAAACTGCCAATCACAGTGATTTCTCTCCCCATTGGGCTCCAATGGGTCCAACACCGAATCAACATGCTGAATCTGCCAAACAGAAAAAACAAACAAACAAAAAAAAGGCAACAAGGGCCGACTAGTGCCAATGGTGCTGGACACACCGCAAACACCAAGGTGACAGACACTCACCAATAGCTCGACATTGACAACAGCTGACAATGAGTT
The DNA here is from genome assembly GCF_006386435.1 of Epinephelus moara. Taxonomy (NCBI): domain Eukaryota; kingdom Metazoa; phylum Chordata; class Actinopteri; order Perciformes; family Serranidae; genus Epinephelus; species Epinephelus moara. The sequence goes on along the minus strand of NC_065512.1, from coordinate 10,205,437 downwards.
TGGTGTGTCAGGGATTTTATTCACATAGTACTTTTTAAATGTTGAAAGTACTTGCAAATAACCCCACAAAAAAGGTGCCAATACCTAACACAGTTACAGTAAAAGCTAAATACAAGGAAAACGTTAAAGAACAGAAAACCTGATAACCTGTAAAAATGAGACCAAAGCTGTAGTGAACTGGAGATGTTTACCAGCTAGAGCTTATTGGACAGGACCAGGTGTGTTTCTGAGACTCAGCTGTAATTAAAAAAGGGAGCTGCTCAGTAACCCTGAGATGCAAAACTTGGCATTGGTCCTATGTGACTGCATTTTTTCCTGATCTGGGATTTTAGCCCATGCACCTGTCCACACTTCCTGCAGTCATTTTTCACTGCTTAGTGTTCGTATTTTTCCCCCCAATATTTACTTGTATTTCATTTTTAAGAATTCAAAAGACATAGATGTGACAGAGTTTGTAACGGGGCGTTTTTATAAGGGATTATTTCCTACCAGGGACTTTGACTTCTTCCTGGCGTTGTCAGATGACAGACCGTAAGCAGAGCTTAATATAGTGCAGCACGGATTTGGAGAAACATATCTCGAGTTAGTCAGATATAATGGAGGCTGTGTGGTTACTGTGATGGATAATCTAGCTTTATGGAAGTTGTTTTTCACACTCCAAGAGAATGAACGGCAGCAAATGGCTTCCTGTGCTGGTAGGAAGGTGAGCCCTCCAACTGTTCAGGCACCAGTAGGGATCGTGGACAGGGGGACAGCCTGTTAAAGACACACACCAATACTGTTTTAAATTATTTAAACTGACATTTGGGAAAGGGATTTGGGTTTTTGATATGCAGCAACAACCATGGCTGGACGCTGAAGCCAACACAGAAATGTCTCTGACTGCAGTTCCTTTAATGGCCAACAAAGACTGTAATGAAGTGACGGAGATTAAAGAACTCTCTTAAAAACAGTTAGCAGGGCTCAGACTGCAGGAGTTTGGGCTGATTTATCCCAGATTCACCCTCCGCGATACTCAGAGGAGAAATCTGGTCTGGGACCTCGGTCAGTACCGATGATTAGCTGGTGATGTGAGACGTTTAGAGATCCAGTTTGAACTGCTCACAGACTCATCGTCGCCGTTCTAATAATCTGAAACATGTTTGATAATTAGGATTTAAAATCTGGATGATTAGGGTTATGAACCGAAACCCTTGAGGCTAACGTTAGCTAGCATACTACTGTTGATAGATATTAAAACTGACAGTTGAAAGTCAGTCACCTTCAGTTCCCACTAAAGAATAGACAACCCATGTTGACTGCGTCTCTCAAACCATTTTCTCACCCAGACTCATTTAATGTTCTGCTTTTGTTTTTCTCACTGCAAAGCCATGGCACCAAGTCACGCCATTTTGTTAACATCTGCTTTCCCATGAGATTAGAGAGAAGAACATCGTGTTTTCACCTTTTGTGTGTGAAGCAACCTGATTTTAAAAACTTGTTAGGATTTAAAAACTCCTGTAGTCTGAGCCCGGCTTAGGTTAATTAGTAAAGGTCTTGTGAATGTGTTGGCATGATAAACAGGGGTCTCAGCAGTGGTGGTTGCTGTTTCCTCGTCTCACCTCAGCTCTACTCAGACAATTTATTTGCTTGATAAAAAAATTATTTTCTGACTATGTTAACTGACAAACATGGTGGTGAGTGTAAACCCAAAGCTAAGCTTGAGAACATGTTGTGGGGTTTTTGTTTTTTGGTTGTTTTGTTTCTTTTATTATTTGTACTTGAACACTACAATTAATCTGTCAACGAGTTAAAAATAGAATCTTTCAGATGCTTCAAATTCACTGTTGTTTAGTTGCGGTTAAATTCAGAGCATGTTCTGTTTTATATATTAAAGGGTTAATGCAAACACACTGCAAACAGCAAGCCAAAGTGTCACAAAGACTTTAATTTTAATTGGAGTTATAGCACGTTATGTTGCTTCAGGATGGGTTATGACTGGCTGTTCTTCGCCTGAACAAGGTTTCAACTTTGCAACATATTCCAGTTTCAGATGCGCCTACGGTAACAGTTTATTTCTGCAATTGATTTGTACTGTACGACTTAACACATGAAACACTTTTGGCTGTTTAGCTTTGAAAATATATTGTTCGCCTGAAGGGACTTGGTTGCCGATTAGAATTTGTTTTCACAGCTGATTTCTTAACACAAACTGTACACGTTTGAAATTGATTTTCATGTGTTGATTTGTAATGCTTATTACTCTTACACTTACTTCTTTATTTGAAAAGCTACGACTTTTCCTCCCTGATGGATTTCTCCCCTGTGATCTATGCAAAACATGCTCTGGTGTCCCCCGTTTGAGGCTGAAAGGTGATGTGGACTGATTTAATGTGTAAATACTGTACAAAAGAAGCAATGGGTCAAAAATGCAGAGGTATGTGAAATAACCAACAGGAAAGAATGAAAATCATGCTAAAAATAATGTAATGATGAATGTTGTCAGAAATATTTTTCTATATTTTGAAATCATTAGAAAAAAGGACAAAAATACAAAGTGGGAAAAGCTGTCAGAAGAACACTACAAAGGGAATGTTTTTATTAATTTATAAATTCTTTGCCTAGCAATATTGCATTTGTCCCGGTGTCTTTTCTTTGTCATCTTGTGACTGTATGAACTGGATTAAACTCATTAGGAGATACTCTGCTGGGGATCTATTGTATGTAGTCCACATCATGCACCACCAGAGGTCAGTCACCTGGTGAAACAAGCAGCTGAGCTGAGAAACATGGCGACTGCACTGGGTGGGAATGAAGTTAAAGGCCTATAAAATACAGCAGGGAAAACAGCAGGTTTTCACATCTGACTGTGAATTGACCCTTTGCTAAGCCCGGCCCCCGGATGCAGACTGGCCAATCATAACGTAGCATCAGGCCGGCTCAGACCAGTGTCCGACAACACCACAGCTGTGCTCCATTGACTCTAATGCAGTCGTTTCAGATTTCCTTCATTTTCAGGCTGGTTTTGTGGATCTGGAGCTAAATTTTGTGCCTGGGACACGTCGTGTATTAATGATACTCGTTACCTGGAGAGGTTGGAAAAAGATATACGTTTCTTCCCTGCTCCAAAACCAAAATCAGATCCTGAAAAGTGTAGGGTTAGCTAGCTAGCTACTGAAGATATAGCCTGCTGAATGTATACACATGCTGCTTTTGCTTTTTAATGATTATAACAGTGAAACAAAGACCGACCCTGCTGTACAGGAACCAGTGAAGGGAAGCAGGGAAACTTTGCTGATATTCAACCAGCTGTGTGTCATCACAGTGTGTGCAGATGAACGTTGTTTGACTTTCCCTGGAGATCCCTGCCCGTCCGGCGGCGGAGGTCCGGTTGCTGGCAGCGGCACTGGGGCGAAGCCAAACACTGTTCATCTGCACACACTGTGATGCCACACAGCTGGTTCAATATCAGCAAAGTTTCCCTTTATATTCATTGTCTTGTGTGGCGATCAGCAGTGATGTGGTGGTTCACTTTTACACTGTGATCTGTAGCCTATAGTTCGGCTTTAGCTTCTAACTATCTTTGTCTTTTTAACCTGTTGTTGCTGCTGAGTCAGTTTGACATCCTGGATATATCCTTCAAACACAGACTGTAGACCCCTCTGTCTGCTTCTCTCTGGAATCACTCTTTCATTCTTCCAAAAATATGATATTTTATCAGGGAGTGCAGTTAGTTACAGTGTGGGCTCCATGCTTACTCTGACAGCTTGTCGGACCATCACAAAGGGGCGGGGCTTAGCAAAAGGCCAATTAAGGGTTTATTTCAACCGAACCAGAGTTGGTGATTGTTGGAACAGCGGACTAACTAACGAAACAACTAACAAGTCAAACTTGCTGAATTTTGTTTCACGCTGAGTTAACAAGACAATTAAGATAACTTTAGTGTTAGTTTGGTGAAAGAGAGAAACTTGAATTGAGAAGGTGTGTGCTTGTATTTCTCTGTTTAATGGGGAAACAGGTGCAAGAATATGAACTTTCTTGACATTCTGTGGGTTTATATTGTTTACTTATTAGACTGAAAAAGCTAACAGAGCTTGCGGAACACAGCACACACAAATACTGTCATGTACCATATACACTGGTGACATTTCAGAAAGGTATGAGGATAAAAAAAAAAACAAGTCTACTCCAGTAGTGTCAAAGAGTGGTTCCCAACCTGTGTGGCTTGTGCAGTAAATAATGGCTTCTTGTGACCACTCACCACAGAATATGTATGGCGTTAACACAGACAGAAGTTCAAACAAAGACAGATATTCCTTCTTGAATTGTTAAATTTTAATGATATTTTGAGGCATAGTGAGATGAAACTATTCAGTATTTAACAAGAAAAACAGAAAAAACTCGACAATCTAACAGAAATAAACATCAATGTGTTTATTGTCTGGTGATGTTGGGAACCACTGTGAAAAAGACAGGATAACATTCCTAACCAGTAAGCTTGTTGACATGCTCACTGCACAAACACTTAGCAGTGCACATTTATTATTTATCCATTAGGGGAGCTGGAGCTCATCCCAGCGTGTATCGTGCATGTTTACCTGCACACTAGTATCTCAATTTCAGGTTTTTGTAGTATCATGTTTATACATTTACACACCCTGGTTTCAGAGCCCTGAAGAAGAAGTCCATATCGCCATTCTTTGTCTTTGTCTGCCACATGAGCAGGCGATTTTTTTTGACTCCAGTTTTCAAATTCAGCAAAATATATAATAATAGACGATGTAATGACGTCTTGACACCGGTAATGTGGTGATGAATTAATAATTCTCATCACTCTCATTCTCCTCTTCCATTACTGGTGAAGAGATGGGGAAGAAAACAGCAGAGTGATAAATTGCAGCAGTGTCCAGGCAACGGTAAACCAGAGTGAGTTCATCCTCAACTGCTGAGAGAGTCTGTACAGAAATGTCAGAGATGCTGGATGTCGAGGAGTCGAAGAAAACACACTTGCACTCATGCACTTACAATCAGAAACCTGGAGAATGTCTACAACGAAAACTATAAGTCCTCCAGGGTTGAGTTAGAAAAAAAATGATGACGGTCCACATGTATTCGGAGCATTTCAATGTCCTGGACAAATGGGAGAAATTTTGGTCGAATGTGTTTTTATTGAGCTTAAAAACAACTGATAGGCAGGGTATATTTCTTCCGCTTCCAGCCTACATATTTTCAGACAAAACAGAATAAAAACTATTCACAAAAAAAAAATGTGTTGACCTATCTGGCTCATAACATTTTAATTACAGTGTACTGCTGCTGTCTTGAAATGAAATAAGTTCTGTTCACTGCAGGCCTTTCCTCCTACAAATGAACATTAATTTTTTTTCACAGAGGGATATGTGGAAATTTAATTTCAGCCTATTTTAATACAATTCAAATTGTGTTGCTTAGCAGGAATTATTTTCACGGTACTTTCTGGCTGGCGAAATTCAAATATTTCTGACTTTAACAGATTTCCCCTGTCAAACACTGTTAATTACTACATAACAGAAACCCTGGAGAAACCAATTACCAAAAAACTTGCAACCACTTTGATAAACGTTTCATGACATTTTTAATTGTGGCTTCTCCAATGAGAGGATTTGGTGCTTTTCTGTGTTTTATATCGTAAATTTAATGTCTTTGTGTTTTAGACTGTTGGTCTTATAAAACAAAAAGCAAATTCATATCATCACCAAGGGTACTGCAAAATCATAACTGGGTTTCTCTTCATTTTCTGAAACTGTACAGACCAAATGATTAATGAAGGTAATAATTAGGATATTAATTGATAATAATAATCATTATCTGTAGCCTCATGTTAGAATCATGTTTACAGGATTATATTTAAACTGACTGTGCATTCCAATACCCATACTATTATACTAGATAGTATGCCAGATGAAGAATTAAGTATGTTTCAATACATAATATGTCAAATGCAGTATGCCAAAAATACCAGGATGTTCTACTACATCCGGTCTGATTTTTAGCTATTCTGACCTACAACCCATTCTGAGCCTACGTCACATCGACTGCGCCGCAAACAGATGACAGTTGATTGACAGCTGTCAGAAGTTGTAATGACGGGCAACAGCACATGTCACAAGCACAAGTAACCTGTCGAATAGTAGTCGGAATATTAAATGTTTACGTGAACAAAATAATCATAAATATTACAAACAACAACAGGACATAACTATAAAAATAAAATAGAACTGCAGATGTAATTTCACTGTGGTGAATATCCTCTGGTTGATCTCCCTCTCTGACTAACTCGGTAAGTGCCGTTTTTCTTTTATCTCCAAGGTAACAGATACTAAAGCAAGAGGGTCAAAGTTCAGGGTGTCATGTTATGAGACAGTAGTAGGCTATGTCCTGATTGTGTGCATACTGCATGCAACAGTACGTACTTTAAGGGCAGCTGCAAGACCTACTAGCAGTAAAAAGAAAAAGTATGTGATTCCAAACGCACCCTAAGACTCATGATCAGCATGAAAATGTGCACAAAAACATACTCAGTAAGACACCCGGGACTGGTCGCCAGTGGAGCTGAAATAATGAATCAATTAGCCAAGTCAACGGAAATTAATCTGCAACAATTCTGATAATCAGGTAATCATAAAAGTAATTCTTAAAGTTTACTGTTTCCAGCCTCTCAAATGTGAATATTTGCTGGTTTTCTTTGACGGTAAACTAAAAGTCTTGATGTCGTGATGCTTCAAAATATCCCAAAAACCCAGAGTCTGGGAATTTATGATGGCCATTTTTCACTGTTAAACTGAGACAACAAGCTGTAGATTAGCTGATAGTGTAAATGACTGTCAGTTGCAGCCCTGGTCAAAACATTACAGAAACATGGCTGAGAGCTTATGAAGTCAGAGCAGAAATAACTGGCTCAAATCCAGAGCTGAGTTTGTGCCAAACACAAAGACAGCATACTAACAGACCCACAAACTCAACCTATAATACGGATGGTGAAGTAAACATCTACAATCAACCATCGCTGGAAAACTTCATCATACAGCACATCTACACAAAAGCTCATCTTCGTGTTTCACTACAAAGAAGTACTCATTCTTTAAGTAGTTTGTGATAAATACATTCGCTCCCTGCTCTGAATCTGTATTATTCACAGTGGTATTCTCTAAAACACAACAGCAGGACGCCGTGTAAACCATAAAGTACACAGCATGAGGACCAAGAAAAGATGCACATACTGACTTTGCATACAGAGGAAACTGGAGTCGGCTTGGTGGTCTCCTAGCAACAGGCAACAAAAGAGGAAGCAGCACAGAAGGAGGACCAGAGGTGGATGTGGGGAGATGTGGTGAAGAGGAGCAGAGCATGGGGTTGTAGCAGTGTTGGTACCTGACTACAGGTAAGACACAGTGATCAACTTGTTTATTATTTTTGTTTAACATTAATCTAGTTTCAGTAGTTTTATTATTAAGTACAATTTGACTGAGTCATTATTGATTTCATCTCTATTTTGTGTGTAAATGCAAAAATGAAAAGGTGTTTGTTTTTTTTTAAACAATATTACAACATCTTCTGAGTACTTCTTAAGTTTAGTCTTATTTTTTGAGACAGCACGTAGCATTAACTTGAGTTTTAAGACTGACTGTTTTGCTAATGTGACCCAGTTATCCCAAGGCACTCACAAGATGAGCAACTGGACCCTCCTCATCAATAATGTAGTTTGGTAATGTGAGTAGAAACATGGTCTGGTGACACAAAGAGATGGGACTGGCACAGTGCCTCACACATCACTTATTCCTAACACAAATAACTTCACTGGCACTGGTGGTGGAAGGAAAACTCAAAATACATTCCTTAAATGCAAGTAGCTCCATCTGGGGATGGAAAATCCAAAATCTGAATAAATTCTTGATGAATTTAAGTCATAGGCAACCACATTTAACGACAGCAGAACTATATCAAAACATCTGTTTACAGACTCTCACAAGTTGTGCTGTATAATCCAGGTCTCATTCATCCAGCTGTATGCTCAGTACTTCCTGAAAAGACAGCCTGTTCCAACTGAACTGAACTTGTTCCTTTTAGCCCTTTAAAAGTGCTGTTCACTTAACCTGTGCCTTGTCAACACAAAGCGCTCCAGGTTCACTCTGCTCTCTGCCATTGTATTTAGCCCTCTAGATCACACGCTGTTGCACAGGGACACTTGAAAAAACGGATGAAACCATGTTGGCCTTAACGCTTACAAGGACACAGGACGAGGAGTAGTTTGGTCCACGGAAGATACTGCACATCCCCAGATGTGGAATGTAGAATACATCAAACAGCAACCATCTACAGCACAGAAACGCTAATGTTCTCCACCAATTTTAAGTTCATCTGAAAGCCAGGAGCTTTATAACTGCACTGCAGTGTCACGTCAAAGTAAAATCAAAACTATGTCAATATATATCATATATAGTGTGAACAGAAAAAGGACTGAGGCCCCATTGGAGCTCCAGTTGACCAGAAATCGAACTGAGTCCTCTTTCAAATGAACTGACAATGGGTGCGGTTACATCATGGCTTCTCATTCAGAATGAAATAAATCTGAATGAAATCATTCAGAATTAAAGTTTTTCCAGGTAGTTTACATGAGAAATATTCATTCTGAATGAGGGTTTACACGGGAGATCAGTTTAATCGCCTGTATTCGGGTCCGCGCAAGGTTTGGGGCAGGGAAGGTTTCTGATTGGATAGGGGGCGGGGCGGATGTTACGTGTTTACATTTACCGGACCAAAACACTGTAGTCCTCGCTCCGGATAACAAGATGCTTGACGACACCGTTCTTTTCTTTTTCAGGCTTGTTTTGCTTATATTCTTGAAGTAGCAGTACGACAACAACCTTGTTCTGCTAATGCTTCGTCTGTTGAGGAGGAGAAGAGAGATAGAAGGTCGAAGAAGGGAGATAGAAGACCGTGCTGTGGCGTATGGAAACCGGTGAGTGCAACAAGTCCGACTGCTCTATCTCAGCCCGTTGCTATGTACGCTGTATACGTCATCGTGCCAGAAGGGCAAGGAAACGAGCATGCGCAGAAAGACCGGAATGAACTTTAAAAGGAATGAGTGTATACAAGTGCGATAAAATTTTTTCATTCGGAATTGGAAATGTAATATTCCAGTCCCTTACATCGGATTGAATTTTCAGTCGCATTGGCCATTTTCAATCCGAATTAGGTGTTTACAAGATCACTTTTAATGGGAATGAACTTTCATTCCAAATGAAAAGGGAATTAAACTGTCCATGTAAACGCACTCAATGTGAAAACAAAAAGAACCGAGTCCCTTTTCTGTTGGTCGACTTTTTGGTCCACTTTAAGAGGACTGAGTTCAGTTTGTTTTAAAAGGACTATATGTGAAAACACCCTTAAAGTGAAACTTATCTGCGCTCTCTTCAAAGCTGACATAAAGCAGTAATTTTAACTTGCTGAACACGGGAGGTGCTGGTCTACCGCTGCCTCAGTCAGTTAGTTTGTTTGAGCTATTGTGTGATTGAGGTTAGTTTGGATTCACTAAAGTCACACAACAACTCAAACACAGAGAGCTTAGGTAACTTTCACCTGTAGCTCAGGTTCCTGTTGGAAAGGGCTGCCTGTTTGGGAAGTACTGAGCATACGACTGGATAAATGAGACTTGTATATTACAGCTTGAGTTGTGTGAGAGTTTTTCAACAAATTTGATATTGATATAGTTTTGCTGTTGTTATACACGGTCGACTGTGACTTCAGTTCATCAAGAATATTCGCAGTTCTTGGTTTCCTCATTATCTGTGGAGGCATGTGAGAAAAATAATGTTCTCTTCACAAATTCAACATAACACAGGGTGAGTAATTGATATACAAATGGTCTTTGGGGGAGGTGAAGTATTCCTTTACATAACATTTACCACAGCAAGTAAACTTACAGTAGGCTCCTTAAACTATTCATACCCCTGATACAAATGCCACACTGAGTCAAATGTGTTGAACACACTCCCTCAACAACTACATCGACAGCTTCTTAGTATGACATAAATCTAGTGAGGGAAAATAAATAACCTTTATTCACCGCCAAAGTGAAACACACCAGTTTGGACTCAGTGACACTGCTCCAGTCTGTACAGGCAGAGCCTCGGGGAGCTCATGGCTCATCCTGCCCCTGAACATTCCCAGGAAACACCCAAGATCCAGGTAACCAAGCTCACGCCCAACTCGGGAGGTTTCCCACGCTTCAAACAACCATTACCCCTTTGTAAAATGCCCTTCAGCCTTCTTAACTATAAACTGAATCAACAAAAACAGAGTTACACAATGAGCTAAAAACGAAAAACACTAAAAGGTCCAGACTTACCCATAAGGAGACTTTCAGTAATCCACATCAGCACAGTCACACCATCAGGTTATCCAACACCAGCGACGTTATTTTCTGTGATGGTGTAGTTAATTAACTCAGGATATCAGGGTTACGATGTATATCACTGAAAAGTTAATACAATTTGCAGCACGTGGGTTATGTCAATCAAAGCACAAGAAACAAAGCCCAGGAAAATAATTACCCTTAGAGCCTTGCACAATTAGATTAGGGTTAGGGTTAAGGTTGGGTTCAGATGGGAAATAAAGCCAGGATCAAGATGGCAATTAAGAGTGCATCTACCATTTAAGTTTATGTTTAAGTTTAAAAACAGGGTCAAGTTTAGGATTAACAGCTAATTAAAGGGTTCCACTAGTATTTTGCATCTGTACTGGTGTCCTATTTTTGCACTCTAATTTAAGGCATTTTAACTACAAAGAAAATAATGGCTTCCTCCCACCTTTCTTCTTCTTCTCTGAACTCGTTTCCTTTTGGCAAAACTACTGAAAGTCACTATTGTTTTAATTCAGACCTGTTGTTCAGTATTTGGTACTATTTGGTTGAAAATGGTTTCATGCGTGGGAAAGCACTCTGTTCTCAGCCAAAAGGGTGCACCATAACACAAAGAAACTCTCAAACAAATGCACCAAAGCTCACACAGTCTGATCTGTGTGTTAACCTGCACAGCTGCACAGTTACTCTATTTCTACAGAGTTTCATATTTAGTCAGTGAAAGAGGGGAAGCAAAAATAATCATCAAATAACCTTTGACTGTATTTATAACCCGACACTGAAAACTGTAGAAATATCACTTCATTTTATAGACAAACCACTAAGTGTACTTCTATATTGGCCTCAGCAGTATCTATGGTTTATACCTTCCTGACACTTCACTGGGGTATACGGGATATGATGGTATTTGTGTTAAAAAAAATGTAAAAGCTGAGATTCTTGTGTTTGAAGTCATTGTGGTATGTACGTTATTGTCTTGCCCGCAATGCTGTTGCTGTGTTTCTAATATGCAATTAGCCTACTTAGACAAGTCTTGCTGAGTTTAATTACTGAAGGCTCATAGAATATCAATTAAATAGGACTAAGCACCCTTCGTTCTGGAGGACCTGATGACACTTGTAGCCACAGTGGATAGCGACACATCAGTTGTCTGAACAGAGACGATGTGTTGAATAAAAAACATGTTGAAGTTATACGTGGCAATACTCCAATACTCCATACTCATTTTTTAAAAATTTGTATTAGTCCTGTAACGTTATCCCCACCGCTTACATTTGCCATCTTTCTCAGCTCAGCTGCCAATTCCAACAGTAGACTGACCTCTGGCGGTATGTGCTGTGTACTACAACCCATCGCCTCCAAACAGCTTCTCTGAGTCAGGTTGATGAAAAGAAGAGCGTCTGTATTTTTGACTGTCTTTAAATTAAACCTTCTGAGATTTCTACACACCTAAATCACACATTAAACATGGCTTAATAGTGACAATTTCAAACACAAGTACACAAATCAGCTTCACTATAACGCGTAGGATTCACAAACAAAGCACTTGTCTTTAGCTGGGCATATTTTCCCCACAGATACAACATGCTAACGTTATTAGCACAAGCCTAGGGCATTTTACACTGTATAAATTAGCCTAGCAGCTAGCAGACTTTTCCTCTACTCATATTAAGCCAGGATAAATCACACACAAGACTTAAAATGCCATTTTTGTGGAGGCTTTATTGTCTTCACAATTTATAGTTTCTTATCTGTGAAATGAAAGTAAATGAAAGGTTTGTTTCCACTGAGTGAAATGGTTTCAGCTTACAAAAATAGACAGGAGGTCTGCGGCACTGGGACGTGTAGTTACATTTCTGGGGAGGTGCACGTCAGGCTATGGTTTAGGGTACGGCATTGATTCAATGTAGAAATAGAAATCCTACTTTATGAGGGAGTAAACATAAATTGCAATACGTTGTTTAACTTTCAGTATTGGAAGCTACTTATTGAGATTCAACATACAGATTAAAAAACATGAGCCCTTAGTAGCATGGGATAAACCAAAGCTACAGTGTAAGAATGGGTCTGTGTGTGACAACTGTGTCCAAACCACTGAGTTATGAAACATTGTGAAGTACCAAAAGTTGTCGCTGCATACATAAATTGGTATTTTGCAACTGAGTCATAATTTTGTTCATTTCAGACTGCAATTATTACAGGGAAAGCCATATAAAGCTGTGTTTAATTCTGATTTGTTAAAGTAGCTTGTTTCTTCAATTTTAGAAATGCTTGTCAAAATGTAAGAAAGCATAAAAAATGGATTCATGCACGGTATTGACAACATGCCCATTCCTACACATGAAAAAATAGTTTGCAGCCATAAACTTCCTGATGTAAACCCAGTAGGAATGCTCCTCTATATGATGGCTCCCTGGGGTTTCAGTATTAACACAATACATCACATGAGGAGGACATCATCTTTCACCGCCATTTCTCTCCATCACTTTGTTCCTCTTATGAATAAAATATCAAAGCGGAGTCTGTTTGCAGAACTGGGGAGTTGAGAAGTATTGTTGTGTTGACACTTGGGCTGTCTCTTTACCTCCCACTCTCGCCCTCACTCTGGATGCTTCTGGCTGTCTGCCGCCATTTGAAATGCTAATAGATTTCTCAGAGTAAAACTTTCTTCCTCCTCTATGCTAGTTCTCTCTGCCCACAGACTCATCTCTTTCAAGGCCTTCCTCCGTGGCTGTATCACCTTTCCATGAGCATCTGTTCACTTGGCAGCAGAGAAATGGCTTCTGATAAAAAGATCCATCTGGTTTAAATTGTTAAAAGACTGGTTGCTCAGTCACCTTTGCCAGATTCAATTAAGAGTGTGTCAAATTTTGTAAACTACATTATTTGACTTTCTGTCAAACATTTGCCAATAAAGAAAATCCAGTCAAATGACTCACTGCAGTGAAATGTTATAAAGATGTCATTACAACAATGGCTAGCACAGACACACCAGTCAATATACTCAGATTAGTCTCCTTTGCACGTTTTATACGTATGACATAGATCATATTACATACATGAGCTGAGTTTCTCATCAGGAGGTGGAGGGGTTGGTGGATGGCGAACCTAGGCAAGACATCTGCCGAGCAGCAGACAGCAGCAGACCACTGTTCACCACTGTTCAGCAAATGTCGAGGTGTGACTGTAACAACACTAGCGGGCATTTTTTTTAAATAGAGCTTGTGACATGTCCAACTCTGTGTGTAGCGGCAAAAGCAGGTATTTTTTTAAGGATAGGTCAGAACACATCCAGCTGTGTTTGTAGCGACAGAAGCGAGATTTTTTTTTTTTAACAACAGGATGGAACATGTCTAGCTGTGTTTGTAGCAACAAAAGCTTTTTTTTTTTCTTTTTTTTTAATGACAGGTCAGAACATCTACAGCTGTGTTTGTAGCGACACAAGTGAGAATGTTTTTTAACTACAGGTTGGAACACAGCTGTGTTTGTAGTGATAAAAGTGGTTATTTTTTAATGACATGTTGGAACACATCCAGATGTGTTTGTAGCGACAAAAGCGGGTATTTTTTTTATGAAAGGTCAGGATCTGTCCAACTGGGTTTTAGTGACAAAAACAGGTATTTTTTTTTTTTTTTTAACAAGAAGTCAGGACATGTTCCGCTATCTTTAGTGACCAAGCCAGGTATTTTAAGCCAAAGTATGATGTTTTCCTCATGCTAACCACGTGGTTGGTATGCCTAAACCTAACCACACATGAAGCACAGCACTGTAACAACATATAACTGAAACATTAAGAAATGTACAGTTTCAACATATCCGTTCCAAATGAAATGTACAAATGTAACATATCCGTATTTTGCGGAAATGTACAATGCCAACATTTATTCTGTCGATTGTGTCGATATTCTGCATACAATACTACAACACCAGTTGTAGTTAAGTTATAGCCTATGGATTCACTTAACAGATCTGCTGATGCTTGTGTTGGCTAGCTCTCTACCTATCTCCATACCTGTTAAGAACACAAGCATACCGGCTTTAAAATGGCTAACCATTCAAAGAACTTCAAAATACATATTACAAATTAAGATTAATTCATAATTCACCAAGTATTCGTTGGGCATGTGTCATGTTGAGGTAACACAGTTTTGGTTGAATGTCTTTGTTAATGGCTGTCTGTTGAAAAATTTGTTGGGGCTGAACAAAACATTAGATATTGTACCAGCATAAAATCACAATCATTTTATTGTACAGATTAATTCTCATGCTTTACGTTAAAATATACCATGGTTCATTTGGCATGTATTGTGTTAATGATTTTGTTATTTGTGTGTGCATTTACCTTCCTTTCCCTTTGTTATGTCTTTCTGTAGGAACTCAAATTGAATGCTAGAAAACAAGTAAAGATTCATCCATCTATCCATCCATCATGATGTTTCTGGGAACTCCTTCGGGTAGCAATCCCTCCTCCCCTATCCAAGCCCACAGCCCAAGCCTAGATCATCAGTCAGACAGTCCTTCCCCTGCTCTCCTGCCTCAGTCACCTCCATGCTGGGCAACACAGGCACAGTGTGACCTTGCCCAAGCAGAGGCAGAGCTGCGTCGCCTACAAGAGCGTCATGCAACTTGGACTGAATCTGTGAAGCGGGGTATAGAGCGGGCCATCCTGGGGGCACGCAGAGAAGAGCGGCGCTTGCTAGAGAGGGTGGAGCAGGACCATCGAGACACTCAGCAGCATCTGGACCAGGTCCAGAGGGAGAACATGGCAGCAGCACGGATCAGCCAGTCCCTATTGGACCAAAGGCTCCGTAAACTAGCTCAACTTAAGCAGCAGATACAAGAGTTGGGTCAGCAGTCAGGTCTTGAGGAAAGTAGGCCAAGCCAGCTGCACAAGGATGTTGCAGAGTTCCTACAACCCTGGGAGGTCTCAGTTTCCCTAAAGAAAGTGAGCTTCAAACCCAGCTCCCAACCCAATGCTGTCACCTTCGGAGATATTCGTGAGCAAGAACAAAGCCTGTGCCTGCATGTTGGAGGTTGTGGGCCACAGGGGCAGCTGTGTGCTATCCATTCACATGAGATGCAGTGTGCAGACACAAACCATCAAGGTACTGGAGGAGAGAAAAGCACTCTAGGACAGGGGTGGACCTCACCAACAGGCAGGGTTGTTAGAAAGATCAGCCTCTCTACCCGGAGTGATCTGGAATCAGAGGAGGAACAAAACCTATCTTCAACAAAGATATGCCGCTGGCTTCCGAAGTGTGTGCAGTCTGACTGGGAGTCATCCCAGGATGACGAGATGGAGTCAGCCTCATTTCAGCCACAAGGGGAGGACGTATTTCTGGCTGTCCCTACGGTACTTAAAAACATGGATACTGAAGGCAAGGAGCAGGTGTACAAGATGAACAATAATGGGAGACACTACTCTCCCAAGAGTCAGAGGAAGTCAATTACACTGGTCTCTGGTCGGAAGCTGTCCCCCTCACCTGAACGAAGACGGGAACATGCTAAGCTGAGTCACTGCTCGAGTTTAGACAGCCAGGGTGGAAATAAAGGAAAAGTGATTCATGATTCCAACAGTAGACTTTCAAGGTACAGCAACAGTACCCTAACATCTCCCAGGATGATTCCAAGAGAGCCTGTGACCAGCCAAAGCTGCATGGACCTCACCTCCAAGGGACGATCTCACTCTCGCCTCAGCCAGTCCTCTGATGAATATTCTCTAGGGACCCATGGGGACTCTGGCCGAGCACCATCCCCAACAGACAGCCTTGACTCCAGCTATACTTTTATTGTTAGCCCACCTCATGACTACAGCATGAACAGAGGCTCTTTGAACTACAATTGCCGCCTATCAAAATCTGCAGTGGATTTAACACACAGGACACGTCCAATGATCAGTGATGGGACGAAAGAGCATGTAGGAGGGTGGAGTGTCAAGTGTGGCAACTTTAACTCCATGTCAAGCTCAACCTCACCAACTCTCAGTAGGAGTTCAAGGGGCTCTGACATGGGACATACGCTCTCATATCCTACACACAGAGGTCAGAATATGCTGCACCAGCCACAGAAAAAAACCATGGTGGCTGGCTTAAAACAACCCCCTGTGGCTAGATCTTTATCCATGTCCTTCATAGATGGTTCCTCTCAAGAGCCAAAGAGAGGCAGAGGAGAGAGAGGAGAGCAAGCCCTGGTAGAGTTGGAAGAGGAGGGAGACCCATCCTTTACAGTATTCAACCCCATAGGTGTCCATCTGATCAGGCAGTTTGGGAAGCAGGGCTCTGGTCGGGCTGACCTTACTCTGCCAAGTGGTATCCATGCCACACCACAGGGCCAACTCTTTATAGTGGACTGCGGGAATGCACGCGTTCAGGTATGTGATGTGTTTAATCTCTTTCAGACATACAGTATGTGCACTGTAGCAAATTAAGTTGCCACCGATGTTAAGACTTAATCTAACTTTGAAACAGGTAACTGACCCTCGCGGCAATGTCCTCCAGCAAGTGACCTCCCCAACTTCTGACAGCTCTGCCAGACGATGTCGGAACTACTTTGACATTGCTGTCAATGCTAAGGGTTTGATTGCACTAAGCTGTGCCGCAGAGCGAGCCCTGCTCGTGTTTAGCAGGCATGGTCGTCTGCTCCAGACCTTTGGAGGGTCAGGGCTGGGCTCTGCAAAAGATGAACTTGAGGCTCCAAGGGGTGTGACCGTAACCAGGCTGGATGAGTTCTTGGTAGCTGATATCCGGAAAGGTACCCTCATTGCCTTAAAGCTTGACACAAAGACAGGCTGCCGTCTTGAGCGCACCGTGGTGACTGGATTCCATCGGCCCTACTTAGTGGCAGCTTGCTTGAGCTCAGGCATGATAGCTGTGTCTGAAAGGGGCAATGAAACAGGTCGTGTGCCTTGCATCAAAGTTCTCGAGCCAGGCTGGAACACAGTTAGAGTTCTGGGTGTATGTGCTGGTATGGGACCAGTCCTGGCCTGCCCCTGGGGCATCTCTATAGATACAGATGGTAATGTACTGGTAGCGGACTGGGGGGAACAGCACAGAATACTGTTATACCCAGCACAGGGAATGGGGTGGCCAATAGTGACCCAGGGCTTGAGCAGTCCACGAGGACTGACCCTGCTACCTGAGGGCCAACTAGCGGTGTCCGACAGCATGCACCATTGCATTAAGATATACCAGTACAAAGCGATCCAGGACTAGAAAGAGTTAGCTGATGTTAAAAGATACAATATGTAGAAAATAGGGGTTAACCATTAATCTAAACTCTTCAGTTTAGTAGTAGTACTAGCACTATGCTGTACCACCACAAAGCTAATAAGGAATTTATGCAACAGGTTAGCTAGCTGTTGCTGCTCTGTATTGTGCACCACCCAGGTCAGGTGGGATCTAGCTGGCCCACCATTTTTTCACAACCGATGGTGGCACTGCTGCGGAGCCAATGTGGCAAAGCTCACTGAGTCAATGGAGCACCAGACTAAAAGTAAAGCACCTCTCGTATTTCACATCGTTTTGCATTTTTTTTTCCTGAAAAATGAATATGTTAGTTCCCAGTTAACAGGTGCCAGACTATTGAAAGCAAAATTAACCGAAACTGATATCCCTTGTAATAAAGAGTCAAGGTAACTAATCACACTTAGTAGTCTGGTGTGTATTTATTCTTAATAGAACTATAAAGATACTGCAGAACTGCCATCAGATGCAGCTCCTGTGCTGATATTGTGCACTGACAAATATGGCATTGGTGTTTGGTCTAGTTGTATCATAAGAGCAAAGTCAGGTGTCCACCTGAATTTGTAAGCCAGAGGCTCCATTTAGCATGAAGGCAAAAGCTATGGAGTAAGTTATGATTATGCTGAAGACAAACATTAGCTGGTGCCACACTGAGCAAACACAGTGCTCTGCGTAGCAGAAGTTTGGTTTTACTGCTCTCTACTCCGTTCAGGGTCAAATAGAATTGCTGATTGCTTTCCGCATATAGTTTATAGATCAGAGTTTAATTACAGTCTGTATAATGTCTGTGTGCGCTGCCTTTACTATTCTGTCAGTTTTCACCCACAGCTGCTAACCTGCAGAGATTAATGCCGACAAGTCAGCTCTGAGAAGTATTCACTGTATATGGATTTTAGAGATTTAACAAGATCCAAGAGAAATACGACCACAGTATTTTCTTTTCCAATGTGGAGTTTTTATTTCTGATGTTAAACCAGAATGGTTTCAATGTTTCACTGACATCTTGTCATGATTTGCTTCAGTAATTCCTGCAAATTGTACAATTTTTCACGCTGTCACTGATCTTTACTGACGACAAGCGCAGCTCAGTAGCTTTTTCCAGTCCTCCCACTCCATTCTTTCACCGGCAGTGTCTGTCATGTATATCCACCACTCTTTGATGGATTCTGTTTTTAACATGTGGATGCACTGATGCCAGAAAGTACAGGGTGGGTGAATCATCAGTGGTGAAACCAGACTGTCATCCAAATTCTTCTCTGTGAAATGTGTCTCTTTATAGCAGATCAGGGGACCATTGCTTATTTAGGATCAGGCAGAGCTGTGAAGTTATTAGGAACATTTACAAAAGTAGATATGTGCAGTAATGGTACCTCACTAGAATAGTACATTTTTGGAATTCTGTCTACTCTCACTCCACTACAATTGTCTGACAGCCGTTATTCTTTACATTTTATATTATGATTTTACATTTAATTTTAAAATGGAAAAAGGGTTAGAGAGTTCCTGGAGGAGCCTCTAATCCTTCAACTGATCTAAAAGTAGAACAATTCTCAAAACTTGAGATGAGTTTTTTTCCCCAGACAGCAACAATGGGTGCGATTATATTGACGTGAATAACCCATTTAATGGGCTTATCCCGGTTATAATCATATTTGGAGTAGAGCGTTTACATGAGCACAAAGAAATTGGTTTATTCATATTCCCCATACACACCCAGCTAACGTATTTGGGTTTCTCACAAACTGAATATGGCATTGGAAATCCAAAAGTGTGGGATCATTTTGAGAAGGTGAAGGACGAACCCAAGGTGATATGTAAACTCATCTTCATTGGTCGACTACAAACATGACGTATCATCTGAAACATGGAAGTAGCTACATGCCCATTAGCCCACAGCGTCATTAACAGGCGGCTCGCTCAGTGTGTGACGTGCACTTGTAGATAAAATATAGGCCTATATTAATGAAGGTTCATTAGTAATGTAGCACAGTGTTAACAATGTTACTGATACTATTCTTTCTCACACCTTCAACTTAAAACATTGTGTTGCCCCGCCCAAAATATATATTATAATTATCAAATTAATATTGTAAACATGTGGGTGATTAGTTGACTAATGGCCCTAAATGACGACTGTTGGTCGACAGGGAAAATTCTTAGTTGGGGGCAGCCCTCCAAAAATTCCGATCATAAATGGGTAATTCATGTCATGTCCAACACACTCATTGTGGCATGTTGCTGTACTTAAAATCCTCCTACAGTATCATGAAGTCGCGAGATGTAGCTCTAATACTGTTTAGACGTTTATGCCTTAATATTTACATATATAAAAGAGACCATTTTTTATACTACAGTACTTTTTTTTACTGCTAATACTTTTTACTTTTTCTTAAGTCAAATTTTGAAAACAAGGCTTTTACTTGTAGTGAAGTTTTTCTAATGTGGTTCTGCTACTTTTACTAAAGTGAGACACTGGAGTGCTTTTCAATCATCTGGAGATACAGCTCAAATGTTCCCATGCTCTCTAGTGACATATCGGGACAGACCTGATATCTTAGCAGGACAGTTGTGGATGTGTCACAGAGACAAGCATGTTTCATCTGTTTTGTTTTTATGACTATAGAATGAAAAGAGATTATGATGTTAGACATATTTATCAATCAACCGTTGTGATGATTTCTTTGTTAAAAGTAAATAAAAAAGTTTGTTGAAATTTATTCTGTTTGTTGTGATCTTTTCCTCCTGCAGCTTGTTTTGTTTCATATGAGAAAATCGTGTATGGATTCGTCGTTCATTGCCAAAACAAATACTGCATCTATTATTTAATTTACACAATAGAGAATGTTATTACTTTTTAATAAATTACTTCAGCCATTTTCTACACTGTGTTCCAAATGATTATGCAAGTGACTTAGATGGATTTCTATTAAAAAATACATTTAGTTTTTTTCTTGTTTTATTTCTCCACTCTTTGACTACTGGTATCAATCTCTGACAGGTTCAATAAGTTTGCCAGGTGATCTTAATTAAGGGAAAACCTACCTAAAGAGGCTGTTCCACATTATTAAGCTCAGTCCTAATGCAACAATGAAATGAAGAAAGTGGTGCAATGTCTTGCAAAGGCATGAATACAATTGATATTTCGTGAACAAAATTAAACAATTCAAACTATTAAAAGATCTGTGCTTGATACAGAACACAGACAAATTCGCCCAGACAAACGCTGATTAAGGAAAGTTTACGTCAAGCAAACTTATTGCAATTAAAGGGGCAGCAAACAGGTATGTGAAGTTGCTGGTGTCTGTGGAGTCCCAGGATCCTCCAGAGGCTTGCAGTTTTGCATAAAGCTGTATCTCGGTCGTCCCTAACTAGTTCTTATAAAGAAAAATGTTTTCAGTGGGCTCAGAATTACATGAGCAGCTTTATTCACTGATGAGTACAGTGCCACCCTGAATGGCTAAAATGGATGGCGTTCTGGATGGCTGGAGAATGGCCACCCCTGTTCCAACAAGACTGCGACGTAAGCAAGAAGGTGGCACATTGATTTTTTTGGGCTGGGATATTGGGAAGTGAGATGGTAGGTCCCTTGAGGGTGTCAAAATGACCTCTGTAAAATATGTGGAGTTCCTAACTGACTATTTCCTGCCATGGTATAAAAGGAAGAATCAAACCTTCTGGAGTAAAATTATTTTCATGCAGGCTAATGCACCATCCCGTGCTGCAAAAAACACCACTGACTCCTTGGTTGCTGTGGGCAAACAGGGAGAAAAATATCATGGTGTTGCCACCATCATCCCCTGACCTTACTGAGAATCTGTGGAGCATCCTTAAAAGGAGGATCTATGAGGGTGGGCAGCAGTACGTGGATTTACAAGTTCAATGCACGAGAGAGTTGCTAAAGTGATATCAAAGAGGGGCTCATATCATTTAACTGCATTTACTTTTTGAAAAAATATTTGTTCATGCAACAAATACAACAGATTTCTGTTTTGAATTTTTTGTTGTTGATGGCAGAAAAATAATAATTTAGAACATGGTGGACATTTCTTACTAAATCAAAAGTGTTTGACATTAAATTATCAATCATTTCTAATTTATTTAACACAATATGCGAGCCATCTGTTGCACTAATGACAAATCACGAGTTAACTCCTGCCGCACATCAACCACAATTAGAGTTTGAATGCTGCTGAAAAATTAATAACCACAAATGAACCTGCACACAGACAGAACTGAAGGAGTTATCTCCTGGGTTTAACACCCACTTACTTCATATCTGTTGCCAAGTGAGGAGTAATATAAAGGGCTTTATTTGCATTTTAAGTCAACTTCCTGCACATCTGAGCGATTCACACCAACTATGATCAAACAGTTTCACTTTTTTTCCCCCCTATCATCCACACTGGTGCCTTTGGGAAATTCTGTGGTAACAACTTTTATCCTCTCTCTCTCTCTCAAATAAAATAGCTCAGCTAGACCTGTAAGAGGTTTTTAACGAGCCATGTTATGTGCTTGAGGCCTTAAGCTATAAAAAAAAAAAAAACACATAAATCAAGTACTATTTGGTGAGTTTGATTTTTTTTTTTTACATTCATATTACTCACTCCTGCAGCACTACTGCAGTTGCCCCACAGATACTGTATTTCAAACAGCTCTAAGTTAAGAAAAAAGAAAGTACCACAGTAAATGACTGGACCTACATCCTGCGTAATACAAAATGCATGTCCTGTGATATTCGCACTAGGTTAATTCAATTCAAGACTATCAACAGAATGTATTGGACAGCCTCTAGACTATATGGGGCTATGATTAAAGGTGACCCCTGGTGATGACGAAGGTACATTAATCCATGTCCTATGGGATTGCCCTGAAGTATGTGACTTTTGGACATCAGTTCATGATTCTATCAAGAGAATTATTGGTCAGGCAGTTCCCTTTTTGCATCCGTCTATTATTCTTTTGGAAGACCCATCAATCTTAAAAGATACATTGCCCTCTATCTATACTGACTGGGTCCAGACCACTATTACGCTGAGTAGGAGATTGCTCATTCAACAATGTAAAACAGCTCACACAAGATTTTCTGATTACATTAATGGTCATTAAAGAATCTATGGCTTAGCTCCCTTCCATGTAGACACACACTTATATATTGCCTATTTGGCAATGCTTATAACACAGTCTCCCCTTTTTTGGTACCCACTTAACATCCAATTGTTACTCACTTTATTTGTACACAAACCTGTATATTGTCTTTTGTTTTGTATGTCTTCATCCTCGGTGTTAAGTTACACATGTATATATTATAATCTACTTCTTGCTTTCTGTTCGTTGGTATTCCCATGTCTTTTAAAAACTTAATTAAATGGTAATCATAAAAAAATGGGGAAAAGAGAAAAAAGGCCAGGGAAAAAACTGTATTTGTAATTATGATTATTATTATTATTGCATTTTGAAATTATGTTACAGAATTTTTAGAATTTTTAAGCACTCTTTCCAAGACATTTTCTTGTTTATTTGTTTTTAACTTTATATAATTATTTAATACTCATTTTCTTTTTTTATATTTTCTTTTTTTAACTAATTTCTTGCTAATTTTTAGAGTCGTTTCTTCTTTCATTGCTCATTGTCCTCTTGCCGTGCATTTACAAGAAACAAAGCCAGTTTGGTCAGGCTTCAAGGGGTTAACTAGCTACCTTAAACCTTCCTATATTTTTATTTATTTATTTTTTATTGTATTTTAGGTTTACTCTCATCCCAGGTCTGTTACAAAAGTGCAAACAGTAACATTACAGCATATTGGCCGTTACCCTGTTAGTTAACTAAAGTGGCAAACATTTACCACAGGCAGCTCAGCCGGCTACGTCTAATTCCTGGGGACGCTTCACATTCTCAGTTCTACTTAGCTGACCCCGGCTCTGACTATTTGCTGGAATTTTCACTACGAGGTTCTGTGCATTTGTTAGTAATTTCTGTACATTATAGTAATATTTCTGTACATAATACATTTTTGCAATCTATGATAGGAACCCATAGTAACGTTGTTCACCTTGTGTTCTTCGCTTGGTAAGACAGACAATACATTCGGTGGACCGGAAACCGTTAATGTAAAGAAGCTAGCTAAAATTAGCCGCATAAGCTAGCGGCCATTTGTTGATAAAACAAATCGATAATTTCTACGACATCTCTCATAAACATTAAACGAACTAAACTTTGAATATTCAGCATGCTAACTTTAGCTTAGCAAATTTTAGCTTATCACAAATCACCTCACCTGAGTCCGCTTGTGCAGGTGGAGACGTCCGTGCCAGATTTGGGTTGTTCAGGTTATAACTTTGAAACAGCATTAAGATTCACAGCCTCTAATTTCTCTCTGGGTCAATTAAATTTAGAGACATAATTATAATTATTCAAGGGAAACCTTTTGGGTGATGCATAACCACTGTTATATGCCTGCCACTGCCACTAGGTGTTAGTAAAGGGCGTCAGAGAGTCAGCCTTCCTGCTCCCCGGTCATCAGGTTCACCTGTTTCCTATCAGCTGTTTCCTCGCTGATGGACTATCCTGTTTCCCCATTGTTCCCCTGTCAGCCTGCCTCCTTGTTTCCTAGCCAGCTGCTCATCCTGTCATCCAGCTTTCCTGTTCCCCAGTCAGCTCACCCTGCTCCCAGTGCACCATATTAACACTTTTACCAACCCAGTTCTATAGTCTGCTCTTATATGTCATTTACAGTAGATAGTTTGCATACTTCCAGGCAATAAAACTTGTCTCTTTTACTCACAAAACATTATCCACACAAAAATAATTGCGCAATTTTGTCATACATGAGGTTTCCAGCAGTTAGATGCAGCCTAAATTACGGATTTTAAGCATTCTGTTGTTGATTGGCTACAACAAATACCTAAAAAGCACATTACAGATGCCTTCAAACCAGAATAAATGCACACACAATATCAAATAAACTTGATACATGTTCACTTTGTGTGTCTGTGAGGAGCAAGCACTGTTTAAATTAGTGGTTTTTAAACTTTTTGTGCCCGAGATACACCAATGGGCATGCCAAACTATTACTCATGAAATATAAATACACAAATAAGTTCCTCTGAAGGTTTATTGAATTAAATTAAATTGAATTAATTTTCTAGGTAGAGTTTTCCTCTTTATTAGTAAATCGGTGTGCACAACACACTGATTAAAAATAAAATTAAAAATTAATTCATAACTTTGTGTATAGGCCCGGTTGAATATTGCAATAATAATGTGCTGTTATCACAAAATCCCACAGCACACCTGGATTTGCATTATGGCACACCACACCATTGGAGAACCACTGGTTTCAATGATAGATGAATGCATTTACATAAGAGCGTCTTAACCTTGTGCTCAATGTATTCATCCACACTGTTGATTTAACACTTGAGCTGTGGAGGAAGAATTATGGAAATGGCTCCTACGCACAAGACACCAACGTAAAATTACCAGATTATTTACAGAGTAAAGTGCATTTAAACAGGATAAGAGGCTCATAGACTGTGATAATTTTGCTGTATAGCCCTCAGCCTCTTGCATTTTCATTTCTGAGGCTCTGTGAGTACCGGATGTTTACCTTTGGATCCTGTCTACCGAGCAGGGCAAGTGATCCTTTTCACAAATATTACCCAGACACGTTTCCAAAACAAGTTTGCCTTTGTACTCCCCTTATGTTAAAGACAGTGTGTAGACTGATGTTTGTTCCAGAGAGATTAAAGAGAGGCAGGGTGGTTGAAAGCGAGGCCTTATTAGAGCAGTAACGCAGCTGTGACTTGTGACTGGCCTAAACATATAACATGTACACAGTGCTGTCTCTTTGCTGGTCACCTTGGTGACAGTGCTGATGATGGCACCACAATAAAGTACGGTACACTCCACTGGATACAGACTGTGCTGTCTTCACTAATGTGTATGATTTCATATTCTCTGACTTTTGCCACACCGAGATATTTTCCACCGCTGATAACTGAGCTTTTCAAAATGCTCTTCAGAGTGGAACAAAAAATGGAAAGAAAGCTTTTTGAAAATCCTGATGTATGGCTGTCGGTCTTCACAGAAGTAGTTGAGAATTTAGTGTATCAAACGGAAGTATTCTGCCTTCGACTCTGCGTGAGGGCTCATTTGTGCAGGTGTCTGACAACAGAACAGAAACATGTCAGTGACAACACCTGTATTGAGTTCGCAGCATTAGACAGCCAAAGTCCCAACACACATCTGGGTTACTTTTGTTCCATTATATAGGAAGCTTTCTCATAAAGGCTTTCTTCCATAAGTCTCCCAAAAAACTGAATGTTCCCGAGGGGATTTCTATCCATATTCCCAGATAAATGGGTATCTACTACAGTACTAGGGCTGATCGTGTATCGTGGGGCATCACTGCACCATGGGGTGGAGGGTGGCTGGCAGAGGGTAGGGGTGGGGTCAGCAGACAAATACCAATGCCAGTGCCCTTAAAGGGATACCGATACCAAACCAGTGGTTCCTAACTGGTGGGTCGCAGGTCCATTCTGAATAAACCGCAAGTGACTTGCAAACATCAAGTCTATAAAACACACTTTATTTTTAAGTCCTTTGAATTTCCAGCACATACCTTTTATTTTGAAGAGCTGTTTCCTGCTGTAGAGTGAGTGACAGAGACAGCAAACTAGCTCAACAACATGGCCAAACTCAAGTATGACCCCAATTGTATTAAAGTGTGTGTGAACTAATGTCTGAGGAGAAATTTGGACCCTTATTGCTGGACCAGTTGGGAACCACTGCATTTGAGTGCTTCATTTGATAACTAGTTTTTTACTACGGGCATGTAGATAGCAATACTTTGAAACAATTTGGCAGTATTTCGGCACACTGAGCTGCTACCTCAGTCAAATACACTGGACCATACAGGTTGTAGCTTCCATGGTAGTTGGCCAATTCAACATGGCATTAAAACAAAGAATGCTTGTGGTGATTGGCTGCAAGCAAAACCATACAAATAGTATTTTTTTCTAAATCTGGGTGCATAAAGGATCAAATGCAGGTATCGTTTGACTTGAAAAGTTTTGATATTACTTAGTACTGGGTTATTTTAACCATAGGTGAGGGTTGGGACGTAGATGGACCAGTAAATCAAAAGCTTTGCTTTCCGGCTCAGCTCCCTCTTCACCACAATGGACACCTGTATCACTGCAGAAGCTGCACTGACCCGCCGATTGTTGGGAATAGAATGATTTTATGTGTTTTACTATAAGTTGTGTTTCACGATACAAGTTTTAGATGTGTGAACAATGAGAATACTGAGATGATTTCAGCTGATCTGAATGTGTTTGCTTTGCAGAAGTGGAGAAGTACAGGAGAGGAAGAGACATGAAGTCTGAGGAGCACATACCGCAATGCTTAGATAATTAAGCAAGAAAGTGATGTACAGATAGTAAGGTACAGCACGTGTAGGGAGTTGTGTTGTTCTCTTGTCTTTCAAAACAGGAACCACGCTCCCACCGCCAGCGGGAAGGAGTCAGATTAACACGAGGCAGGGGCGTGGTGTGGTGAAGGAGGAAGTGGAACTGCCAATGAGAAGAGGACAATGCCTTGCGTGCACAATGACACTCTGTTACGCTCAAATATACTGGGTCAGGGAAAGGACAGGTCGTCAGACTTCGTGAACTGACACACCTTTGTTGTTCGTCAGGGACGTGAAGTTGAGACCCAGAGCTCTGTAATTTTATTCCTTTACTGCTTAATAAACTACATTAACTGAGACCGAATATCTTCTCCTATTGCTTCATTAAAGAACACGCAGGACTGAGCTCACACATAGCACATTGGAGAGTAGGACGAGCCTCGAGTCCATCACGATCCATCTAACACTCCATTCTACCCTCACTCGTGAACACTCGTGATCATGAGCTCTGGGTAGTGACCGAAAGAATGAGATCGCGGATACAAGCAGCTGAAATGAGTTTCCTCCGTGGGGTGTCTGGGCTCAGCCTTAGAGATAGGGTGAGGAGCTCAGACATCCGGAGGGAACTTGGAGTAGAGCCGCTTCCTCTTCGCGTCGAAAGGGGTCAGTTGAGGTGGTTCAGGCATCTAATCAGGATGCCTCCTGGGCACGTCCCACTGGTAGGAGGCCCCGGGGCAGACCCAGAACACGCTGGAGGGATTACATATCTTGTCTGGCCTGGGAACGCCTTGGGGTCCCCCAGGAGGAGCTGGACAGCGTTGCCGGAGAGAGGGATGTCTGGGGTGCTTTGCTCGGCCTGCTGCCCCCACGACCCGGTCCCGGATAAGCAGATGAAAATGGATGGATGGATGGATGGGTTATTTTGGTTGATACCTCAAAGGTATTGAGTACTGATACCCAGCACTATACAATACGGGGTATAACAATTTCAACTCCTTGTCAGAGAACTATAAAATGTTGGGGAACTGAATATCAACAAGATAATTGTCACTTAAAATGACAAGGTATTTCAATTTTACTGTCCAGTAATTAAGAGGATACACATTTAGCTTTGAAAAAGAACCCCACAAACATGACTAAGAAAAACTGATGAAAGAATCCTTCCATAAGTACATACATTAAATACATCTGGTAAAAAGCAAACTAGATGCTATTAAGATTGGAGGCATGGGCTCTCTATAGTGAAACACAAAATAAGTTGGAGATGACAAGATTAAACCTGCTAAAAGAGAGTGTATTTGGTAATGTCCTAAGTACAGCTGAGAGAATATCTCTCATACTAATTGTGCTGAAGATTTAAAGTAAATCAGTGGAAAAAGTAAAGTTTTAGCATCAAAGTTGACATTTTGAGAAGATCATTGCATTCACAACACAATGCTAAGGTGCAAGAAGGCCAAGTCTTTCTGCAATTAGGTCCAACCAAGTATGAAAGGGGAACTAAAACACACTAAAACTCATACATGTTATTTCAATGGTTTAAGACAGTCCCAAAAAACACAAATCCCAAACTAGAGTGTTAAATCTGGAGCTGCCTCATGGACTATGAATTGGGAAAGATGGTCTGGATCAGTGGTTCCCAACTGGTAGGTCATGGTCCAAAAGTGGGCTGCAGGTTCATTCTGAATGGACCGCAAATGACTCGCAAACATGTCAAGTTTGTAAAAACCAAATTTCATTTTCAAGTACAGTGAATTTCTGGCACAGAGCTTTTATTCTGAAGTGTTGTTTCCTGCTGTAGAGTGAGTGACTAATGGGCAACTATTTGACAGAGACAGCAAACTAGCTTGATGACATGGCCAAACGCAAGTATGACCCTGAATGTATTAAACTGTGTGGACCTTGAACTAATGACAAAGGAGAAATCTGGACCCTGTGGCTGGACCAGTTGGGAACCACTGTTCTAGATGGCATTAAGAGCACCCTGGGGAATGTTCTGAGTATACATGTACATTTTCTATTTCAGAAGTGAGAACGTTAGGATAGAATAAAGCTCATTTGGGTATAAAAAAGAAAACAAACTTTCTGTGGGTCCACAAAATCCATCTCCTATTCATTGTCTATGGAGCAGCTCCAGACTTTATATACTTCATGTCATCACAAGTGTGAGACTTCTCTGGTTTCTGCCTTTGACAGAGAGTAACGCATGCTCATAAATATTCACTGAACTTTTCTAGGCCATGGAAATAACATATTTGAGTTGTAAATTTAGGTAGCGTTCCCCTTTAAATATTAAAGCTTTCCTTTCATCAGGGCAAATGTCAACAGAAGAGATCAGTCATGTCAATGTCATCAAAATGAGCAGACCTGTGCTTTTTTATGCTACTCCACATAGAAAATGCACTTAAGAAATGCAGCCGAGAAGGTCCAAATACATAAAACGTTTGACAGATAGAGCACATCACCACAATGGAGGATAAATCATTATTTCATTTTCCATTCTCTAGTTTCAAAGCTGTCCAAAAGCACTTGGTTTTATCCTCCCAGGTGGCCACCATCATCCCACTGCCAGACTTTCATCTCGGCATGATGCTACTACATCAGAAGCTTTGTGTGACATATCGTAGTAGAGTGCAGAAAATACACCACGACACACACGTTCACAAATAAACAGACAGGAAAGAGGTAGACAGTTTTATGGCATCGTTTGCCACTTTAATGAATGGATGTGATTAAATATTAATCCAATGCAAAATGATAAAGAACTAGAAATTTCTTTAGGCCACACACAAGTTTGGAATTAACAATCCTCCCACATCCACCCTCAGTTTTTATGGTCCAATTTTCACTTTTCCTTCCTGCTTGCTCACAGACTCACACTGTGAGACAGCCAAGTTGGTTCAGTACACTTGGCTGTCTTTTATAGTTTGTATCATAAACCCCGCACCGGGTCAGGCTTTGGTGAGCTTGCTTTTCTACAAACAGTGTTTGGTTGTCTGCAACGGACCGCTGGAGGGGGGGAGTGTATGCCAGTTTATAGTAAATATCAAAGGCTTCAATAAAGATCAAGGCCACAAGCTTAAAGCTCTTAAACAAGAATGTTTACCATTTAGAAAAAGAGATCTTTACTAGCAAAGAAATAATTTAAAACATAACCAAACTTAGACACCAGTGTTCCAAAATAGGGAGAGTTAAATCAGGTCCACGCTGAAAAGGAACACAGTTATGCTTTACACTTAAAATGATCTTGTCTGTGAGAGCCCTGCTCAGCACACACAACAGGCAACGGAAAGGCAGGAATGTCAGCTTTGATGTCAGTTTGTTCTTCCCCTGGTTTTCTGAAGGAGGGTGGAGAGAGAGATCGCTTCCTCCCTCGTCTGAACTCAGAAAGTCATTGTACACAGTGAAAACTGCCTTCTCTTTGAACTGCAAACATGTCCAACTCCACCTAAAACAAGATGGTGTCATCAGAATTTCAATTTCTGTGAATGCTCTGAATGTACACCAACAGACACAACTATTTTTGTTTTTGCACCAAAAAAACTAACTGTAAATTCTCACACTGCAGCTGCAGCTAAGGATTATTTCCAGTATCAACTGATCTGTCAATTATTTTTTCAAAATAACAAAATGACCAAACCAGTAATGCAGTCAGTCCATAGGTTAATTTTGCTGCCCTTTAGTTTACTGTAGTGCACACCACAAGGGTGTGCTGGGAATTAACTGCCGACCAAACAGCATTGCTGCTGAAGCACTGCGTCCACCCTCTTGTCTGTCCCCAGGTAGCTTCACACACACTTTCGAGCCGCAAACATCCTTCAGCACTGTTATCACTGTTAGCTCTCTTTGCACTGTTAGCAGTGTCAGTAAAGCTAGTAGTGCTAACATAGTTAACAATGCTAAAGTGGTTTTGTGGCTCAACATATAAGCCACTTACTCATCAGGGCTACCTATGTGGAGACCGGGGGGTGACTACCATGCATCCACAGCAACGCTCTGGGATCGAGACCGTGC
Organism: Epinephelus moara; assembly: GCF_006386435.1. NCBI lineage: Eukaryota > Metazoa > Chordata > Actinopteri > Perciformes > Serranidae > Epinephelus > Epinephelus moara. Next base: position 10,174,398 of record NC_065512.1, on the reverse strand, counting down.
TACTAGTGGTAAACGCAGAATGGGCAGCGCCAGGAGCTCCATGCAAACCTGGGTGGTTCATAGTGCGGTAAACTAAAAAGCAGCAAAATAAACCTATAGACAGACATGCGTAACCGCTCATAAATATTCTAAGTGGTTAATTGATTAATGGTTAACCTTAGCTCACAAGAGGAGACCAGCAGTGGGCAGTGACCACTATGTTTCTGCATGTTAACGCAGCTAGCCAGCTGTCTGTCAGCAAAGCCAACAGAAAATAAAAGGCAAGACATTTTAATCACAAAACATTAAAATTTCACAACCTCTAGATGGATGGAACTTTGAAATGTGGTGCTTGAACTCACTGAGTCAATGGAGTGCCAGACTAATGCTGGATTTATACTTAAGCGTCGAATCAATGCCGTACCTACGGCATAGGTCTGCATCGATGCAACCTACACTGTACGCTGTAGAGGTAATCTTAGCTTGTCGTTAGGCTAAATACAATGTAAAATGTCATGGGCTTGTGCTAATAACGTTAGCATGTAATATTTGTTTGGAAAATGTGTTTAGTATGAGAAAGTTGTTTTTATCAGTGAACCCTGTGAGTTGTAATGGAGCCAAATTTTGTGACGTTACCTTTGTTAAATGTTGCTGTTGTCCCTGGCTTCATAGGAGTAGAGGAAAAGTCCGCTAGCAGCTAAGCTAATTTATACAATGTAAAATGCCATAGCCTTGTGCTAATAACATTAGCATGTTGTATTGGTGGGGGAAATGTGTCCAGCAAATGTCAAGTGCTTTGTCTGTGAATGCTGCGAGTTATAGTGAAGCTGATTTGTGTACTTGTGTCTGAAATTGTCTCTATTAAGCCATGTTTAATGTGTGTTTACTGTGTGTTTTGCAACAACTAAACTTTAAAGCACTTCACAGAAACCCCGACTGACTAGTGTTTTGGAGGTGTAACTGCAGAGTGACACAGACACACCACTGCACAAGTATAAATGTGCCTATCCTGCAGTCTACGCACGTAGGCTGCAGGATAGGCTCTGCACAGAGCTGACGTACAAGTATAAATCCAGGCAAAAAAGAAAGGTTTCTTCACACCATATGCGTCAATTTCTTAAAAATTAACCTGTTAGTTTCTGGTTAATGGGCTTCTGGCAATCGAAAGCAAAATGAACCAAAACTAACACACCTAGACTAAACCCTAATATATTAGTTTAAGATGTGTTAAAACAAAGAGAAGCAGTAAATCCTCACACTGGAGATGCTGGAACCAGAGAGTATTTGGCAGTTTGCTTGATAAATTGCCTCCTTTGCATTTACTGTTGATGAACTAATTGTTCTAGCACTAAACCCACACACAAAGTAAAAGGTCTGTGAAGAAAGTGTAGCAGTAACTAACTTTGGTTGTGTACTGGAGCACCAGTCACAGAGGTGTCTCTCTCTTGTATAAGGCTGCGCTAGTGGGACCCTCAAACTGCAGTTTAATGGCCTGTTTCAGATTAAGCTGCGGGTCTGTGGTTGTCATAGTGACCATAACATCCTCTGGCAAGGCACTACAAGGTGCGACTGGGGAAAAACTGTAGCAAGCAGGTGACAAAATAGTCTTCTGGGGATGAGAATCCCAAACATCCCCTTGTAGTGGGCTCTGTAGTCTATATGGATAACCCAGAGGAGGACTGTCTCTGTTTTTAGCACCTACTGCAGGGCTGTCTTGCCCTGGCATTATGCCAAGGGAGGCCATGACTGAGTTCCATTTACCACCAGCGTAAGTAGTCCTGTCTGCTTTTATTAAGTTTTGTTTGTTCATTTTGTCGTGATGTTCATGTCCAGACGACAAGTCTTTCTGAGGCAGTTCGCAGTTGTGCACCATGGCAGCAACTGTGCAAACAGTGGGAGGAGGGCTGCCTTTGGGATGCCTCCGGTTGCTCCCATGGAGGCTGCCCATGCCTGAGCTCCCTGGTGGGGGGAGGGTGGAGGGGCGACTACGACTGCGTGGCAGTGAGTGCTGTTGGATCTGCTGAATAAAGCTGAGGCTGTCAGCTGGCACTGTCTGGACCGTGGCCAGCGAGTGGCAGGTAGAGGAGGTCTGGGAGCTCTGCATCGAGTGGAACCGTTCTGCAGTGGAGCCGGGAGACGATACTGAAGAGGAGGAGGTAGTGGCTGTTGCGTCACCTCCATTGCTCTCCAAGATGCTTGAGGAGAGGATCTTGTTAGGTTTTACAGGAGAGACAGTTCTAGAGTTAGGCAACAGGCCTACATATGGCTTGGCTCCGTAGCTCTCCAAGAGCCTGACAATGTTAAAGTGTCCGTGTTTCGCAGCCACTTTAACTGGACTACGGCCATATTTATCCATGTGATTGGGATTCGCACCTCTTTCCAGAAGCATTGCAACAATGTTTGCATGTCCCTCCTGGGCAGCAATGCTCAGAGCTGTTGCCCTCTGGTGACAAGCTAGATCTATACTGATACCACTTGTTTCAAGGAGACGGCGTCCTACTTCAGCATGTCCTGTCCAAGCCACTGAATGCAATGGCGGTCTCCCCTCCGCATCCTGTGCATTGGCGTTTGCCCCATGCTTTAAGAGTAGATCTACCATTTCCATTAACCCCTGCCACGAAGCCACATGAAGTGCTGTACGGCCCTCAGAGTCTCGTGACTCCAGAGGCACCCCTCCTTTCTCTATGAGGAGAGTGGCCTTTTCAAGACGATTCTCTAATACCAGGAGGTAGAGCAGAGGCCTCCCTTCTGCGTCCCGGACATCAGTATCTGCCCCTCGCCTCATAAGCAGCTCTGCAACCTCTGCATGGCCCTCCAGGAGGGCTGCACTCAAGGCAGAATGTCCATCATACGACCTGTGGTCAATGGGAGAACGTCTGTCCAACAACAGCCTGACAGTGCTCCAATGACCTTCCTGGGCAGCCAGTATAAGAGGGGTCCGCCCTTCAATGTCCATCTCTCCGACACGTGCCATGCTGCCTCGTTCTGTCAAAGCAGCGCACACACCCCGATGGCCTTCACAAGCAGCAGCGTGCAGCGGAGTCCAGCCGAGGTCATCTTTGTGGTTCTCGTCCAGGCCTCGTTCCAGCAGAGCGCGGACAACATCAATGCTGCCTCTTGCTGCTGCAAGGCAGAGCGCCGTCCTGCCTTCACAGTCAATGGCGTCCACAGCTGCTCCCCAGAAAAGCAGCCGTGACACTGTCTTCATGTGGCCCATTGCTGCAGCTGCTAGCAGGGGAGTAACAGCAGCTGCGGCAGGGATGTTACCATCAGGGCCAGCAGTCTCATCTACATCAGCACCAGCTTCTAACAGAAGCTCAACAACGTCGTCATGGCCCTCATAGGCTGCAAGAAGCAATGGTGTCATTCCATCGTGGTCTCTGTGTCCTGGATCTGCTCCACGTTCCAGTAACAGACTCGCTACCTCACCGTAACCTTTGACTCCTGCTGCTGTAGGGACACAGAGGGCAGCAACTGACAGAGCAGTGCGCCCATCCCCATCAGCTAAGTTAACGTCTGCATTGTGGTCCAGCAGTATTTCCACAGCTTCATGATGTCCCATGTAGGCAGCAGCAATAAGAGGTGTGCGGCCCTTGCTGTCAGCTTTGTCAACTTGTGCCCCATAGTTCAAAAGGGTCAGAACAATTTCCTCATGGCCCCCCCACGCAGCAGCCCTGAGAGCAGTACGGCCCTCAGAGTCACATCCATCCACATCTGCTCCTGCGTCCAGTAGAAGCCGGACAGCCTCACTGTGTCCTCCCCAAGCTGCAGAGCGCAGTGCTGTCCAGCCTTCATTGTCAACATGCTCCATCATCTGCACTGCAGTTTCTGGTTCCTGGCTCTTGGTCCACTTCAGGAGCACAGACAACACTTTGACATGACCCTGCCTAGAAGCCAAAGTCAGTGGTGTTTGACCCTGATGATCACTGACCAGAGGATCAGATCCGTATGACAGGAGAAGTTCGGCTACATTTGCAGAACCCTCGTAGGCTGCACTGGCAAGCAAGGTCTGTCCATTTGGAGAAGCAGGCTGGTTTACAGACACCCCACTGCCTAGCAGCTTCTTTACAGACACCTCCCTTTCAAATGACCGTTGTAAACTAGTTCCCTCTTCACCTGTACAGTGCACTCCAACACTTGAGTCTGTGTCTGAAAAACAGGCTGCAGAGACGAGCCCACTCTTCATTAACAGCTGATGGACTTCCTGACTGACCAGAACAGGAGGCTGGGTTACGGATGTGGTGCTAGGAGTAAGAGCAGACACATCTGCCCACAGCATCCACAGTGCCAATAATGAGGGGTTATCTTTATGGTGACCTGAACAAACTAAATGTGTGGCTAGCTGGCAAGTGTCCTCATTGTCCAGGTGGGGTCCCTGCAAAGTCAGAGCCATGGCGAGCATGCTGTGACCCTCTGCTCTGCTGCAGAGATATCTCTGTGTGCAATACTTTACATCCATCAGCCACTCAGCAAAACTGGCATGGAAGAGTAGTTTGGTGTCCCCAGGGCCATCGATCAGGAGAGGTGCGAGGGTTCGAAGCTTGTTCTGAAAGTCCTGTTGGCTGAGCAAGTTGTCATGTGTCCAGGCTGCCGTGAACAGCTGCTGGGGCGGGAGGGGCCTCGGAGCAGCCAGGAGGACGTTGAGGAGAGGCCTCACATAGACGAAGAGCCCCCGGGGGAACAGTCTCTGGCACAGCCACAGGTAGAGGCCATTCAGAGTCCCCGGGATGTCCCGGATCTCCCGGAGACCCACCAGTGAAGCTGCCACACCATCCAGGACACGCTCGAGGAAGAGGAAACAGCCACCACTTTTAATGTGCAGAAGATTGAGCATGTCAGCTGTGTCGGGGGTGAGCTGACGGCGAAGCGTCGCGTCTTCATCCAGCCGGCAGAGGATGTACTGCTGGACGTCACGAACTGGTGGGGGCTTGCGCAGATCATCCAGACAGAGCCTACGAAAACCTGCAACACAGAAGGAGATAGTACAGGTTTTTAACCCCAGTATAGTTTTGCTTATTTGTCAGTCCTACATTGTGTATTTTAGCTTCTTCCACTACTTTTTTTTTTGACACAACACAACAGTATATGTTAGTCTAGTGTTGCTGTAGGCACATCTAGTATTCTTTTTAGCTTGCAATGTATATCGCTGCACAAGTGTTTATAAGACAGAAGACCCGCAGGGCTACTGGTGATCTCTGCTGACATTGCTCTATTTCAGAGGCTTAAACGGGCTGAGTTTGAGTGACGATACTGGTATCATATGACACTAGGACACCGAAGGAATCCAGTGTTAACAACCATGTAAAGGTAGCTTGTTGGGCAGGGGGCTAAATAACAAACCAAAGTTTGGTAAGGGAAAAACTGGCATGGTCATTTTCACAAGGGTCCATTAGCATCTCACTTTAAGACAGCTGATGAAAATGGGTTCTGTGAGTACCCAGGAGTCTCCTCTTTACAGACATGCCAACTTTATGCTAATGCCATGCCATTTTGGGCAAAAGCCATGTGTTATTTTTGCCTACTGTATTTGAATATTTCTACATATCGTGGTCCCTAAACAGTCTTGGAATTGCATAAATTGGGGATGACATGAAAGCTGAGACTCTTGTGGATTGAGTGAGCCCAATTTTATTCGCATTTGATGTTGTTAGTCTGCACTGTGGTCATTTCATTATAGTGAGACCATTTTTTAAATGGATCTAACTGTAAAAAATGACCTATTTTGACCCTTAGGATAATCACAGCTCAGCCTCATGCAACTTTACCACCACAAACTAGAGACCTGGTGCATTCACAAATATACTGACAATAAGTGGATTTGTCGAACCTCCCACCTCAGGTTTGAACCATGAACTCTCTTGCTATGAGGGTGGACATGGACATAAAGGACCCATAATCAGTGATACTTCAATGTAACCTTGCGTCTTTTCATTTTCTGTTTATGATGTTAAGTATTTCACCTTCCCCTACGATGTCCCTGCTTGTTATCCTTGATTTTGTCTGCTTTTTTCTTTTTGTAAAAAACGATAAAAACAAAAAAACTGAGTCCTCTTTAAATGTCTAGTTAAGTCTGATTAACAGTCCAAAACCCATAAAACTGCACCACAATGCTAACCACTGCGCCACAGTGCCGTCTGTAACATTACACATGTATTTATATGTATATATAACATGTCTTTTATTTTATTATTTCGATTGTTATGTTATTATTAAACAATTATATACATACATAGATACAGACAGACCGGCCCACACAGTGCCTGCTTAGAAAAACTCTGGACAAATCTAGTTGATGACCCCTGCTGTAAAGTTTAAATAGATACCTCACCAAAACCTGATGTTTATTAAAAAATGTATGACTGGAAAAACTTGCTACCTTCAATATCCCTCTTAAAAAAAGACAAAAAGGGTCTATGTTGGGTCCCAGAGGGTTAAAGAGCTCTGATTTTTCATCTGAGAAGAGGAGATACACACTCCACTGTATAATCTGCTCATCAGGATCCACTGTTACAAAACAACGCGCCTCTCTTTCATTCAAAATTTGTAAGTAAAATGAAGCTAGAGCATAAAACCAGAGCACTCAGACTCATAGCATGAGTTAAAGTCAAAGATCTTTTTGCTATAGCTACAAAAAACCTTGGTCCTCAGCAGGTGATTGTATTTCATAGTTGACAGATGCTTGGTCACTGGATGTATTGTTAATGTAAGTACATTTATCTGCAATAATAACTGTTGATAACACGATGCATCACAACAAAGGGTCAAAACTGAGGACATTCAAATAAAATGCCGACATCGTGAGTAGGGGATGATTGACAAGTGGCTGCTGAATGACTTGTGATAACTACACTGTAGAAATTAAAAATAAAAACACTCATTTCACATCTATTGTGCCTTGGTTGTAGTTTTTAAAATTATTATTTGCTTGCTAGCTCTCAATCGATAGTCTCGGTTATAAACTAGTCGAGACAAATAAACAGCATTCACTCAGTCATTTTATGCCCAATCATGGCTGCTTAAGTTCCTGTCTGGCCCCACGCAGCGTAAAATTGCCACCATAATAATATCTTAAAGTGCAAAGCCCAATAAGAAGATTATTTTTGCTTTATACCTGAAAACATCTTGCACACAGCTTTGTTGTGGCGGCGCACGGAGCAGACCAGCAGCAGCCAGCCGGGCAGCAGATGTTGATTGGCAGCAAGGAGCTCCGCAATGGATCCGCTCTTCCCACCTCCTGTATCCAGGGAGTCTACCAGCACCATGAGGGTCTGGGCGGGTGGAGGAAGGTCTAACAGGGGTCCCAGCACTGCTCTGAGGACATGTGAGAAAGAGACAGACACATAAAGGAAGAGTTTAGATTTAAAACATCCATGTAAAAAAATGCAGGAGTCGTGGCAGATGAAAGTAACAGTGTGCATTTTCTTTATAGTGACTGCAGGTGGGTCATTTTAAATCTACAGTCAGTGACGCTAAATGAAATCACTCTGTGGCTATGCAGGCAAATATTTGGCGCGACTAGAGGCAACTCCACTTTACTTTTACTTTTGTTTTCCTTTCCTTCATTTCAGAAGCATACCTCTCATGCTTTTAGACACAATTCAAAACTGTAAAGTAAACAACCATATGTCAGTCAAACTAACATCCCAGCAGACGACCACAACAAAACACTTCCATCAGCAGCTTCAGCGGGCAGTATGACTCAAATCTGGCACACTCTTCTTCACTCAGAACACAGTCTAATATTAAAATTTAGCCTTTAACACTGAAATACAGCCGGAAAGAAGGAACAAAAACAGCAAATCTTGTGTCCTCTACTGTGATTCAACTCTGGATTATGATATAAAACAATAAAAGAACACTAAACTTGCCAAAATCACAGTGTAGCTGTTCTTTAACCAACACAGTCAGCACCCACGCCCCGCTGTGGGATCTGATGGTGACTCAGGTTAATGGAACTTGCGAAATGTCCTGCTCCACCCTGGGCACGCTCACACACAACCACGTGGGTTAATGTGTGTACACACAGGTTATAAACACACACACACACACACACACACACACACACAATCCTAACATACCCAAGCATACATCTCTCCTTTTGAAGTACTTCCACTGACTGTACTAATTTACTGACCCTTAAAACACCAGTGTAACAGTCATTCATTTATGTAACCACTGTTGGGGGTCACTGGAGCCTATCCCAGCTGACACTGGGCGAGAGGCAGGGTACACCCTAGACAGGTCGCCAGACTATCACAGGGGTGACACATACAGACACATGCTCACACTCACACCCAACCAATTTAGAGTCACCAATTAACCTGCATGTCTTTGGACTGCGGGAGGAAGCTGGAGTACCCAAAGTAGTTTACAATCCTTAAAACATTCAAAACAATACAGTAAAGAAAAGGAAGTTAAAAACAAGGACTTGGGCCCAGCGATGAAGCTCAGACACCAACGGTTCTTTGTACCTCCAAGCTATTTTATCTCGATTTCAGACCTGAGGCAAGTTTATCTGAGGGGAGTGAAACCCTGCAGACAACATGAGCTATAGAGCTGTCGGAGCATGAAATCTTTATAATAAAAGTGCAAGTTGTACAGTGTGAGAGAGGTGTGGGCTCGTGAGAGAGAAGTTGATGCTTCCAGACGACTGCTGTGGCTGCAGTAAAAATATGCCAAAGCCAAAACACAACTGACACCTATGATAATGTTATGGTAACTGTGTAGTAATACTAGTTATTATAGGAACCCATGTTCACCCTGTCCTGACAAAGCCGTGCAGTGCAAGACCTGTGTTTAAACCGGGCTAGGAGAGGGGTGTAAAGCTGTAGTTACTGGATTACTGACAACCCTAAGCTTTAGGCGTCATCAACCATGAAGTTCTAATTTTGGAACATTGCTTTACCTTCTTATAGACAGATCGATTTAAAAACTAGAATTACCACTTCACAGTTGTATGCCTCTGTCAACCAGTCAAGCTGCACTTACAGTTTTCATCCATGTCTGTGAAAACATGGATGCATCACACACATCTCCATCCCGGCAGCAAAGAAGATCTATACAATCAGCACAAATTCAAGACTAGTGTCACCAATTCGGTATCTGACCAAATGTCACTCCTTCTGTTCCTGAGTTGTGAAACTGAATAATGGCCAGAGAAGTGTTTTTGCAGGACATTTTGATGTCACAGTGAAGCTGAGCTTTGACTTTTTGGATATAAAATGTCGTCATTGCATCGTTATATCCCATTAGACATTTGTGTGAAATTTTGTCCTAATTAGTGTAAGAATTTTGAGTAAAACTTTTGTGAGGTCAGAGTGACCTTGACATTTGATGTTCAACCACTAAATTCTTATCAGTTCATCCTCGAGTCCAAGTGGACATTTGTGCCAAATTTGAGGAAATTCCCTCAAGGCCTTTTTGAGATATTACATTCACAAGCATTAGACAGATGCAAGGTCACAGTGACCTTTGAACACCAAAACCTAATCAGTGGCCGTTTGTGCCAAATTTGAAAAGAACCCCTCAAGGTGTTCTTGAGATATTGGGTTCAAAAGAATGAGACAGATGAGGTCAGAGAAATCTTGAACTTTGATCTATGACCACCAAAACCTAATAAGTTCCTTGTTGGGTTTGTGCTAGTCTCTATATACAGACTCTACATTCAGTGAATGTAGAGTCTGTAGGCAAACCTCGGAGATCTTGCCTCCGGAAGAAGAGCGGAAGAGCCCTGGTTTCCGGTTGTAGGCTGTCTGTAGTCCGCGTGATATTGACCAATCACGTTTGAGTCGGCTGCAGTTGTTGCCAGGTTAAACGGTCCGTGCGGTGAACTAACAAGACGGAACATAATTAGCGTCACTGCAAACTCTGAATCCATTGCAGTGGTTCAGCATATTTACTGATATATAAACGGAAGTCAGAAACGGAAATTCGCCGCCTCCGCCATATAAACGGAAGTCAGAAACGGAAATTCGCCGCCTCCGCCCAAATCAAACCGGAATGCCAAAAAATCGGGGGTCTGCCCCCAGAGGCTGTATAGCCATCTGCCGGAAGTCAGATGCCGAATACGGCTGATGGGTTCCGAGAATGGGTTTGTGCCAAATTTGAAGATTCGTTCTTGAGATACTGGGCTCACGAGAATAGGACGAACGAACGGATGGACAGTCAATCCCAAAACATGATGCCTCCAGCTGGCATAAAAATCTTTTCTCATACATTTTTGGTTGTGCCAACAACTATGGATCAAGGAATGGCAATGCTGGTCTGTGCCGGCCGGTTCACCACTTTGGTCCAGATTCAAATATCTCCACAAGAATTACATTGATTGCCATAAAATTGTACACAAACAGTCATGATCCCCCGAAGATGAATTGCAAAACATTTTATGTGTATGTGCCCTTTCCCTTACTTCTTTGTGTCAATTACTCTTCAGGACAGACATGGATATAATGATCGATCTCTGACAATGTTTGATAATGACTTAAACATGTCAGCAAAAAAAATCAAATATACAACAGTACCTCTAGCTGTATACTGAATCTCCATTGTAAGAAAACCTTTAATAATGTGAATATATTTGTACTAGTTCTGGTTTAATTCTGTCACATACTCAGCAGAGACTTGATGGAGCTACAAATAGAGACAGGGGTCTTGTTTCAAAGGTGACAAACAGTAATTAACCTGTGACAGCAGTCTGGTTTGACTGGGTCACACCGAGGCTGAACTCAAGTCAATTATCCCGCAGCAACCACAGGGTGTGTGTTTGTGTGTGTGCTGTCATTAGTGTTAATGTCTATATTTAGGAATGACCACAAGGCCCAGTCACCTTTAGTCACCAAACAAGTTTTCTTCAAACCCTGATCTTACTAAAGCCTAAAGAAAAACAAGTATCCATGAAAGACCAAGAACAGAAACAAATCTGCATTCTTCAGTCTGTGTTTTTCTGGTGACTAATAATGCAAATCAAGGAACATTTCCAATCATGAAAAAAATAAAAATGTGCCGCTACCTGGAAGGAGCAGCTCCACAAGTATTTATAAAACACAGGTAAAAGATCACTCAATGTGTAAACAGAGCCGCTGTGGCAGAGATGCATGAAAATGTTAGCGTTCTGTGGCGAGAACAGAAGCTTGGTCAATTAACCAAGCGAAGCCCGTGCAGCTGAATTAACAACTAAAAGCAGGGTCATTAGCTAAACGTGTTCGGGTCAACAACAAAGTATCAGTCTCAGGATTAACATATGCGTGGGGAGTGGGGTGTGAAATTCCAACATCACAGTAAATTACTCATCCATGATGATTAGACTTTGGCAAAGGATGCATCCAGCAAATCTGCCCTGTTTGAGCTCCTGTCATTAAAATTGCACCATGCTCCGATTCTGAAACACACAAATTGACTATCAGCTCTTCCATTAAACTGTCCATGAGTTAATACACTTGTCTTCACATAATGGACGATTTAACTAGCATCGTTTGTCAATGGCAACATGCACACAGTTCAGGGTTTAACCTGGGAATTTATTCAGCGGAGGTTGTGAGCCGCCCACATCCTGACACCTCTCAACTTATGATAAATAAGCCAGAAGAAATCAGACTAACGAGACTCAAGTATATGGCATCTGCTCTGTGTGGAAGAGCACATCTGATTTATCACTGAAATGAATGTTATATATCTTAACATAAATAAATAACTACATTTAATTTTTTCATGACGTTAATTGAGGCAATCTTTCAGACGAGGTGGCCTGCCTTTGATATTACAAAAACACACTTCCAGAAGTCACCACGATTTTCTAAAAACTTCTTCAGGGCTGCAACTTAAGTTTATTTTCACCAACAAATTAAATCATTTGATCAATAAAATGTAAAAAGAGCTCAATGCAAAATTCCAAGCATATGAGTTGTCTGCACACGGTTCTTAAAATGGAGGTGGCTGAGCCAGCGGCGAGCAGCTTACGGTGCTACAACAGCAACAGTGCTGACAGAGCTAATGTTGGGTTCATACTACACATTTTTGTCCGTTCTGACAGTCACTATGTCAGATTAGGCCATTGTGTCATAAAATCATGCTGTGACTTGGCCGACAGACATGACGCAACGTCTGTGATGTCATCAGGTTATTCTTGTCCTATTTTTATTATCATTACTATTATTTTAGTTATTGTGTCTGTTCATGTGCCAGCCGAAATGTTGCTGTAGTAACGTAAAAAAAAGTGTCACAATTTGAAGTGCTGTACGCAAACATGCAAGTCACTGAATCCTCCACAAAAAGTTCCTGCAAATGTTTCACAATAAAAGCCTGTTTAGAAAATAAAGGGATTCTCTCAACTGAAGTTATAAGAGGCTTTTAATTTGAAACCAATACAGGATGTGTTGAGTTTGAAATGATGGCGCGATGCATTAAAAAATTGCATAAATTAAGTCCCGTTTATAATATAAAGTGTGTTTCAAATGAAGCTGGTAGCCTCTTCAGTTGTGGTAAGTAAAATTCCAGAAACTATTTTTTAATTTAATTACTTTATATCCTCCATTATTAAGAACTAACATTGTTTGCTAGCTTGATGCTTATGACAGTACTCAGCAGGTTGCTAAATTGCCTCTGCTATTTCACACCAACATTTTTCCCCTTTTACTCTGTGTAGTAACGTCCCTACAGGAAATATCTAAAACACTGGGATGTTGTTGACGTATAGTTGTCTACGGCAGCAGATTGCTCTGTTTTCCTATTGGTCAAAGTGACGGCTGTGACGGGAGAAGTCATGAATGACAAAAAGAAAACCATGCTGGACTTTCTGTTGGGACTTCGTGGGGCGTCCCAGACATGGCATCTATTGTCATCACTCAATGAAACGATGATCGACGTATGACACTCGTTGTTGTTTACGATCCGAGCAGACACCGTACAACGCTGTGTCAGGCTATAATCAGGCTGATATCGTGTAGTGTGAACCCGGCATGACATGCATGTGTGGAAAACCTGCTCGGATTCAACACACATAGAGGCAGCATGACTTCACGCTCTACCCAGGACGCCATTACTCCACTATAGCAAATATTGGTTTGCTGCTATATTAATGCTCTGAATGTTACATACAGAATCTGAAAAGGTCAAGGGTGTAGGATTTATTGGCATCAGCTGTGAGGCTGCAGATTGCAACCAACTTAAACTTCTCCAGTGTGCCAAGCACTTAGGAGAACTATGGTGGCCGACCCTATCTAGAGCCAGTGTTTGGTTTGTCTGTTCTTGGCTACTGTGGTAAAAACAAGGTGAACTCCATGGAAAAAAACCTGCTGCGTATGTAGACATAAACGGCTCATTCTAAAGTAATGAAAACACAACTATTCCTTAGTTTTAGGTGATTATAAACTAATGAAAACATAGTTATGAATATTATATTCCACTTCTGACGGCTGGAAGCAGGAAATGTTTGGCATTTTTGGTTAATTGAGTTTTATACGAGGAATTTCAAATGTTATTATTAAATTTCTTTTGATAAATTAGGCTTGTTTGAGGAGAATAGCAATAGTACCACCAAGAAAATGACTGTATCATCTGGCATCTTTGTAAGATATTTACAGACCAAGCCTTAATGTATGTGATTCATCTCATTACACGGTAGCCTTGACTTTTATCATTGAGCATATCCTGCAATTAAAAGTAGATTTAACCCCCGCCCTGGGTGACGGCTCCAACGAGCTCTGTTTGATTTAGTCATCTGATTGAAGCGACACTCCCTCACCGGGCACACGTTCAGGTCTGCGGGGGAGGAAGTGTAATGAAATATTATTGCTGCTGAACGTTTTCCGCTCCATTCAGCCCACGTAGTCCTCAACACAGGTCTGTCAGTGACCTTTGACCCTGAACTTTAATACAACTTGTAGCGGTTGACATGACACAATCAAACCGGTTTCCTGAGAGCTAAATATGTTACTCCAGAACATAATCACTTTACTGGCTCTGTGAGCTGCTCAGACTTCAATCATGATTATGACTTGATTGATGTTCGTGATTAGTTATTATACTGTGCTGCAAGTGAATGTTTCTGTGCTTTGTATCCTCTCATATCTTGTTGCTGTTGCCTTTTATTGTATCTTATCTGTTATATTCTTCTGCACATTACCATTTATTTTCAGAGTCAAGGCCCTGATTGCCTGTAAAACTCACCTGATAGCAACACTACACTGTTACCCGGTGTGTATGTGTTCGTATTACATTACTTGACCAGGAGAATCTCACTCAGACGTAAGAAAAAATCAATTTTTCAAAAGTGCCCTGGGCAAAATGGGCAGCTTAACAATCAGCTACAGACTACAGAAATAAAATGTTAGGAGTTCAGTTTGTGGTTTAAAAGCAAAGTGGGCCAACCGCAGGATGACATGATCGTAGGTATGAGATGTTGCCATGTAATCAATACCTGTCGAGCAAAGGAAATATTAATATATAATGAGCGTGTATATAAATACAATGGATAATTTGGTAACCATGGTAACATTTCTGCATGCATGTCAGAATGTGAGTCCAAGGATTTTTCCTTCATTTGTCAGACACAGAAATGAAGTTTAAAAATGGTGCTCTGTGATTGTGTCCTACTACTATTATGTGTTTTGGCAGCTCCTCACTAAAAACTGAATAACGTAACGACCGCACAGCAACTAACCCCTCAACGACATCACAACAAACATTATTTATGTCATATAAAGTTAAGTAGCAGTCTCCAACAAAAGGGCTCTTAATCACCTTTCTTCTTGTGAGCTCTTGAGCCATGACACACGGTATTAACACGTGTCTTTGGGGATTCAATCACAAGTGGACGGCTCGAAGTCTATCTGTACACACTTGGCATTAGAATGCGTCTCCCCAATCCATCTCGAGTGACCACTTATGATCAGATCTCATTTCTCCACTCAATATACAGGTCAACACATACATCATTCCTGTTTCCAAAGACAAGATGTATTGTTGATTTCACTCACGCTCACGCTCTGCAGCGATCGTTTCGCCGTCTGGTCTATTTTCTGCGCGAGCCGCGAGCGAATGTGTCAAGCCGGGTGACGGAGACAACAGCTGGGAGCAGAACCGCTTGTCGACCAGCGTGGAGAAATGCGCGTCTGATGCCAACGGCCACTCGCAAAGAGGACAGCTGCGGTGGTGTTTTTTTTTTTCTCTCCACAATCGAATATCAATTTTCACATTCGAAGGTCCATTTTTTTTTTCGAATTTCAATTTGAATTTAGAATATTCGTTGATAGCCCTAGTCTGAGATGTGTCGGTTTCCATGTCAACTTCCAACAATACATGTTCCAGTGTCTTTTCAAAACTGCACTTGTATGGCGCTTCTCTAGTCTACTCACCACTCAAAGAGCCGTTACATTACATGTCAAATTCACCCATTCACACACATATTCACACACTGGTGGCTGAGGCTACCATACATGGTGCCACCTGATACTGAGTAAGCATTCACACACTCTCACACACCTATTGAACAGGGGCAATTTGGGCCTTAGTATCTTGCCAAAGGATACATCAACATACGGACCGGAGGGGCCAACGCCGATCTTCCAATCAGAGTACTCCTGAGCCACAAACGTTCACAGACAAAACTACATGAGGCAACAAAACCACTTGGTTAGGTTTGAACAAAAGAGCCTGGTTTGGGTTAAAAAACCTAACTTCTAAGCATGTTAACAAGTATGTTAGTTTGTTTTTTTTAAAGATATTTTTTTGGGCATTTTTTTGCCTTTAATGGACAGGACAGTTAAGTGTGAAAGGGGGAGAGAGAGAGGGGATGACATGCAGCAAAGGGCCACAGGCTGGACTTGAACCCGGACCGCTGCGGCAACAGCCTTGTATATGGGGCGCCTGCTCTACCACTAAGCCACCGATGCCCCAACAAGTATGTTAGTTGATATTAACTACGATACATATTTCAAAACATCAACGCTGACTTTTGGTTTCAGAAGGGATTCAAAGAGCGGCCTCTTGGCTCAAAGTCTGGTGTTAGTTTGATCCATCTACCTTCCTTCCCACCCTACACAGATTTTCTAACCTCTGCCACAGATGGGTTTACACTAGAGTTTGTGGTGTGCTGCAGGCTGCCTCGTGAGTTGATAGCAAACGGCAAGGGTCACAGACCAAGCTGCCGTATTTGACCCTAAGCCATTAGAGGCTGGCTCGAAAAGCAGTATCATCACCACAGACACCCACGTTAACATGGCAAACTTTACGGCAGAAATAAACATGTTTAGAGCCTGGTACAAAAAATGGTGTTGGTGCAAACTCTGCAGGGGGTGGTTTTGTGTACAGGTCACTCATTTATGTTTGATTAATGCTTAAAGTTACGCATGACTAAGGGCAAATTAATTTAAACTCAGAGAAACGGAACAACTTTTTAAATGTTAAAAGCTTCCACACAGAGGGAGCAGCACAACATAAAAATCCTGCAAAGAGTTAATGACAGCTGGTTCAGGCCATACGTCCCATGTATATCCTTTCGCTGCCAATTCAGGCCCATGTTTCAACACTGTGTCAACGGCTGCTCTCGCATGGCAATGTTTCGCCCGCAGCCACTTTCCCTCACGAGCGCTCCAAACACAAACAGCGTCTGGCTGCGAGCCAGTCTGAGGGGAATGTGGAATCCAGCTCGGTACTTCACACCAGAGGTAAGCAAACACAGGAGGAGCGTTAAAGTGCTCAGACTCATCGCAAAGCAAACACACCAGGAGAGAGTGAAAAAGTCCCAGAGAGGAGGGTGACCTCGCTGACTGGTGCTGAGACGGTCACTGGGGTACTGGAGGCATTTTTTCACTTCTTTGTTCTTTTTTTTTTTCCTCCCTCCACTCTGAAAGGAAGTTGTGTCGTAAATAACACTGTAGCATTCATTCACACTGGAGGCCCATTGTGTGTGTGGTGAATGGGCTGCATTATGAGAGGAGAAATAAATATAAGACGAAGAAGAATAGCCGCCGCCGTCTTTTTCCTGTGACTGCCGTGGCCTCTTTCTGCGTCAGCGATGGCCACATGGTTGCTACATTAACAGGCTTTGCAGCTCCTCTCGTCTTGTTGACAGTCTAAACACCTGCAGAGAACCACCTCTATTTATACAAGAAAAGGTGCAGCCTTAACGCTTTCATGGATCTTTTTCCCACAACAAGAGCAGGAGCTGCTGCTGCGTTTGACGCTCAATAAGACACTTTGCTAGGCTGAGTGGGAGCTCTTTATATGTCGCTGTTGCTGACATTGGAGTGACGGCTGATAATCCATATTAGTTAGTCAACGTCTAGTGGAACTACGTCATGATGTCAGACGTTTATGTCATTATTTTGCTAAACATGGCATGTCCAATTTAGTGATGCCAGGCAAACTTAAAGATACAGTATGCAGGACAGAAGTAATCCCTCTCAATCATCACCTCTGATTTACCAGAAGTGTGTGGCGGTGTATTTTCTGCAGAGACTCTGCCTGTATTTTCCTGGTTTCTGTGTTTTGGCCGTTTATGGGCGTGTACCCACAAAGCAATCAGGTAAGGTCGTGGCTTTAAAATTTAAAATTCAGCCACTCATCAGCCCCTTGCTGCAAAGATAAAATCAGGTGTAAAAAATCTAGGTGTTATTCTGCAGAGTAATTTGACCCTGGAGCAACATGTAAGGAATGTAGTCCAGTCTTGTTTCCACCAGCTGAGGAATATCTCCAAATGTAGGTCACTTCTAGTCTTTTAATAAGACAGAAAAATCACACATGTTCTTATATCCTTGATGTCTGTAATGCCTTGTTCACCGGCCGAAACAATCGAGCTACACATCAGCTCCAAATCGTTCTAAATTCAGCAGCTAGACTTTGACCAAAACCAAACGATCCTTGATCATCAAACCTATTTTGGCTTCCAGTCTCTTTTAGAATCCATTTTAAAGTTATTTTAATCACATACAAGGCTCTCAACGATCTGGCACCGGAGTATGTAACTGAGCTTCTCACACCGTATCCTCCAAACCAGGACCCCCAGGTCTGCTAGTCTGGGTCATCTAACTGTTCCAGAGTCCAGGTTAAAGACAAAGGGTGGTCGAGCCTTTTCAGTTCTTGCTCCTCGGCTTTGGCGCAGCCTCCCACTGAGCATCACATCAGCCAAAAAACAAAAAAATGCAAATATAGCGAGGTGAAACACCAAACCAGAGTGAATCTGGGGTCGGCTTTGACTTTGACTTTCACTGGCAAGCGTGTCTACATACAGACATGTGTTAGGATGTTACATACATTGACATGTTTCGGCGGAAACTTCCGCCTTCCTCAGAAGTGTCACTTGGTGGTGGTTGTGACTCGTCTTTATCAGCTGATTGACAGATTAGGAAGGCATGACCGTCCTGCCAGAGAAAACCATCTTATGGACTGGGACAAGGCCAGAGTCATACACACCGAGGACAACAAATACCGGCGCTGTATCAGGGAGGCTATCGAAATAAGGAAGCGGGGCCCAGGGACGATGAACAGGGATGAGGGGGCAAACATGCTCTCCCACACCTGGAGCAGCGTCCTGGAGAGGCGGCGGACAGACAACAGGTGGCGTGATCGTCCTGTCAAAACGGAGGGGACGGTCATGCCTCCCTAATATCAGCTGATTGACAGATCAGCTGATGAAGACGCGTCACAACCACCACCAAGTGACACTTCTGAGGTAGGTAACCGGTAGATAGGTAACCGGTACTACAAAGTTGGTTCTCATTTTGCTCAGTCATCTCTGGGTTTTTCTTATCCAGCCACGAGCGCGTTCATGTGAAAGAGGTTGGGATGTTGATTACGAGTGAATGAATGAAGTAGGCTGCTTCATATCACACGAGATGAAGCAGTAACAGTAATTACCTGTGAGAATGTTTGGTCTATGGAAAAAGTAAAAAGTGTGCAGTGTAATCTTATAACGAAAGATGTAGGAACACTGGAAATAATTTCCAAATATTGAACATAGATACAAGACATTATATGGATTATCTTTTGCTGTTTAGTTGGATGATGATGAAACTCCTCTGAATGTGTCACCTTACACGTTAAAGTGACACCAGACTGTTTCTGCTGCTGAGAGAAAGAGTGTAAAAGTAGTTAATGACTGACAGAGATGTTGCATTTATATAAATCAGAGACAATTAACAGTGTGTGCAATATGTTTTTCTAATAAATTATGATATTTGCTCTTTCCTAATTCTCACAACACAGGTGTCTCGTGTTATTTTGAGCTGCGGTGATGAAATCAGGGTGTAAAAACAGCAACACTGTCAGCTATCACTGAGGACTGAAATACACTTAAAAGACGTGTCATGTGTTAAGTGTTGTAAATGATCTCTCTCTTTGTTAGAAGCTCTGTTTTAAAACCAGTGGACACAGAAAGCCCGGAGCAATGAAGTGAATCTACTGACTTATAACAATATATAGGCTCCTCTTTTTTTAAACCTGTCACTCCAGACTTTTGTCCATTGATACTTTTCTCTTCAGTGATCTGACAGGTTGTGATCTGATACTCTGAAGTTAACCTGCTCCGGAGGTTGCATGCTTAGCTTTGTATTAGTTTTTTAATGGTCGCTCTAGTTGCTCGATTTAAAGGAGCAGCAAAGCGGACTACTGGCTTGAAAGCAGCGTAGTTGCTGCTTGCTGTTGTCCAGTCAAAAAGCTCATAGTTGGCCTACAGAAAGTTATGCTTACCCCCAAAATCATATCGACTCAACATGGAAGATGATATTGCTGCTGTGATGTGTGCTGCCGTCTTGTGCTGCAAGACCAACATTATAAAGGACTGAGTGTGCGCGAACGCAAGTAATAAACTTCTTGATATCCATTGTCGGAACAAGTGTGCTGTANTTGGCCTACAGAAAGTTATGCTTACCCCCCAAAATCGTATCGACTCAACATGGAAGATGATATTGCTGCTGTGATGTGTGCTGCTGCCGTCTTGTGCTGCAAGACCAACATTATAAAGGACTGAGTGTGCGCGAACGCAAGTAATAAACTTCTTGATATCCATTGTCGGAACAAGTGTGCTGTAGGAACCAAAGTTACGTGGCTTGTTCTCTGGGACCCGCTTCATTGAAGCACGTCAGCATTCCGATTGGTTGTCGCAGAACCACGTCAGAGCTCATTACCATAAAGTTAAATGAGTTTTATCTCCCCTCCAGACCGCTCCGGTCGCTTTGATCGCCCAAGACGCGTGGCTGACGACCAGGTCGCCCAAGTCGTCGGACTCTCATTGAAAACGAATGACTTCCGCCAAGTCGTCGGACTCTCATTGAAAACGAATGACTTCCGCCATTTTGGAAGCTCTGGTTGCTGTTGGTTTGAACGTACAATTAGATTCACTCATTCATTTTCCGTAACTGAAACCCTCTTGCTGTGAGGCGACAATGCTAACCACTGCACCACGGCACAGAAAAATCAATGTATTACAACACTTTGATGCAAAGATCATAGGAACAGAACAGTGGCGGCTGCTGGTCTTTCAAGGAGGGGAAGCTCATTTTCGGCTACATCATAAAATGTGTCTGTTTATTTATACGTAAATTCTACCCTCTGGGGCTGCTGCGCGAGGCTAGCGTGACCGCCTGTGAGTGCTTTGGGACGGTGGAGGGGCTCACAGCAGCACCCGCTGCTCGTCGGGGACAGTAACTGCAGAGCGACAGAAGTCAGAGTCTCCAAACACGAGTACAGTCTCCAATAACACCAGAACAAGATGCTAGATTTGTCCCTAGTCGTTTTTAACAAAGAAAAAGTCACTAAGAAGATTGGAAAAGTCTCCAGATCAACTCGGAACAACGGAATGAAACTTGAAAAATGCTCTGGTGGTGGTTTATATTTCAAGATCGCTGATTCGCTCATTTCGCTGTCAATCAAAAAAGGATTCAGCCTCAGACAGATCATCCAATCATCATGCAGAAGCCCAGCGTCCAGGCCAGCAGAGGCCAGCCCACTGCCCCATAGACCCCCAGAGACGCTGAGCGTCCGATGGGCGGGACAAAACCAAGTCCGATGGGCGGGACAAAACCAAGCATTTATCCAATGACTGTCTAGTTTCGCTGCAGTGGAACAATCCACTCTATGCTTCCCTATTGAAGTCTTTGGACGCTGAGCTTCCACTGTTTAATGTACTGTGACACTACGGGAATGAATGAGAAGAAAGTCGCGTCAGTGACCTGTGATAAGTAGCTGATTCTGAACAAAAGTTGAACGCCTTCTAGCGCATATGTAGTCAATGAAATGTAAACACAACAGTACATATTATTTGAACACTTATTTTTTGACATTTTAGGGGAAGCTGAGCTTCCCTTGCAGTCTTAGAGCAATCGCCACTGGAACAGAAGAGTGTTGTATTGTCACACAGCAGTCCTGCTAATGGTTTTGCACCACTGCTCACACTGACCTAACAGATTACACAGAGATTATCAGAAGATACCACCCTGGTGTAAACAGTAAGGTGTCATGTTACCCAACTCTACTGGTAGTGAACAAATATTCTCCTTGTGATATTGAGTTTAAATACATCATAGAAGTAAAGCAACGGGGTAGAAATCAAATTCATCCATGTTGTGTCGCATTTAGATAATCAAGCAAGCTTCTGTTACAAAACCAAAACTGGGTCATTAATGTGTCTTGTGTGATCTCTAATTTAAGCTTGTCTGGTTGACAATAGACCAGATTACGTTCCCACGACCGAGGCCATCACGTCTACAACGACTGCGAACGTTGAGCATTTTTGTCACCTCTATCAAAACATTGAAACTGATGATTTAAACAAAAGGAACTTGTGGTGCAGGTTTTCACCTTGTTGTTCTCACCAGTAAACCACTTGTTGGGGTTTTGACACGTATCAGATGTAACTGCATTCAGCTGCTCCGGCTTTCATCAACAATAATCACCATTTATGTGATACCGCACATAAATTGTGCTGTGCTGAGCTGGGAATGAGGCACTCTCTTGAACATGCACGCACATGCCCAACGCCTGGATGGGTTTCGGGCTTGTTACATTTCGTTACGTTTTCTCTCCCTTTCATTTGGCAACTGTGTGATTTCCCTCAAATCAAAAAAAGAGTAGCCTTTTTTAGATCAAGCATCAAAAACGCAGAGCATTTCTAAAGTAAAACTGAGATACAAACCTCTTGAAGGTGTCGTCAGGGTCTCTTTGACAGGTGAGAGGCTCCAGAGCAGAGGACACAGACGGGCTGTTGAGGGTCTCCTCATACTGAGGTGGCAGGAGAGGAGAGGCCCTCAGCTGCTCCACCAGGCCCAGGACGAACCTCCACAGCACCGTACTCCTCTGATCCTCCCGCTGGCAGAAGTGAGAAGCCAGGCAGCGCGGTGCCAGCCCGACTGCCAGCCCTGCCTTCGAGGTGGGCCACACCACCTCAGTGCACAGCGCTGTCTTCCCAGCGCCGGGGCCCCCAGTCACTAGCAAACCGGGCAGCTGCCCCGGCACAGAGCGGGTGTCCAGGCAGCGCCGCAGCTTGTCCAGGGCCCATTCCCGGCAGTAGAAACGCCGGCCCTGGAGCAAGCTGGAGCTGCTGCCGAATCCACTGCTACTCATTTGATCCTGGGGGTCTGACTTCCAGGAGACAACTCACTGCTTTGAACTCCACGTCCCATGCTCCTCCAGTAATTGCAGTCTGACTTTTTTAAGTTGCACTGCAGCTGGTGACACCTCTGGTTTGTGACAGCCAAGTATTTCCTCACGCTGACAGTTCCTGAAAGTGTTGCATCAGGTGATTATCAGCGGCTGTGCTTCCCCTGCAGGTCTGGAGGTGTGAGACTGACAGGTCGAGGAGTCAGAGAGAGGTTAGGTCAGCTAATGGTTCACCTCTTTGTTTTCTTCATTCAGAATTCTCGCGATCATCTTGCTGCACGGCTCGAAACGCCAAAGCGAAGACGAGGATCCATGGTTACCGCCGTTCATCGCGCCTCTCCTGGAGATGGTGGAGCTGTTCAGCAACCAGAAACCAGAAAGAGGGGAAAGGATTGAGTCAAGAGAGGAACTGACAGCATGTTTTTCACAGATATAATGACACAGTATCTCACCCCTCCCATGACTGAGCCGTCCTCCGTCTTCCAATTACAGCTCCAGTCTCAGTTTCTGTCCCGCTTCTCTACAAGATTTCAAGCATCGTTCCCAAACTGCAGCTTTAGCATGAAATTCCCTTTTCCTTTCTCACGCCCTTATCTCTCTCTGCAACCCTCCATTCATACCTCACACCTCCCTCTCTCCATCTCTCTGTCTATCTGTCTCTCATGCTCTCCGGTTTTTCCTGTTTGGGTTTTTTTTTGTCCCCTCCCTCCCCTTGGTGTTACTCGGCATGTCAAGACATGCACAGGAGAGCGGAGAGAGGGGAGGAGAGAGGGAGGACTCATGTGGCTGTGAGCGATTCAACAGTTGACAGGTGGGAGGGGTTACCTGGGGTCAAGGTTCAGTCACAGGGCAATACTACACCTCCAGCTTTAGTTTCAGGTGATTTAAAGCCGCATGACGCCACTGGAGTTTTGTTCCATGAAAATAAGTTTTAAATCTTCTGAGAAGTTGTCATCATCATGATTTCATTCTGACTTACTTTAAGATGATTGATTCATGTTAGCGCTGAGAAAGACTAGAGACACTTTAGATAATTAGTCAGAAAAAAAGAAAAGGAAAAACATGCAATTTTAAATGTCTTAAATGTCAGAATTTACTGCGACTATCTGTTTTATATTATGTATTCCAAGTCTTGGAGTTTGGGGCTGTTGGTGAGAAAAAAACAAGCACTTTAAAAACATAATCCTAGACTTTTGGAAGATGTGATGTGTAGCTTTAAAAGCTCTCCTAAATTTTATAGGTTACACAATTAATCATAAAACAATTAACAGATTAATCAATCATTTACAAATCACTTGTTACAGCCCTAGCTAAGTTTAGCTAAAATTAATTATAATTAATTATATTTATATTTAACATTTATTTATTTATTTATTTAGTAATGTACTTTTTTCCCATTATTTTCTGCATTTGGTTTCACTTAACAATAACAGTCTCACAGTCATTTTTAGTCATTTTTTCATTTTTCTTTTTACATGTAAAGACTGTAAATTATGTAATAATATAAGTCCAACAAAAACCATGGGGTCTTTTTCATCAAAGCTAAATAAATAAAAATAAAAATATTTAAGAGTTAAATAAACAAATCTTAATAACAGGAGAGGGTGTTTCAAGGTAATAAACATTTTCCACTTCTTCCAAATTTCCTCAAATTCAATTTTCTGAAGCCTCACTGAGAGGGCACTTCTATCCATAACAAAAGTGTCATAATATTTATTTATTTTCAACTTAGTTTTTCAATAATTCTTTTGCACAGCCTTGTGATTTTGAAATGATAATTAATTTTCTTTTGTTCTCAAATCATGTGATTGGACAATGGGAAAAAAAGATGAAAAAAAGAGATGACGTGGGGTGTTTTTCTGCTGTGAGTTGAAGTTTTTTTCAACTTGAGGAGTTCAGAGTGCTCCAGCAAAAACAGCAGATGCCTAGAGCGCAGAGACACGAAGTGCATAGCCACGTAAAAACAGTGAGCAAAAAACTTCATTCTCATTAAAAACAATTACAAAAAGCCGCCTCCAGCTGCTAAAACGTTTTCTGTGTAATCATGTCCACCTACTTGATTTTAATGTCTTTTATTATCATTTAATTAGATCCAATAACAGGAAATCAATTTTTTTGCCTTAATTTGAGGTTTACATAACTTTTCGAAAACTTTCACAATTCTCCTTTTTACTTTTTAAAATTCTGTTTTTCAAACTGAGGAAAGTCTAACTGAGCCATATAAACTGGCACTGTACCATTTTTTCTTCAAGTTCTAGTGTGTAGGATTTAGTGGCATCTAGTGGTGAGGTCGCAGATTGCAACCAACTGAAACTTTTCCAGTGTGCCAAGCATGAAAGAAATCGATACAGCATAGTGTTGCAATATTTTTGTGTGGCAAAATCATATCATATAGATATTTTTTAATTACATAAATCATCAATATTCTAAATACAACTTAGATTTCTGGTAACTTACCTCAATAACATAATCAGTTGCTTTTTTAGTCCACTAAATGTATTTCGCTAAAAAGAAAAAGAAAAAGAAAAAAGACTGACATAAGATGAACGGACTGAAACTTTTTTTGTTATTTGACAAAACTGATCATGACAAAGTTTCCCTGTGAGGACATAATTTAAACTTGGATGGACTTCAGACAGCTGTTGCCAATATCAAAAGTAAGACTCACAGTAAAGGGTATACAGTGACTGTACAGAAATTAAATAGTTTGGAAAAATAGCTTTCGGGGAATTACAGTAATTATGTAGCTTTCTGGTTTTACAAGCGTCAAACCACCCTCCTCTTTTCCCCCACTGTATAATCAGCTGTGAGCAATTTCCACCATGCTTTCATTTTAATGCATAATGTGCCCATCAACAGCACACTCAAGATTCAAAGCAATCTGGGACTGAACGCTACCACTTGATGACTTGATAGAGCAAGTGAAAATAAAAAAGCCATAGAAAATGTTCGGTCCTGCCATTAAAACCTTCAAGGAATCCAGACGAGGAATGTCAAAGGCCTCTGTGACAAAGTTAACATGGTGATGAGAGTGCTTCGCATTGTAAGTCAATGACTAATCAGGCAGTGGCTACACTAATCTGAATCTGTAACGTTATAACCCTGATTTAACACTTGAGGGAAGTGAGCAGTACAAAAAACACTGTTGTGCATATCATCTGCAACATGATAGCCTGGTGACAGAGGGATTCAGAGAGCTAATAGGAAGCATAATATCCTCCTACAGGTGGATGACACATGTTGTACACTTACACTGTCGGCTGACAAGTGCCAAATACTGAAAATGAACTGGAAAATGAAGGGATGTGTTGTTTTAGGAGGGCACTGAGGACTGACACCAAGCTGTGAAGTTGTCTACATTCTTGTCATTACTTGTGGTCTTTACAAAGACCTCAGAAACCTGGCGTGTAGCCTGTAAAGACACTGGAGGAGCAACCAAAGCCTGGGGCAGCGTCCTTACAGCAACTCACAGACATGCTGTATAAGCAATAAGTCAAACCAAGTCACGTTAGTTTGATTTATACAACCAAAAACAAGCCCCAAACCCTAACTTGGAGGCATAGCTGTTTCCTGGTTCTTACAGCACAAACAAACAAACTTTCAGTGGTGGAAAATTACTTATTTAGACTCTGTTTCTGTTCATGTTTGTCTTCATATGGAATTAATTTCGAATGCAATGATGTATGGCTACAAGTAATGATCTCTTCTTTCATTCTGCTGCCCTGCTGCTATGGAAATACTTTCCCTGTCTGACCCAGATTTCGTCAGGGCACATGCGCAAAATAAAAAGCTGGTATGAAACCTGGTGCTGTGTATACATGGCCAATGAATGGGCATTTTCCAGGAGCAGGGTACCCACACCTTCTTAAACATCCAATTCAATGATTTTTCAAGGACTTTCCAGGCCGGGTTCCTTGAAATTCAAGGACCCAACATGACACGGTTTGAGACATGGATCAAGATTAATACTGTCACAACACAGAGTTTTTATAATGAGAACTAGCAGGTTTTACAGAAGCTTTAAGACAACACTTAAAACAAAGAGACACTGTGTTGTGTTACAGTAATGGCAGACTATTTCAAGAGAACTTGACTTTCTAGTCTTGCACACTTCTCATTAATTCAAGCACTTTTAATGACCCATTGTCTGTTATGTCTTCTCTCTATTTTCAAAAACTTTAAAGGCCTTGATTTATTCCCCTCACATTCATTAATATGGACCTGTGGGAATCCTGCAGGAGACACATCTACTGTAGAAGGTGAAATAAGGTTTCTCTAACACCAATTACAGAAACTCAGGTTTGCCGTTCACACGACCAGCGTACTAATGAAAGCGACAGTAACCTGGTTACTTTAAGTGCATGTAAACGCGCTGAATGAAGTTGCTAAGCAACCAGTGAAGACACTGTACAGAAGTAATGGGAGGATGGATAAACTGTTGCACCACCTATAAACATTTTTTTAACATTTGTTTGTCTACAGCTTGAAGAATTTGTTTGACATTATTTTCTTTTAAGTCAAGATTTAGATGAGCTGATTGATACCACTGTCATGTCTGCACACTAGTACAAAGCTGGAACCAGCAGCTGGTTAGCTTAGCTTAGCATAATGTTTGAAAACATAGGGGTGGAGGGTGGTGAACTGCCTGGAGCTGGTGCAGTAGAGACTTACCGCTACTGAGCACTGCCGAGCGGGGCGCAAATTTGCGAATCCCAGGATGATGAAGGTTTGATTCGCCCTACTCTCCCTATAGCTGGCAAGAACTCATTGCCTTTGTTGGTTGGATTGGTTCAGTTGAGGCAAGAGGATTGGTATGGGTTAAGGTTAGGGTAAGAATGTCAGGGTAAGCCAGTCAGAGGCAGAGAAAGTTGAGACATTCCTTCACCATCCTAGGATTCGTGGATTCACAAGCGGGGCAGAGCAGCCAACTTTCGCCAGCCGATTCAGGTTTAGCACTTCACTAACTTGAATGAAAATAAAAGGATTTAATCTTGCGGCTCTTCTAGACATTCCAAATGCTATCAAACTGATCAAATCCTGAGTCATTTCAAAGGGGATGTGACGCTCAAAAAAATGAATCCACTGAGTTACAGACGTCTCTTTCCCAACGTAAGTCAATGGGAAAAAGTCTTTTTGGGTGTCATGTGGAAGACCCCGGAAAATGCAGTACCGCTGTTTGGCCACTACAAAAACTGGATTAAGATTTGCTTAAGTCCGGCACACTTCCTGGGAGCCTGTGCCTAGCTGGCTCTGCAGGACGTCCACTCGTCCACTCTTCTATGTGTATACTCTACCCACATAAGAACAGGCGGCAGTCAAATCCAAAGCCTCATCGACATCACTGAAATCAGGTAAATAATCCTCCATGACATTGATTACCTTTTAGATAACACTAAACTATGTGTACTGTAAACTACTCTGATAACCTACTCTTTCATGAACTCACAGACGTTTCTGTACTGTTGTTTTCTAGCAACAAGTGACATCTTGTGATATTTCAGAACAAGACTTCTGCTTAACGAGCCTAATAACAAACAGACCAGATCAAGTGAAAGGTAAAGAGACACTATGGACACTTACAATAACAATCTGAGCGGCTATGTGTCAAAAATACCCACTTATAATGGACATACTGTGACGATGTTCAGTTGCCCCATTTGCTTCCATTGCAGCTGATTCCGCTGTGCTCAGCCACTGCCAGCTCCTTAAATACTGGACCAATTACAAATATTGTGGTCCACATCAGTCTCATTGATCAACTGACACGGGTAAACAGGGTCCATGTTGAAAAATTATGAAGTTATCCTTTAAGGAGCAAACTGATTTTAACTATTTTCACCTCTATCTCAAGTTTTATACTAAACATGATTTTAATTATCCCACCACTGGTTGCTTTCAGTGTAAATCCCTCAGCCAATCAGCTCCTCAGTACAGCCACATTAGTGTCGCTCCACAGGTGATCCTCTGCAGCCTGTCTGCCCTCCTCCACCTGTCTGCCTCCAACCTTACACCAACATGTCATCATTATTACAGACAGACAGCTGATTAAACCCTAACATACGCGTTATTGTGTTTTATCAGACCTCATTAATCAGCCTCAGTGATCGGCGCCATTGTAAACAACAACACAAAGTGCCGCCCAAAATACTTTGTCACTTTGATTCCGGCTAAATCTCCCAAACTCACACATTTCCGTCATTTTCCTCCCAAAACCAGCGAGTTTCCAACCCAGCCTTCACGCTCCTACCTGACAGACACGCTCTCCATCTTCGTCTCCCTCCTCACCGACACACCAGCAGCACTCCGCCGGATTTTAATCACGTGTGGGCCAGTCCACTCCCACAATCCTCCACACCAGCACATTAAAGGTGAAGTTGGTCTTATTCCTGGTGGACATGACAGGCTGTGGCTTCTGTCCCTGCGTCCCTGAGGGAGGCTGCTGCTCTCTGTGCTGCCGTGCACTCTGTCTCCTCAAGGATGTCAGGGAGGAGAGACATTAGAGGAGTCACTGTGTGACATGGTCAAAGGGGAGGAAAGGAAAGGAAAGGAGTGGAAAAGAAAGGAAAGGAAAGGAAAGGGGAGGGAAGGAAAGGAGTGGGAAGGAAAAGGAAAGGAAAGGACAAAGGGGAGGAAAGGAAAGGAAAGGACAAAGGGAAGGAAAGAAAAGGAAAGGATAGGGATGGTCAGGAAAGGAAAGAAAAGGAAAGGATAGGGAAGGGAAGGAAAGGAAAGAAAGGGAAAGGAAAGGAAGGGGAAGGAAAGGTAAGGAAGGGAAAGGAAAGGAAAGGAAAGGAAAGGAAAGGAAAGGAAAGGAAAGGACAAAGGGGAGGAAAGGAAAGGAAAGGACAAAGGGAAGGAAAGAAAAGGAAAGGATAGGGATGGTCAGGAAAGGAAAGAAAAGGAAAGGATAGGGAAGGGAAGGAAAGGAAAGAAAGGGAAAGGAAAGGAAGGGGAAGGAAAGGTAAGGAAGGGAAAGGAAAGGAAAGGAAAGGAAAGGAAAGGAAAGGAAAGGAAAGGACAAAGGGGAGGAAAGGAAAGGAAAGGAGTGGAAAAGAAAGGAAAGGGAAGGTCAGGAAAGGAAAGGAAAGGAAAGGAAAGGGGAGGGAAGGAAGGGAAAGGAAAGGACAAAGGGGAGGAAAGGAAAGGGCGGTGAAGGTAAGGGAAGGAAAGGAAAGGAGAGGAAAGGAAAGAAAAGGAAAGGGTAGGGAAGGGAAAGGAAAGGACAAAGGGGAGGAAAGGAAAGGAAAGGACAAAGGGAAGGAAAGAAAAGGAAAGGATAGGGATGGTCAGGAAAGGAAAGAAAAGGAAAGGATAGGGAAGGGAAGGAAAGGAAAGAAAGGGAAAGGAAAGGAAGGGGAAGGAAAGGTAAGGAAGGGAAAGGAAAGGAAAGGAAAGGAAAGGACAAAGGGGAGGAAAGGAAAGGAAAGGAGTGGAAAAGAAAGGAAAGGGAAGGTCAGGAAAGGAAAGGAAAGGAAAGGAAAGGAAAGGGGAGGGAAGGAAGGGAAAGGAAAGGACAAAGGGGAGGAAAGGAAAGGGCGGTGAAGGTAAGGGAAGGAAAGGAAAGGAGAGGAAAGGAAAGAAAAGGAAAGGGTAGGGAAGGTCAGGAAAGGAAAGGATAGGGAAGGGAAGGTCAGGAAAGGAAATGGGAGGGAAGGAAGGGAAAGGAAAGGAAGGGGAAGGAAAGGTAAGGAAGGGAAAGGGAAGGCGAGGAAAGGGCAGGAAAGAAAAGGAAAGGAAGGGAATTAAAGGACAGGAAAAGAAAGAGGAGGTAAGGAAAGGGAAGGGCAGGGGAGGGAAGGAAAGGGCAGGGGAGGGAAGGAAAGGACGGTAAAGAAAAGGAAAAAACACGAAAGGAAGGAAAGGGAAGGAAAGGAAAGAGAAAGAAAGGGAAAGGAAAGGTCAGGAAAGGAAGAATGATAAAGTCACAGTTATGAGATAAAAATATTCACTTGCTATCTCATAATTCTGACCTGTAAATTGACTATGTCTCTTAAATTTGAAGTGTTATTTTGTTTTTATAATTTCTACATTTTTAAAATTTTATTCTTCTTTCTTATTATAGAAATTGAAAGCACTGACCCAAAAGCCTGGATGGTGTTAAAGCCCCACAACCAAAACTTTTAACTCTATATATTTCACTGTTGTTTTGTCTTACTGCAGGTTCGTCCACATTCACAGCTCATGTCAGCATTAGAGTTTGAATTCTTGATCAGTAGAGAGTCACTAAAATGCAGC
Source organism: Epinephelus moara (assembly GCF_006386435.1). Classification (NCBI taxonomy): domain Eukaryota; kingdom Metazoa; phylum Chordata; class Actinopteri; order Perciformes; family Serranidae; genus Epinephelus; species Epinephelus moara. The sequence continues at coordinate 10,143,594 of NC_065512.1, read as the reverse complement.
CACTGTGTGATTGTTGCTCCTACTTAAAAAACAACCAACCAGGCCTGTATGTTTAAACTGTTAATGTCTCATTGCTCCAGGACATTAAGTCACTGACACCTGCTGACCAAACAGGGAAAATGTGGCTCATATTCCTTCCTAAGTATTTCTCCAACAGTTACATCAGAATTCACAGCTGACATGGAGACATGATGAGTTTTGTCCAAACCACATAAACTCTGCTTTAAATCCTGCTTCACTCAGAGCCTTAAACTGTCCCACGTTAACAGCTGAGCTCACAGTGACATGAGAAATGACCTTTTCACCCTGTGAGCCAATGCCTTACATTCTAACAAACCCTTATAGACCAATAAACACCAAACATCTCTTCTCTTACATAATGACTTTAATATGTCCCACTAAAGGCTTTAGTATTGAAATATATTTTACACAGTGAGGTGCTGAATGCAAGAGTACGGTACATTTTTTAGACTTATTTTTATCAATGATGATGTGGAGGTCAATCAGTGTTCCACTGTGTTTACAGGGGAGACCTCTACTGGCCATCTGTGGTCATGACAGACGTCTATCAAAACTGTTCAGCTGAGGAGGAATCACAATCACATTACTGTTTTTTTTTTTCTCACAGAATATTCTCTTTTCACGAATCTGGAATATTTTTGTAATATTTTTTATGATTTATAATATTTTTATTTTCCAAAACTTTTAGTCACAGAGAGACAGCATTCAAACAAAGTTAATGATTGTTACAGTTATCTCACCTACAGACTTATTAAACACACTGGCACACTTATTTGTAATTATTAACTATATTCATTCATGACATAGTAAAAAAACAAAAGTCAATCTGTATATCTTAAATATTTTTTATTATTTAATTATTAATTTAAGCAGTCAAAAAAATAGTATTGATCATTAATAGTCAGCCACACTCAGTCAAAAACAGACAAAAAAATAGATAAAAATAATAAAATAAAAAATAAAGCCTACACAAAGGCAAGGCAGCTTTATTTGTATAGTACATTTCAGGGCAATTCAAAGTGCTTTACTGAGCAATAAAATATAAAACATAATAAAGGATACTGAAAAGAGTGAAGACAAACAAATATATAAAAGNATAATAAAATAAAAAATAAAGCCTACACAAAGGCAAGGCAGCTTTATTTGTATAGTACATTTCATACACAAGGGCAATTCAAAGTGCTTTACAGAGGGATAAAATATAAAACATAATAAAGGATACTGAAAAGAGTGAAGACAAACAAATATATAAAAGGCAAAATTAATCACTAAATTATTTAAAATTTAAAAAAAACCATCATTAAAAACAGCAAAAGTGCAGACAAGAGGTGCAAAGATAAAGATAATATTTAAAATAATTTAAAATTCAGTTTAAAATAATTTTACAGTCATCACAGGTGGAGTAGGCAGTGTAAAAATTATTTTAGCTTTGACTTAAACATGTTCAGAGTCGGGGCTGTCTAACATCATCTGGGAGGTTATTTCAGGTTTGTGCTGCATGATAACAAAACGCTGCTTCACCATGTTTTGTGCGAAGCATGTCAGAGATATATTTGGGCGCTGAGTCACAGAGTGATTTATACACAAGGAGCAAGATTTTGAAATCAATTCTCTGAGTGACAGGTGATAGGTGAGACCTTCAAGGTCTTGCTTTGACATTATTCCTGTCGAAAAAGGTCTCACACATTCCACCAGGGATCTTGAGGTAATGTCAGGAGATACTTATTTGGATTAAATTAGGTATGTCTCTAGATTAAATGTTTCAGGCTCATGTCTGTGATGTATGGAGGATTTTTTTCCCCAAATAAGTCATAAATCATGTACTGTTGGTGTGCATGTTGATTCCTTTGTCTCTGTAACTCATAATCTCTCCTCCTTCATCTTCTTGTGAATGTCTCATTGTGCCTCAATAGTTTTGTTCTGTAATGCTGAATAATTCATTAATGTCAACACAAGCTCCCTCCAACATCTCTGATACATCGAGGCATCATCAGGGAGTGGAGGCGAAATGCATAATATCACCATTAAGTAACAGCAACTCATTCAACACATTCACATATGACTGAAACAATATAAGGTTTTTGATGCATCATTTAATTGCAAATGTCATTAAGGATTTATTTGTTTCTATTTTATTTTTTACAGTTTTGTCAGATTATTCACAGATTACCGTAAAACTTCAATTAAAAGCAATTAAATTACTGGCCTACCCTGGAAATCCAGAGTTCTCGCAAGAGCACAATTTGAATTTGCTCAGCGAGTCACTCTGGCAATCAGTAATGATGCTCATTACCTATGCCGTTGGAGCCGAGCTGCACCAATCACATCAGTGTATCTGATATAGGCGGGCCAGAGGTGAGCTAAACAGATGACGACAGCGCTGCGACGACGAAGTCCAGAATCAGTAAACATTGCAAGATGGCTACAGATGAACACCAGTTGTTTGAAACGGCTTTGGCTGCTACAATGAACGAGTTAGACTTGGCTTTTTCTCTAAAAGAGGAACAGAAGACGGCGCTCGAATCTTTCCTTTGCAAGAAGGACATTTTTGCTGTTTTGCCGACCGGATACAGCAAGAGTCTAATCTACCAGTTAGCTCCGCTGGTAGCTAAGCGTATACGTCACCCCGTGTATTGTTCTGATTGGTCGTAGTGTTATCCAATTGTGTGCAGTGATATTTACAAATGCATGCCCTAAATCTTTCTAGATTTGGGTCTGGATTTCCAGGCTATTCCTGGCCCGGTATGGCCACACATTTTGACAAATAAGCGCCTGTTCTGGTTGCCAAGAAGTTCATTTCAATAGACGTTCTTTGTATGTATAAAACACATTTGCGTTGGTTGTTAACATTCTGGGACACCGTGCCAAGTTCTGCCTGTTACATGCGTTGTCTTCTTTCAAGATACATTTCAGCTTTCACAGGAAATTTAACATGTACATACAGTCTCTTTCAAAATAAAAGCACTACGTCAGTACAATAACGTGAGTTGACTTTTTTTTTTTTTCCTTCATCAACTAACACATGGTTAGATTCAGGAAAAAATACCAGGGTTTGGCTTTAGAATCTTACGGGACACAAACACAGCTCTCTTGGGTGAAAGTCCGTGTTTGGTGGACCCATCCACCACCCCTCCCACTTTAGCTGCCTAAACTTTTGTCCTTGTCCCACTGTATTTCCCCCCGATGCTGCCGGGCGCCGTTAAACTATGACGGCAACCAGCCGTGTATCTTTCTGACATTAATGGATGCTTTTTTTCGTTCATTTCTGATGCTGCAAGTCACTGCCCAAGCACTGGATATCGACAACTTTGGAGTGAGACTGGGCTCGAACAACAGTTTTGTGTGAAAGAAATTAAAGGCCTGTCCCAAATCTACACCTGGCGAGTTCAGTGATTTAAGCAAATAAGAGCCTGGGCTACTCTAATATGAATAACTGAAAATCTGTATACTCCTGTGGCACACTTACTAGTAGATTATTCAACACTGACTTTGCGGGTGGAAAAGAGACTCAGGGTTAAATTCTGCAGGCATCTCTTTGAAAACAAGGTCTACCTCAGGAAAAAAATCCATCTCCAAGGATTTCTTGGTTTAATAAAAGTTAATTGAAATAAAAAATATAAGACAAAACAAAACATCACTCTCAAACAGCTTTCTGAGGAAAAAGCAGATGTGTGAATGTTTTAAATAACCATTGTAATGCCATTAGTGAGCGAAACAGTTATAGTTTAAGGGCTCTCAGGACAGAACTGTGAGCAGAAAACAAGCTTTGGATTTAAAACCCTGATTCTGAGGCTGCTCAGTTTTATCTGTCATCGCTCGCTATCAAAACTTGTTCAGCTGTTACAAATCTGTCCCTGGGAGCTCTGTGTGCAGATTTATGTTCTCTGCCTCAACGCTTCTGTCGATAATCATCTCCCATAAATTACTAGCTATGATCTCACAACCGTGTGTGTGTGTGTGTGTGTGTGTGTGTGTGTGTGTGTGTGTGTGTGTGTGTGTGTGTGTGAGGGAAGGACTGTGATTAACGAAGGAAGTTCTTTTATGCCTTCTAGGTTTATTCATATTCAGTGAATTTTTAAATAACCCTCAAAATGTTCTGTATGTTTTGATTAAATATTCATCTTTTTCATGAAAAATTCATCGTACTCATAAGATATTTAATGATTCGAGAATATAAAAATATTTATGAAATTTACTGCAGGATATTAGATATTTTACAGGGGTTTCTGGGTGAGTTTAAGTAACAGCAGGTTTAGATGATGACGTATCATATCAGCATTTCTAAAGTGATGTAGTATGGACGCCTTTGTCATCAGTAGGTGTAGGGCAGCAGTGTAAGTATCTGGGCACTGTCTTAGATGACAAGTTCAACTTTGATGTGAACACTGACGGCATCTGTAACAAAGCAAACCAACGGCCATTCTTTTTAAGGAAGCCAGAGGGTCACCTCTACCGCTCGGTCTATTGGCTCAGACTCTCAGAGTTTCACATGATTACATCAGAGCGGAGGTGTAGCCTTCCCAAATGCAGCTCAAAGTGTTACAGCTCATCCTTTGTCCCGTCTGCTGTCGCCTATCTTATCCAGCAGTGACCACTAATGTCCATGATTCACCTCTGACAGTGTGTGATACTGGATACTGTGTGTTTGTAGTGTACTGTCTTGTTGTACTCATGACTACTGTCTGTATCTCAAATTGCACCTCGGGACATTAAAGTTCACCTTACCTTACCTTACCTTACCATACCTTACCTTACCTTACCTTACCTCGCCTTACCTTACCTTACCTTACCTTACCTTACCTTACCTTACCATACCTCACCTCACCTCAGCTTACTTTACCTCACCTTACCTTACCATACCTTACCTAACCTTACCTTACTATACCTTACTTTACCTTACCTTACCTTACCTAACCTTATCTCACCTCACCGCACCTCACCTTACCATACCTTACCTTACCTCACCTCACCTCACCTCACCTTACCTTACCTCACCTCACCTTACCATACCTTACCTTACCTCACCTCACCTTACCTTACCTTACCTTACCTTACCTTACCTTACCTAACCTTACCATACCTTACTTTACCTTACCTAACCTTACCATACCTCACCTCACCTCACCTTACCATACCTTACCTTACCTCACCTCACCTCACCTCACCTCACCTCACCTCACCTCACTTTACCTTACCTCACCTTACCTCACCTCACCTCACCTTACCTAATGTTACCTTACCTTACCTTACCTAACCTTACCTAACCTTACCTTACCTTACCTAACCTTACCATACCTCACCTTACCTCACCTCACCTCACCTCACCTCACCTCACCTCACCTCACCTTACCTCACCTTACCTTACCTTACCTTACCTTACCTTACCTTACCTTACCTCACCTCACCTCACCTCACCTCACCTTATCTTACCTTAGGGGATGGTGGATGGCGTGCACCTAGCTGAGACACCTGACAAGTTTCAGACCACTGTTTAACAACTAACAACAAAACTGGCTGTTTCTTTAGCAGTCATCGCCGTGTGTCCAGCAGCTTTTTAGCCCCCAAATGTAGGTGTTGTTTTGGTGACCTGTCACTGTTTTACCAGCTGCTTTTTAGCCCCCAAACCCAAGTGTTTTTTAGTGACCTATTGCTTTTTGTCAAGCAGCTTTCAGACCCCAAACATGGGTGTTTTTTAGGGACCTATCACTGTTTATCCAGCAGCTTTTTAGACCCTAAATGTGGGTAAACTTTAGGCCCATCACTGTTTTTTCAGCAGATTTTAGCCCTCAAACCCGGGTGATTTTAGCAACCTGTTGCCAGGGGCTTACATATAGACAGTGCAGGCAGTGCAGTTGCACTGGGGCTAAAGAGTGGGCCCTCCAACAATGTGATGGCGAACTTGGAAATATGCCTGTGTTCAAAGAAGAACTCACATTAAATTAAAAACAGTGCCATGTGCTATATAGGCCCTTGAAAAAGACAAACCCATCTCTGTCATGTTTTCTTTTTCTTTTCTTGTAAAATAGTCAATAGCACCAAAAACAAAATTGCATTCTTATTCCAAATAAACTATTCAAATTTATTCATTTATTCATTTTTCCATGACTGCTTATCCTGTTGGGGGTCGCAGGGGGGCTGGAGCCCATCCCAGCTGACACTGGGCGAGAGGCAGGGTTCACCCTGGACAGGTCACCAGACTATCACAGGGCTGACACATAGAGACAGACAACCATTCACACTGACATTCACACCTACGGACAATTTAGAGTCACCAGTTAACCTGCATGTCTTTGGACTGTGGGAGGAAGCTGGAGTACCTGGAGGAAACCCACATTGACACAGGGAGAAGACGCAAACTCCACACAGAGGGGCTCCCCCACATCAGGTTCGAACCAGGAAACCTCCTGCTGTGAGGCGACAATGCTAACCACTGCACCACCATGCCAACCATTGAAAATTGAAATTGTTAAATTAAATTAATAATTTCGTATTTTCTTTGGTATTTTTGTCGTATACAGATATGTAATGATGATTGTTGGGTAATATGATGAGACAATTTATGCACAACAACATGCACTCAGGCCCTTCATCATACCGTGTGCTGGGGCCCATTGCAATTGCCTGTTGCTTTTTGTCCAGCAGCTTTTCAGCCCCGAGACTTTGATATTTTTTTAGTGATAAGAAATAGGGTTAGGGTAATGTATTTTCTGAGTGCTTTGAGCAGCACAAGCTGAGTGCCATCTAGTTCCATTATATTGAAAAGAAGGCATCTCTACAGGCGATATCTCCAACACTGCAGCCTTAAAAGCATGACATCTTGGGTTTGAATATTTCACAGCATCATCTGAGGGGAAAATCAGAGGTGTAGAGTCTTTCAATAAAAAACGTTACCTTTGAGGCCTTTGAGATGTGAATGGGGAGAACTTGTATGGATCAATGTCCAATTAGTCTGTTTTCTTGAGTGCATTGTCACATTTATTTTAGCACACCTTCACACAGGTAAAACATTGTACGTCCATAATTCATCAGGTAATTTTCCACTTACCCTATTCAGAGTCCATCACAGGTAAGTGCCCATTCAACAGTTAAGTGTTCGTCAAAGGTTTCCATTTATAAATTTCAGTTTCAACACGCTACAAACTCGTCATGCTGCCACACTTTACACGGTCAAAAATCTGTTTGCTTCCCCCGTCACACACCTGCTGCTCATCACCTGCACCTCACATATATTACCTGCATTTTCCTGTTCGCCTTCGCCACCCTGTGTACACCATTATTTAAACATTAGTCAAATCAAAGAATGTTATAGTGGCTCCAACACAAGGGTTTATTTTCATATGCCTTTCAATGTGAGCCATAATCACTTTCTCACATCATAAGCTGGTGAAAGTGCATTTCTTGATTACTTCTCTGCTGCTCATAAATTCCATCCAACATCCTGATTGTGGCACAGCTTATACTCTGAAAAATAAATAGACGATCTGAAATGAGAGTCATTTCCTTTTTCTACTCTGTTCAACCGAGGCGCAGACATCCATCAGGTGATACGATGGAAAGCATTCATACTGGTTTTGACATCCACTTGTTCATTCGGGAAACATTTCTTATTACGAATGATGTTGTTTCAGCGAACAAAGAGGAAGAGAGTCCCATATTATCCAAGGGCAGGTTGATTCATCTGATCTCGATACAATGGGTGATTACTGAGCAGTGAGTCACTGAGTGTTGCTTTCTGTAAAGTCACACCATGTTCTGGCTTCATGGGATCAATTGCAACTAACAAGATGTGGAAGAAACTTTGTATTGTATTGTACCACTTCTTGAAGGGCTTCCATGGCAATGCAGAACTGCCCATTAAGACCTTCACCCAGTTGGATACCCATCACCACCTGGGTCATGAAGACGTTGCTGTCCGCATGCACTATGGCACCTTGGATCTCAGCTACTCTTTGTCTTTGTAGTACAGTCTTCAATATCAAGATAAGAGTATTCCCTTCCTAAAAATGAGATCTGTGAGTAAGGACCTGCAGTGTCCTCAGAACATGTCCGGGATCAGAGATATCCAACCATAGCCAGCTGCCTCAACTGTGTGAGGACACAGGATTTCACTGTTTTCTGATCTCATCATAGCACGCTCGTTATCAGCTGTTACGTAACACAAGTTCATGTCTGAAATCAAACCAGCTCCCTGTAAAGACAATCACATCTGCAGTCTGGATCGTAATTTATCTAGCACAAGAAAACAACTATCCCTCAGTGTGTTGGCTCGGTGAAACAGAACCAGTTCACAAATGGGTAAAACTAAGTTTACCAGGTCATAGGAGGAGTTTGGCAACAGGCAAGCAGCCAGAACAAGATAAAACAAAAGCAAAAGGGCATGAACTGGCAGAGCAAGTGGGAAAATAAGACAGATAAAAAAGGCTGGAATGCTGAAACTCTCACCCATGCCTTCATCACATCCAGAACTGACTACTATAACAGCATTCTTTATGGTACACCATCCCACAACACATCCTATTCAAAGTCCTTCTCCTTACTCCCCTCCATAACCAGGCCCCCTCCTGCCTCACTGACCTGCTCCACCTCCACACTCCTTCCTGCAGTCTTCGCTCCTCTGATGCCATCCACCTGACTCCACCACTCAGGACCAAGCACCTGAGGAAGAGGCAATGCAGAAACAGAATCTTGGAGCGCTGCCTAGTTTGACAGTTTGACCGCAGTTCACAAGAAGTAATTGACATGATTGAAAGCATAGAGATCTCTCAGCTCTGATTGGTTGTTTTTGTTTATGGGCAATATGCATGAGAAGTGTTGCAAGAGATCAGAGTAGGCAGAATAGGATTGCAGACAGAACAGGCAGTTTTGGCTTTTCACCAGCAGAGGGCACAACAGCTCCACTTCAGCACCCAGCCTGTTCGTCATGACAGTAGAACCTCTGTCCGTCTGTCTGTCTGTCTGTCTGTCTCGTGCTCCTCTCCAGCAGAGCAGCACAGATAAGTCGGTGCAGGTGTGATGTCATTTTATTCTTCAGAGGGAAACGCTGGGACTGAGATTTGAGTTAACGACAGGGAGCTCCAGACTGAGGTGTAGAAGCTGTGCCCCCCCACAGACCCAAAGACCTGCTGCAGGTGACTGACACCTGTCGTTCTCTCTGTGTGTCTGTAACATGTTAATGATGTCACTCTGCTGGTGCTGCCATGTTTTTAACCATGCAGAAGGCTCAGACGCTGTTCAGACACGCAGCACAATTTATACCTTGAGGGACAGTTTCCAACATTTAAACAGATCCCAAATATCTTTATAAATCTATGAGCTTCAGATTGTGAGACAAGATTCAGTCTGTGAGGTCTCTGAATGTCGGCCATTAAAACAACAAAGTTTCTTTTTATCCTTCCTTCCTTCCTTCCTAACAAAGTTTCTTTTTATCCTTCCTTCCTTCCTTCCTTTCTGTATTTCTTTCTTTCCTCCCCTCTATCATTCTCGTTTTTCTTTCTTCCTTTCTTTTTCATTTTTTCTTTCTTCCTTCTGTCCCTCTTTCCATCCTTCCTTCCTTTCTTTCCTCCCCTCTTTCATTCTTTTTTCTTTCTTCCTTCCTTTCTTTTTTATTTTTTCTTTCTTTCTTTCTTTCTTTCCTCCCCTCTTTCATTCTCTTTTTTCTTCCTTCCTTCCTTCCTTCCTTCCTTCCTTTCTTTCTTTCTTTCTTTCTTTCTTTCTTTCTTTCTTTCTTCCCATGCACAGGTATGATAATAATAAATATTGCTACGTGGCTACATAAAGTGATGTCTTTATATGTTATTGTTCCAGGATTTAAAAACAAACAAACAAAAAACACCTTGACTTTATTTTTTATTTTTGCTATCACGTCTTTAAGGAGTCAAGTCTGAAGTCAGTCTCAGAGCAGTCATGTCTCAAATCCTAATTTTTCTGGCCTAAGTCCGTCTCCAACTCTCAGATGCACAGGTGCTCACAGAGTGACAGGTCTGAATCCAACAGGACCTGTGCTGCAGTGTTTATAAAAACAGGTCTTAAAGTGCCTTTATTTATTTGCTGCACAGAAATCACTGTCCAGCGCAGCTCCGGCCTGGTGGAAGAAGACTTTGATCATTAACAACACAGGCTCTGCAGTGATTTGGGGGTTCTCCCTCCCGTCCCCAGTGACCTGCTGCTGTGCATCGTGCAGCTCTAAACTGAGGCAATGGGATGATGTCAGCGTCATGGCCGAGGCTGAAGTCTCTGATAACAGCACGCTTCATTGGATCACACAATCCCTTACTTCACCCCGCTGCCTGCTGGGATGACAATGGACGGAGAAACACTGAGGCCCTTCAGCTGCACTGATATGATGCCACAGTCAGCCACACAGGCTGCCAGCCCAACAACACACACACACACACACACACACACACACACACACACACACACGAAATCTGCGTACTGTGTCTAATGAGAAGAACATGTTTTGAGATAGAAAATGTCAGTACTGTCTTTTAATGTTAAATTAAATGTTCCCAGTCTGCAGCTGGAGAGAAGTATCTGGTCTAACCATGGATGACCACAGGAAGTGTTCCTATTATTTTGTCCAACCCATTTATATACAGTGAGAGCAGAGGCCTGTACTACGAAGCCAGTTGAACTTACCCAGGATATATTTTTTTAATTCATCTGGCTTGACTAACCAACTCTAAATCGTGACTGCTGGAATGTTCAGAGCAGCAGTTTGCGCCGTAAGTCTGCAAAAACCGTAACAACTATATATATAATACAACAATATATGACAAAGATAATCAGCAGTAGGCTTTATGACACTTGGCACAGTCACAGCTGACGGCTCAGACCTGCTAACAATCATTAGCGACTTTCACTTTGACACATCTTTGTTTGCAGTTTGAGTGACAAAATGTTTTATGCAATGCATCACACACACGTATCTGCCCGTGCTCTGTTTCTGTAGCTCTACAGTAAGGACAAACAGCCGTTGGACTGTCCGGCTGTGGGTATGTACAGTATGCCTGTGCCTCTGTGTGTGTGTGTGTGTGTGTGTGTGTGTNGTGTGTGTGTATGTGTAACAAGCAGGTATGGACATTGGCCAAGACTGTGCCAGATAAACGTTGGCTCTCATGACCAGATGGTGCCAGCTAGCGTCCCCTCTGTAGACTGGTGACCGCTAAAAACACTCCCTCAGATGTAACCTCGGTGCCCTGCATCAAACTGTCAGAGAGAGCAGCCAACCAGTCGGGTAAAGACACACAGAAGGGACCAGACCGCGCACACACACACACACGCACACACACACACACACACACACAACAAAATGATGTGTATTAAGCTCAGGTATTTCAGTGCAGAAGCAGATAGGCTGTGTATATTGTGGTACAGACATGGCTTGTTGATGATAAAAAACATGTATTAAAAGATGCTGTCAGTAAAATATGATCCCAGATGGAAACCACTGGTTTTACAGTCAGAGAATGTCAACATGAAGCCAGTTTAATTTGTAAAAGCATCTTTTTCTCTCAGTTTCAGCCCTCTGCTGTCTGCACTAAACCAGCGCTCTTCTCTCTGCAGAAACAGAGCTTTCCAAAGCGGCCTCCAGAGTGTGTAAATCTTAAAATGCTGGCTTGGTGTTTCAGTGTGTCGGGGTAAACAGAGCTTTTGCAAAACGAGCCCAGTGAGGGTCGAGGGGCTGTGAGCCATGTTGGCAGTAACGTTAAGAAGACAACCTCTGACTGTCTTTGTGGTTGTTAATTTTAAATGTCAGTAAAGCCAAAAAAAAAGCAAAGCTGCTGTTATTTACCTGTGTGTATGTTGATTTTGTCAGATGACAACACAATTATACAAAAAGGATTTTAATACAGCAGCTTGGGAAGGACATCCCAACACATATGACGCTCTAGGTACCCTCTAGTGTTTTTGACATTCAGGGATGGCATGTCAATTTACGCTCATTACATGCATTGTGTCCTTTTAGAATACATTTTCCATTTTCTCCTTAAGTTTTTTCCTTAAGTATGACACCTAAGGCTTAATTTCTCCTGAGCTGAGGGACTCACACAGTCGCACAGAATCCCTTAAAAGGTTTCCTTAGTTAAGAAAAAACATTAACTCATTTCCTATGTTGAAAGAGATTTTACAAGTGTCCATGGAGATCGTTTGTTTGCTTGGACTCATGCTTGTGACGCCTGTTATCGTCTCACAAAACTGGCTTCTAGTTAAATAGTGAAAAGATGGCAGAGGAAGACAAGAAAACCAGGTTGGTCAGAGAGGGAAAAGAGTATACTTCTGGAGGAATAAAATCATAGAAAGCACAAACTACAAAGTAAAACTGATCCCTAAATACCAGAAAACAATTGTAGGAAGAAGCAACAAAAATAAATTCAGTCAAATCTAAAGTGTAAAATCAAAAGTGTATCCACTGGGTTCTCCTGGTCGCAGAACACTCTCCTCAGGGTGTGTTAGTTTTTTTCATTTATCACCATAAAGTCGGTCATGTTGCAGTTAAGATAGAGTCCAAGGATTCCTTAAGTATAAGACCAAAACAAGGAGAAAACCATAAATACTTAAAGCAACACTTACCTTTCTGGAAATTTTACGCTTTTCTTTGTTTAGGTTAAAATGCTATTAATAAGCTGATGGCACACTGAAGTGTAAGTGAATTCCACCAGAGATAAAAACTCCTAATTGTACCTTTCTCATATGGTTCTAGGAAAACTCCGACCAATCATTGCATTTGGACCGAATGCAATGACAGTCATCACTGACCCCGGAAAACTCTGGGGTTGCATTTGTCTGTGCAGGACAGGTAGCGTTATGTTTAGTTTGCTTCTAATATAACATTTAACGTTATATAATAACACAGCATCCAGTTGCTAATGGCTAACGTTAGCCTACTGTAGTGTAGCCTCTGAAACATTAATGTTATCTCCGGGGTTGCGTTTGACTGTCTTGGTTGTGACGTTACACTCGCTCTCCTCTTTCGTGTATCTGACGTTACCTTGCCAACGCCTACGTCTATCATAGACGTAATGAGGACGTAATGGAGGAGGAGGAGGAGGATGGGACTTTGGAGGGAGGCGGGAGTTGTGGATGTTCAAATTTTTTCTAAGTGCTGTGTGAAATGCAAGAAAGGTAAGAGTAGCTTTAAGGGAACATTTTAGGGAAACCTTAAGGAGGAAACTTAAGGGTGTTTTGTGCAACTGATTTTATTTTGAGGAAACCTTAACAGGACTTAAAGGAAAGTCTTAACTTGAGGTATTTTGTGCAACGGGTCCCAAGTCTCTACTTAAACTGCATCTCAAAAATGTCGATATAGTCCAAGCATTAAGAAACTTCAGTAAATTTTGCATTGCTTTCATCCACCTCTTTACTGAATCCAGATTCAGATGAGGTAGAGCTAAACTCAGGCTAACAGTTAAAGCTAAAGTTCACTCTGTGAATCATGGTGTTAGTTCAGACAGATCACTAAAGTTGCTCTTGCATTAGTTTTTGTACATCAGAGTCACTGTTGCATTCATCAGCTTGATACTGATGTGACTGATAACGTACAGTTATATTCATGCAGGTACACAGCCTGACCTTTATGATCTGTTTTCTGCTGCAACTTCCTTCACTAACGTTCAGCGTTTTGGTATTCTTGATTTAACTGAGATTTTGGTTCACGTACAAACAAATCAAAGTCCAAATACTCTTCCTCCCTCAATCTTTCTCTTCTCTCAGTGCTGTCCCACCTCCCCAGATGTGTTGGACCAAACCGTTTTTACCCCCTATTTTCCTCTTTTCTCCTTTGTCTCTTGTTTACTCCTTCTCTCTCCTTTTCTTTCACCTTCCTCTCTTCCCTCCTCCCTCCTTCTTCTGTCTGTGCTACTGTTGGCAGTGTGCCTGGACTTTGCTCTGCTGCTGTTTTGGCTGCCTTGTTGTGAGCAGTTTCCCCCTCCTTTCTCAAAGTTGCCACCACCTCCACATCCCCTCCTATCACCTCCTCCTCTCTTGTATCTCTCCAACCGTCCTCCTCCTCCTCCTCCTCCTTGAGTCTTGTGGATTGGGCTGTGCGGGGCTGTCAGTCCCTGGCTGGGCCTGCCAAACTGCACGTCCCGGTCAGAGGGGAGGCCGGGGCAAATGGTCGGGGCGTCGTTGTGGGTCCGGCCGACCTCCCACCACTGAGCTGCGGACCCCCTCAACAGATTGAGCCTCCAGCTGGCAGGCACGGGGCCGGCCGTGGCCCCATGCTGAGGGCACACATGCCACAAAGCACAAATTCCCACTTGCACACAAACACGCACACACACACACTCACATGTGTGTGTATATGGAGACACATGCTTTCCTGCATACATAAACACAAACATGTATGCGGACACACAAACAGCAGTCTGCAGTGTAAAGAAAAACACAAGGGTATCTCAATTTAGTCAACTTTACACCAGCTAAAAGAAACTTCGGCTGTTTCGCAGTTCATTTTTGAGTCGTCTAATCAGCACTGGTGTAAAAGTAGAAATATGATAGCGTAGAAATACCTGAGAAAGGTGTGATTTTTAATGAGTTACAATGACAGTAAAATTGACTTTTTTGTAACATCTCTGTAATGCCCAGCGACAAGGCCTGATTGCATGTGCTGCATTTAAGTGTTTTTTTAAATTGGTTTATTGTCATCCAAAACTTGTCGTGATAAAAATGACAAGAATTTTTCAAATATAACCCTTTAATGTGGAAAAATTGTGGCGAAAGACCAGTTCAGACCAAAAATCCCTGTGTTTGCTTGTTGCAGCAGGTGCTCCCTCCCTGCCAAGCCCAATTTTCTGTCCTCACAGTGTGCCGGTATCGGATGGTGGGTCACTGCTACTGCTCGCTGTATGAGGTGATACACTGTCTCATCTAGTTGCATTGGTGTGAACTGGCAGGTTTTTAGAATATTGCAGAACGGTGCATTACAAGAAGTTTCCTGTTTCAACTCAACTCGTCGTGAATCCTTGGTGTGAACTGGGCTTAAAATGTCAAGAGCTACTGAAGGGATGGGTAAAGATGTCCATTAATTCTTGCCCTCACAAGTTATTGAATTCCCAGAAACACTGTCCAATTGTTTCAAACAAATCTCACAGACACAATGGTTGAAAAATAATCCCAACCTGTACAGATTTATTCCCTAAAACTATAATGTTAAGCATTAAAGTTGTGCTAAAAATCACAGAATATTTAAATTCTAATGCAGTTAGAGCTACAGGCTACAATGAGGCTGAAAACAGAGTTCAAATGACGTTTTTCCAAACAACTTTTTATGTCGGGGCTTCAGGACACTTAGATCACTACGGATGAGCAGTATGGAGATATTTTGTGGTTTCAATTATGTGTTTTTGGACCTTTGAATCTGGGGCGCGGTAAGCCTCCATTAGGTGGAGTTGTTTGCTACCCCCTCTTCCCTTGGATCCATTAGGTGGAGTTGTTTGCTACCCCCTCTTCCCTTGGATCTCCGCAAGGGATGTGAGGACTCTAAAACTTCACCTGAGCCTCCCTCAGCATATGGGTGAGTAGATAATGGCTGAATTTTCATTTTTGGGTGCACTATCCCTTTCATAGTGAGGTACAGTTGTCCTGAATGTTGAAATTAGCCATACAGGCAAAATCGTTTTTTGTACCAGACTGTAAACATGTTTATTTCTGCTGTGAAGTTTTACATTTCAACATGGGGCTCTATGAAGATTGATTCACTGTTAGAGCCAGCCTCAAGTGGCCATTAGAGGAACTGCAGTTTTTGACACTACTGTGATGGCTTCATTTTTCAGCCTCAGAGTTTTCTGCTTAGTTAATGCACACGTGAGTGAAATTTTTATTTGTCGCTGCATGATTTAACTTGAAATCCCCACAATGGGAGTTATTTCCTGTTTATGTGGTCGTGTTGTGGCATTGTGTTGTTTTAAACATAGTCGTACCTTGTTTGGCCACCACTATACATTTCTGTCCTTCCTCTCATTTAGAGTTAATTCCCAGTTTGCTTATGCTGAGCTCACTACCTCTCTCTCATTCAGCCAGGTAAAATTCTCATCCTGTCTTCATTAGCTACAATTGTATTGGGAGGTTTCCTGCCTGCCAAGGTCCTCCGGGCCCCCAGGCACCAGAGCAGAGGCCTCCAGGGGCCAGAGGAGCCAGCCTGCACACTGTCGGTCGGCAGTCTGTTCTCCAGTTGTGACAGCGGACGCATCCTTATGATGACAATTAGTGGCTGTTAGAGAGCACAGATGAGCAGGGGAGGCAAGAGAGAGAGAGAGGAGGAGGAGGAGGAGGAGGAGGAGGAGGAGGAGGAAAAGAGAGGGCGAGGACGGGGAGGGGAGGAAAGGGGGGGCAGGTGTTGCAAAAAGCAGGACACAATTAACAAACATGGGAAAAATACCCGCTAATGAGGACGGGCAAAGCTCGGGGGACCTGGTGAGATGGAGGGGTGAGGGAGGAGAGAAGGGATTATGACTTTAACTCTACAACAGGGGAGCGGGGGGGGGGGGCAGAGGAGCAGGAGTTACTTTGTGACAACATGTGTGAGGTTGAAAGACAGAATAAGAAAGACTCTTCTTCACAGGTGCACTCAGCACCTAACTGGGACCTGATCTGGGGTGGAGAATGTGAGGAAAATGGAGACAGTCCTCTGAGAAGAATGACAGCATCAGTCATTCCAGCAAGTGCCCCATTCAAGTGATGGAGCCCTCTGGGGCCTTGGTCATCATGACGAGAGCAACGGAGGAAGTAAAGGGACGTAATTATAGAGAAACAAAATCAACAAAACGCCTGACTTTAACACAAGAGACCGATTGTTTCATAACCATAATTCAACCTGGCATCACTCCCAACTCGTCAAATAGCCCGCTGACGCTTTGTCAGTGGCCGTCAATATCAGATACCGATGTTGTGAGTGACAGTATGGGTTGCACTGGGCAGCGGCATCTTTTGATGCTCAAAGCAACTGTCTTAGTATAAAATAGCATTAAAAATACAGTTTGCTAGTAGTCTAGCGTCCACAGAACGAGGCGACATTTTCAGAACAAAATAAAACAGGCTGCAGTGAGAGTCTCTCTCCATGGGATATTTAGAAATAGCGGGTTTGTGCATTTAGTCCTTCTCAGGCAAGCTCAGGGGTTTAGTGTTGCTGTAGCCCACAGGAACGATGCTCTGTGACCCTTTTTTTTTCCTCACACATTGAGTAACATTACAAGTTAACATTCCACCTAAAGGTTACCAGCAGTCAGCCCAGTGAATTAAGTTATTTTTTCTTTGACTCCAGCTGCTGTGAGAGGCAGCAAAACATCCTTTCATTTTATAGTTACAGTTTACTAATAAAACTCTCCACAGTATGAACAGTGGTTACATGAGCTTCAAAACCAGCCACAACTCAGCCCTGAGCAGAGTGACCGTCCTCCACTGACCAATCAGACTGCAGTGTTCACAGCTCCACCTTTTAGTACCAGATCTGTGTGCTAGGTACCCCAACAGAGGGAGGACCAAACATGGGGACGGTACAGACCGGTTCCATTGGTACCATCCACAACTTTTCACAGTGGAAACAGAAAAAAGTGAACCGAACTGCAGCATCATGAGTAAAGAGATTTATTCACGCTTAAACCAATGCAAACGTACTTACAAGTGAGTCTTTGCAACATTTGAATGAAGCAATATTCCACACTTTCTAATTCAAATGAAAAAATCAGTTTGTACAAAATCAAACACACTCATCCTCAAAATATTCAGAAATTTCTCTGACACAGATTTTCAGGGGAAAATCCCAGGATTCTGACTTTATTTTAACTCTAAACCTCACCTCACCCCTAACATAACTCAATTTATAACTGTACACCATAAAATGCACCCTAATATATATCTGTACGTTACAGTGACACTAAACATAAGTTAAGTGTCAGTTTTTGTCGACCTGATGCATCTTAAAGACGAGTTCAAGTTCACACTTGTGGGAATATTTCTCTCAGGTTTTAATGAATCATTTAGGAGATGAGACTCTGCAAACATTTTGGCCTGAGGCAATCACCAGAGTCATCAGGAAGACAGCTGTTTACGTAGGTGAGAGGCTCGTTACTCAAATTGTCAAAGGACTGTGGAGAATTAACACACCCTTAATTATAACCTGCGGCAGGTTGACACAGCAAGTCAACAATTACTGCTCCGATGAGCAAAGCTTTTTTTTACCCATTAAGAAATGTGTGTCTTTACAAACCCCCTCACTGGTGACCAAACTTCCCCTGTGCATAGGATAAAGGTTTTTTTATGACCACTGACTGTGCATGTTTTCTTTAAAGGGTAACTTCAGTATTTTTTAATCTGGACCCTATATTCTCATGTTCATCTGCCTAAGACTAATGGAGACAACAATTTTGTAACTGGTTCAGTATTGAGGGACACTGCTGCAGCTAACAGTGATGAAACAGGCTGCAGTGTAACATTAAGGGGCAATTGTGCACTGTCAATTTACATCCACTGAAAGTGTTTTTTTTTGCCACTGACAGGCTCAGATTGTTATTATAAGTATCTGACAACATTGTGGAAAGGATCCCGACAGAGATCGACTATTTTATTAAAGAGTAAGTCTTTTTATTTAACCAGAAACAGCCCCGACATAGCTATCACAAAACCCACCAGACTCTGTTGAAATAAAAAGTAATTTTATCATCGCAAATTATACTTCATTCAGAGTTGATAGAAACAAAATAAACTCCAAAGAACATCTTGTTTTTTTTCTCCACCGTTCCAGCAATCACCAACTTTTGTTTGGTTGAAATAAACCCTTGATTCACCCGATTAGATGTGCAAATATGCTGGCTCTATACACACTAAAAATACTGTTTTTTTAAATGGAGTCTGGTGGATTTGTCGATAGCAATTTCAGGGTCTTTTTGAGTTAAACAAAAGGATCTGACTCTTTAACAAAAAGATCTCTGGGTGAATCCTTTCCATAATGTTAACAGACACTTAGGATAACAATCTGAACCTGTCAGTGGCAAAAACAATCACTTTTAGTGGACGTATATTGTTAGACTGCAGCCTGTTTCACGCTGCTGGCTGCAGTGGCCTTGCTCAATACTGGACCCTTCTCAGAAATTGTTCCCATTAGTCACTTAGACACAAAATGATGGTAAAATAGAGTCCATGTGGCCTGGTGCCACTTAAAACAACAAAACATAAATATACATTTAAAAGTACTTTAAAAGTGTTTAAGAAGTAATTTAACAGACCTACAATGCCGCCTCGGGATTTACAGAGCCCTCGTACTCTAGGAAGGCTTGCCTGTTCTTCTAAAATCAGGGGTGAGCAGAGTTAAAAACAAGACAAAGGATAAATGTTCACAGATTTATTACATTAAAACCATGATAATTAAGAAAAAAACACAGATGATGCATAAAAGGTCCTTTCTCCAGTCGAGCCACTCGCCCACGTGAAATGCCAGCGGCTGCAGCGTCCTCATCGGTCTACTCTTCCCTTGTCAGTGGCAGCTCTCGGCCCTCTCAGCTCTCAGCTCTCCACTTCCTGCACTGCTCTGGTTGCTTTGAAGAAGTAAAAAAAACAAGATCCAGTACTGTGGAGGCACACCAGTCCCAATTTACACCCTTTGCCTGGCCCCGCAGCTGGCCCTCCAGTACCCACCAGGAACAAGGTTAGAAAATACTCGCGCATTTCCTGGGCAGTGGCCAAACTACCGACCAAGGCTGGAGTATTCTCACCAAATGAATACCTATAATTAGCCACCATAAGCAACCAGTCATACCAGACCAAGAAAAGATAAGGCATTAAACCTCCTGTGTTGAACTGAGCAACATTATGCTTTTTGCTTATGAATTTAACTTTGCATTTGTTAGAGGATGATTGTGTCATTTGCTCTTTCAAACTTACATAGTCTTGTTTAAGTCTAACGCTTAACTCCAGCTCAGGTTTACCCTAAACGTGGACTCTGTGCCTGATGCTACTGACCTGGTTTGGCCTACTGAAAACCTAAAAGTACAGATTCTCTGCAGTCCCACGACATCATCGTACCCCTTCTTATTCCCATGACCCACATCCAGTGTGTGTATGAGCCGTGTATTATCACGCACTGCATCTATTGTCTCCCAGCCAACAATGCAAGGGTTAATAACTGGCTAACCTAGAGAGACATGTAGCTAAAACAACAATAACAAAAACAACAACAACTCACAAAGACCTCCCTCCAAAAAAGAAGAGAAAAAAAAACTGTGACAATGATGCCATCCAGGGAGCACAAGTCCTCCATTGTTGAGGGCTGACACGCCGTATTGTGCCTGGCAGACTACATTGCCTCATAGCAGCTGGGATGTGCTGGCAGGGGAAACAGGCCTGACTGTCATCAGCTGGGGGAGATACAGTGTGATGCAAGCAGCATTACATCACATATGATCCTCCAGGCGATCGCTTCTGCACCGCTCAGCGCTGTGTGGTGACCTTTGACTGGCTGTAAGAGATTCTATGGGTTCATCTGAGGACTGAAAATACAAACCACCTCTGTTTTTTCATTCATCCTAAAACGTCACTGAAAACATTTCTGCAACACTGAATGTACATTTTGATTTGTTAAGTATTTAAATTTAACATCATTTTTAGGATATACAGTCTCTGAAGGTCATTTGTATACCTCAAGGCACTTACAGTTTTAATACAGATTTAACACCCAATCCCAATACCTCCCCTTGTCCACTACCCCTAGCCCTTGCCCACTACCCCTAGCCCTTGCCCACTACCCCTTGGCCCTCAAAATGAAGCAACGAGGGGTAGGGGTAGAAATCTTTCCCTAGAAATTGGGACACCACTCACTATGTCACCGCGTCAGTTACGTTCACCCATACGTAACTATTTTAAACAGGAAGCTGCGAGCCATTTACATTTCCAACCGGCATCTACAATGGAGTCTCATTCATCCCACCGATCGCGTTTGCCACATTCATCATGCTTCGTTTGATGAATGACAGATGACAGGGGACTTCTGCTAGCTAGCTAACCAGCTAACATTACGAGGCAGCATAGTTATACTAGCTGGCGTGTTATCGTAATGTGAAAAGTCCAACAATTTTGCAGAACAGGACAGATGACAGATGCCAGATAGTGCGAGCTAGCGAGCTAGCTAACAAGCAACCTGACGACGGTAACGTTAGCTATGTATGAACTTTTTTCCCTGTCTTAGTTACAACATGATTGAGCTAACTGGAGTAGTTTCATGTCGTATCTGACAATAGGAGGCTTTTAACAGATGACGTCCTGATGTTAGCTTTGCTGCTGCTGTTAGCTGTCCCTGTCAGCTGATGCTTTCTAGACATCGTGATTTCCCAAAACTGAATAAATACCACACATAGCAACACAAAACTGCTTTGCTAGCTCAATCATGTTGTAACTAAGATATCCGCTGGAAAAAATATTTTTTTCACCGACTGTTTATTGAGTTACTGAGTTATTACAGACACTCCTAACGGCTAACAGCTAACGTTAGCCCAGTTAATCTACGATAACCATGTTATTAATTACAAAACGTCACATCCCGCCTTGAGTATATCCAATCAGCACCAAGTAATCCCCAAGCCCCAGCCAGGAGTTTCTCGGGGCCGTTCTGAGTACCTACTCCGAGGCAGGGACTTGTTTAGCCCCTGTAAAAGTTCCGGAATTCTGTCCTTCAGGGGTGGTTCCTGCGGTGGAGACATGCACCAACGGCCCTGGCCCCGGCCCCGTAAAATTACCCCGAAGTTCCTGCGGTGGAAACGGGTCTAATGCTGAGGTTTCAGAGATTAAGTGACCCTGAGTTTGTATTGATGGTATGTATGCAAAGTTTGAGAGGATTAAGACTTGTTTAAAGTGACAGTTCACCCCAAAATCAAAAATACATATGTTTTTATCAATCTATTTTTTATCAATCTATGTTTAGGCAACAAAAGCATCTGGTTGGGTTTAAAAAAGAACAGGGTTTGGCTTTACAGTCTTAAGGGAAGTGAACGCTGGCCTCCCGGGTAAGAGTTGGTGGTTGCTGGATCCATCCACCACTACTCCCACCCCTCCCACTCAGACCTCTGCTGCCTTAACTTTGGTTGGTGTTTCGCTGTGTTTCCCCTGACACCATTGAGCACCGTTAAACAATAACTGCAACCGGCCGCATATCACGTGGATGTGAAAGGACAGCTTTTGTCGTCAGTGTCTGACCCCAGAAGTCATTGCTCAGAGTAACAAACAACCTTTAAAGGTCAGAATCGACACTTGTGGTACATTCTGTCTAAATGATTACACTTATTCTGTCCATTTATTATGTCTTTTTTAAATGGGAACACACATAGAGGTCGGAATGATCGATTTTTCACTAATTCCTCTGCTAAAACCTCTCTAAATGTGCATTTCTTTACTTTATCAGCATCTGTCTGTGCACAGGTGGTGTCAAGATGTTGTGATATGGTATAAATATATCATTTATTCTGTCTTATTTCTTTATTTAATCTAATCCAGTAACAGTCTGTCATCCTGCTGGAAGGATTTCCCCTCTGAGATTTCGCCACTTTTTGTCCTGTTAAAAAAATTTTTGGGGGGGTCTCCTATGATTGTAAAGTTCTTAAATAGCAAATAAGCTTGACATGTTAGCTACATGTTACAGTATGAGCTTAGGCAGGATTTCTGTGCAGAGCCTACACATGTGCCTACACAGTTGTGAGCATTTATACTTGTGTGGTGGTGTGTCTGTGTCACTCCGCAGTTACGCCTCCAAAACACTGGTTGGCGGCAGGTGTTCTGTGAAGTGCTGTAAAGTTTAAACACACATTAAACATGGCTTAATAGAGACAGTTTCAAACACAAGTACACAAATCAGCTTCACTATAACTCGCAGCATTCACAGACAAACACTTGTTTTTATCTGGACACACTTTCCCCACAAATACAACATGCTAATGTTTTTAGCACAAGCCTATGGGATTTTCCACTGTATAAATTAGCCAAGCCGCTAACAGAGTTTTTCCCTACTCATATGAAGCCAGGGACAACAGCAACATTTACGTAACAAAGGTAACGTTACAAAATTCGGCTGCATTACAACTCACAAGGTTCACCTACAAAGCAACTTATTAAAACTATGAGAATAAACCAACACTCAAAAGTTCTGACTCTAAAACAGTTCAATTGTCTTCCAATCAATAAACATGCTGCATGTTCACAAAGTAATCAAACACAGACTTTAAATACAGGATATAAAAAATAACCTATTCTGCACATACACAAACCAACTCTGTGACAGTGAGGTCACATTTCAATGTATGTGTGTGTGTAAAAATCCTCCCATAGATTCTTGTAGTGGTTACGAGCCCCATAAACACACAAAATCAACAGAATTTAACGTCTACAAGTCATGATGCAATTAAAATAATGTCACCCCATTATCTGTACGCAAACAAAATTAGCTGCGGGGCTGTTCTGTCAGTTTGGAACTGATAAAAATGTTGACCTAACTGCTGCACTTACCACACACACACACACACACACACACACACACACACACATGCACACACACTTTTCTCAGGCAGGTCCTAATTGCCTATAAATGTCAGTGTGAGTCAGGCTGCGATTGTCTTCTGGTAAATTAACTGGTGGGACTGGCACCTCCTCATTAGATACACGACACAGTGAGAATACAACACACTGGTCAACACTGCAGCTACCGGCTACAACCCTCAACTCCCCTGAGATTTTATCAAAGACGGAAAGAGGTGTGTGTGTGGCTGAATGCATGTCTGTGTGCATATGTCTGTATGTGTGTATACATTTTGTATTCATGCGTTTGTGCTCGTGTGTGCATCTGAGTCCTCCTGAGGGAAATTAGTCGTCTCTACCCTGCTCCGTCTCCAGGTCCGTCCCTGATGTTTTCTCTCTCTGCCAGGACACTCCCACTCCCATTGGGCCACACTGCGGCTAATTGCTAAATACACTGGCTGTTGTTTCAAATGTTGGCAACAGTCTCTGTAGAAATGACTGCCGTCCTGGCTAATTGGGAAACAATATCCAGACACGGGTCTCTATAGTTTTATGCTGCCTTTTGCAGAACAAGTGCAGATCTGTCAGGTGCAAGTCGAGATGATCACATGAACCTTACTTTGTCTTAAATATCAAGGCCCAAGTTAAGTTTTTTGGTCCAAGTAGTTTGACTGTTTCTTTATCAGCAGAATATGTATGAAAAAAAACCATCTGAATAATATTTGGTGGAAAGCTCAGAAAAGAGATGCTAGCAGCGCTATGAAGCTATAGTTAGGCACAACAGTGCTCTGAACTAAAAGCCAATGTTAGCACAGTAACATGCTAACAATGGTCGGTGCCTTGTCATTGTTCAGATGGCCCAAAGTTCCAAATCCCCATCACTCCCATTGGCCCCCTCTGTCAAATTACATGTTCAAAATCTTAGAGTCATACTAGATTTGTAATTGAAGTTTGACAAACAAATCAAGTAGTAAAATGAAGTTTCACACAGCTGTGTACCATCTCCAGACTCAAATCAATTCTCTGTACACTGTGAGAGAACTGACATCGTCTGATCAAAGACTTCTGTATGTCCTGAGATCCAGGACTAAAGGTTACCAGGGACAGGGCTTACACACTTCCTACATTTAGGTTTAGTTTCCCTGCAGTATTTGTGCAAGAATCCTGGGTGTTTTTGCCGAGCCTTTGCTGCACTTCCCAGCCGCATTTGAGCCACCAATCTGGGGTGTTTTTCGCTGACCTGTCCCTCCTTTTACAGGGATTTTTGTGCAACTAAGCATGAGTGTTTATAGCCAAATCATGATCTATTTATAACCATGACTAAATGGCTCCTGCATTCTATCTAAACCTAACCACACATTCACCACAGCGTTGTTGACAAAAATGACGTATCTGTGGTTTACAGAAACATGCTATGCGACTGTATTTTTCTAGTGATTGGATTGTCTTACTGCAGGGAGTGTGTATTTTCAGAGAAATGGGTCTTCAGAGGAATGGTTGTCTGCTTTTGGGATGACGGACAGTGGCAGAAATGAGCTTTTGGTCAAATGGGACATTTTTTGGATCAATGGAGCTTCGGAATTTTCTTTATAGTTAAGCATCTGCTGATTAGACTTCAATATGAAGAACAGCAAAGGCTGTTGGGAATGCCATTAGTTTTGCAGGTATATGGTCACAAGTAAAGTATTGGACAAGGGGAATTTTGACCTGATAATGACAGCATACAAAGTCAGGGTTTCACCAAAGTGAATTCATCCGGAGGGGAATGTCATGTCTTCATCCAAATTTCATGGCATCCATCAAATTGTTGTTGACATGGTCTGAACCAAAATAGTGAACTGACCAACACCTTTCTGAAATCGACTCAATCCAGCTCATGGTGTCATCAGCAATATCTATCTATGTTCAGCCTCAAAATAAACCTGACAAGCTGAAAATCAGAACAGAAGTACGGAGGGTTGTCGCACAGAGACGATACACGACGCATTGCAAGGAGATGCCTGTTTCAACTCATTGCAAATCTTTGGTCTGAACTGGGCATAAGGATTTGAGATGTTACAAACAGTGACACAACACAACAATATGACTGAATGATGCCATACCTATGATAAAAACTGACTAGGAAACATACTAATTTGCTCAGTCTGTAGCATTAGTTCACGCTCACATTTTGTTCTGCAACCACGTGTTGTAGAATGACAGTTAGCAAACCATGTAACCTTGCGTCCATGTCAGGTGCAGAGGCTTGAGCGATACAGCTGGAATCAACATGACCAGAGAGTTGGTGAAACAAACTAAAATATCCTAAAAGCAGAATAAGTTGCAAATATCGATTGTTAAAAACAAAGCAAACACATGAGACTGTATAGCAGTGGCAGATTTACTGAAAACACTCCAACAGGTTTGGTTATGCTTCACCACTTCCTCCAGCGTTGCAGAATATGGAGGACTTTCTTTCAGCTCTTTCACTAAACATTATTCATATCCATGACTGAATGGATCTGTAGCTTTTCTCCTTGACCAGCATCGCTGTGTGAAAGCTCACACAGAGCACAGCGCCACTCTTCACAGCGCTCTGTGAACTTTAGTCGGTTGTTTCCCTCTCTGAAGGTGTAAAAGGAAAGCTGTGAGGAGATTTATTCATTCCTCCGCAGCAGCGAGCAGCTGAGTGTCTGCAGCTTTCAGAACCCTGGAGAGAGAGACAGACAGAGAGAGAGAGAGAAACACAGCAAATAAAGTGATGAAGCTCTTTCCATAGATGTGATATGTTACAGTGCTGGCTGTATGCATCTGACAGACTGAGGTAACTTTAACATTTATGTCCCTCATGGCTTTATTCAGCACATTAACAGAATGAGCTGCATGTTCAATGTTTGGAACCTGCCATAAGAACAGAACAGAGTAGAACAGACATTTCCATTTAAGTCAACGTGGCAGGATGGTCAGAGCAGCAGCCATTTTTATGTGTACTTATTGCAACTGTTGTAGCAGGTTAACTTCTGTAAAAGCTTCCACACATACAAACTGACTTGCGTCAAGTAGCGAGCTCACTGAGGTGAAGTTTTGCAGTAGTGACCAAATGAGCAGTGAGGTAGTAATGTTACGTTTTCAGAAAAGCAATCATTAAAAGAGCCAACATGTTTCAACCACTGCAGGTCTTAAAAAGCCCTGTTGAAGACCTGCAGTGGTTGAAACATGTTGGCTCGTTCAATGACTAGCCACTACAATATAGGCTTCTTAATACTTCCTTCTTGTTTTCTATATTTTTGAAGTGCCTGGATTGCCTTCCTGTGTCTATACTGTTGTTTCCCGTTCCCCCATGAGCACCTGACACAAGGTTTTGATCCACATTTGAACATAAAGAGCAACCAGTTGACTCTCTCTTAAGCAATCCGTTACTTTAGAGAGGGGCCCCAGAACAGAGCCATGCTGCCAAATATAATACTGCAAATGGAAATAAAGTTTTCTTTGGCTAAAGTGTTCCTGACTGAACAGTTGATTTACCTGTTGCTTGTTGAAACATAATGTAACGTTCAATGGCTGCCTCAAGAACAAATGAGAGCCACTGCTCAGCAGACAGCTGAGCGTAGGTATTAACACGTGTATCTAACTCTGCTGGATTGTTGGACCAGCTGACTAACTATCTTGATAACTAACAATACAAACTAATATAGTTTTGGGAGAGTTTTATGTTGTCTCTGTTTTACAATGAGTCAACAAGGCTACACTCTAAAAAATAATCCACTGCTGGTTCAACTTTTTAAAATACTAAGTAGTTCCAACTCTGGCGTTATTGAGTCGTTTATAATCTGACAAGCTCAATTAGTTTAGCACAAACACCATGATTTGCTTTCACATTGAAAGCTTAAATAAGTTGGACCAACTTATCCAAAAGTTGTGATGATATTTAGTGGTAAAATTAGTGGTAAAATTATATTATTTACAATATTCTATCTGATTACTTAAATTTAATCCTAATCAAAAATGTCAAAAAATGTTTGGGATTTTGACCAACTTCTCAAAATAAGTTGTCAACTGACTAAATCATGTTAATAAAACAAATGTAATTTTTGGATGCTGAAAAACATCTTTATTTTAAGCGTTATTAAGCTAACGTGAAACGAGAAACTTGGGCTGATGTACAGTTGTATTTTTCTGTTTAAAAAGGAAAATAGGAGTAAAATAGGCCAAAACGTAGTTCTCAAACTAAAGAGTGTGGCGCACTTTACAGCCCCAATGACGTGTGCTGTTACCATAACAACTGAAAACAGTCACCATTTTCTTTTGTACTTCTTTTCTCAGCTCTCTACTCTCGCATTGGGGTTTCATTTAGAGTGACAGCCCTTACAAGAAAAACAACATAGCTGGCTTTTTGGTCAAATGCACGAAACAACTTATGTTACTATTTTATGCATGTTGCACCAAAGTTTGTGTGGATGGTTTTGTTTCTTTGGCCGAGGTCTGTGCCACGTCTACCACCAACAGTTAGTTCCCTTTAACCATGACCACATGGTCTTTGTCTTGACCGTACTCGAGCAGTTTAAAGCGCCATAACCTTAAGTATAGGTGGCAAATCAGAAAACATGCATGTGTATCATTTTGGGAGGCAATGAATATCAACCTGTTTAAGAGGAATTTATTGGTGTGCATCTCAACGACTTTTGACTCTGCTTTTGTTGAACATAAGAGCACAAAAAGTAAATCCCTGGCAGAAAGGAAAGTGATATTTGGCATTGCATCTGTAGATAATTCAGTTTAATTTTATAGCTGCAAAGGAAATGTCTCAACAGGACGTCGCACATATTTGGCCAAGAGCGATAAAATTCACTGCCAGCTGAAAAAAATAGGGCCAGAAATGCAAATTTGATTTTTAATACTTTTGTTCGTGTGGACGTTAAAAGATCTGGGAGACTTCCTGGTTGTTTTGGTGATTTATTTATCATCTAGTGCTAATTTATCTTAATTTTCCAACTGAAAATGTGTTTTCTGTCGTTTCAGTGTGAAACAAACAAGCATTGAAAACAGTTGCTGCTCCTTGAACCGTCTGAGTGTGAGAATAGAAGGTTTTCAGCCTCTGCAGCGTGTATGAGCCATCTGTTAGACAGTGAATGTGTCTCTGCTTCCTTCACTGTGACAGCACTCACTGTGATTTACACTGTTACCGCCAACTGTCTCTCATACTGAAAACAGGGACGTCTCTGTATACAGTATGCTGATGGTACGCAGATTATAGTGCTCAGCCTGTCGCTCATAGTCCAAGAAAGAAAGAAAGAAAGAAAGAAAGAAGTGACACCATTCAGAGCGTCACATGAGTTTCTCCTCTGTGGGGTTTGGATGCAGGTGTGTGTTTGGTCTCCCAGGCTGTGTTCTTTGTGTGACGCACTGAATGAGGACAAAACACACACGTGTGCGCGCACACACACACACAAGCTGTGTTTGCCAGTCAAAACCAGCATCAGGAAAGTTTCTGTGTCCCACTGAGGCAGAATATAATCTTAACTTATACATAAGTTCCTCTACAGAAGATTCAGAAGGCACAGTGTAAAATTTTGATGCATTTGAATTAAATATCTTTGTAGATTTTCTCCGATATCAATACAACTGATGCTACGTCAAAGATGGCGCAGGATTTCTTTCTCCCTCAGTGACTGAAATGCCTCTCAGCAGCGTCACACTCAGTGCTGCCACCTGTGGATGAAAGCTGTGTTACAATAGTCTATGTTTGATCAGTGGTTACTGGAGTTCAAAGGAGTACTTCACCTGCAGAATGAATATTTGTTTTTCAGTTACTCACCGTGTTACGTTTAATTCATGATGTCTCAGGGTCATCACAGGGAATGAAGACTCAAAAAAAGGCAAACGTTCATGAATTAAAGACAACTGGGTCTGATTTTAACAACAAGAACTATTGAAGCAAAGCTATTGAAACTAATGCAAAACTTCTGTTAATTAACTCTCACACAGCTCCAGCAGTATAATCCAAGTCTCATTTAACAAGTAAATTGCTCAGTACTTCCAAAACACGTGCATTTTCTCTAAAAAGGTTAAAATGTAAAAGGTTTCCATGTTCATGTAGCGTGAACACGCGTGCATAAGAGCTCCGCTTGAGCAGAGTTCAAAGACGCACAATTCAGCTGTGTGTGCGACTGTTTGCACTGATGTGTTTTACATCCTCCAAAATGCATGTGATTGGGAAGTACTGAGCAGTGTTGGGCAGTAACGTATTACAGTAATAAAAATACATTTTCCAGTAGTGAGTAGTGTAACTAATTACTAGTGAAATTTCAGTAATAATATCACAGTTACTCATAAACCAAGCAACTTGTTACAATATTACTTCTGTTATCACATCACTACTGACTTGAAATACAACATTTTTGATTTGTTGTTTGTTGATTTTTTATGGAAGCAGGCAATATGCACAGCACTTAAGTCAAAGACAAATTTCCCCTCGGAGACAATGAAGTATAGCGTATCCATCGTATCACATCAGCGGACTCATCGTCGCACTGTGCAGACATGTCATAAATCAGCAAGCTAGTTTTGAAGATGAAAACAGTTACCTGAGCGGCTGGAAATATTCCCATTAATTTCATTTTGTCAGAAGGACAGATGACAAGAACACTGTTGCTTCAGGTAGTCGGACTAAAACTATTTCCACTGTGAAAAACATGTCCTCAAACCTCAGGTCTAAAACATCTACTATGTTAGGGTGACCATATTTTGATTTCCAAAAAAGAGGACACTCGGCCGGCCACGACATAGCCTA
This sequence comes from Epinephelus moara, assembly GCF_006386435.1. Taxonomy (NCBI): domain Eukaryota; kingdom Metazoa; phylum Chordata; class Actinopteri; order Perciformes; family Serranidae; genus Epinephelus; species Epinephelus moara. Next base: position 10,113,314 of record NC_065512.1, on the reverse strand, counting down.
CTTAAATGATACTCGCAGCTTACTCAAAGATGCCTTATAATTTTAATATATTTAAAGTTTATATGTATGGATAGAAAATTCAGTTATATTACAAAATAATATCTCTCAAAGACAGAAATTCAGATAGGCCCCAATAGATAGGGGACACATAGACACACTAGAGTGTGACTACCCGATCCGAGCCCGACGGGTCCCAACGGTAGGCCTACTCGACAGTCATGGGTCGGATTCGGTCAGCTTTCAGTGAAAATGTAGTGTAAAAATAAATAAAATCCTATTGTCTGTCCAGTTTATTGCTTGGGCACTGTTATTTACGTGACAACACCTGAACATAACACACACAGACACACATTGGCTGTTTGTTTCTACCTCTCCCCTCGCTGGAACCCTCGGACCTTCCACCGCCCGCCTCCGCCTTGATTAAACGCTGAAAATAAAATAAAAGAGGGAGACAGGTTTTTCCTATTTTATCTTATTTTGTTTTATTTCTCCCTCTCCTCTCGCTGGAAGCGTCGGACCTCCCGCCTCCCGCTCCCGTCTCAAACACGGAGGTCTACCTCTCCACGGAGCACCCACAGCGCACGCCCGGCCTGTTAAATAGCCTGTAACCACTGTGTGACACAAACTCAGTGCTTTAGACATAACAAAACAGAATGACTGTCGGGTTCGGACAGAAAAATGCTGCCCGTGCCGCACTCTAACACACACACACACACACACACACACACACACACACAAGGAAAACTGGACATTATCATCAATTTATAAACACCCCCCAGACGCTCCGGACAGGACGTGAAAAGTGGACATGTCCGGGCAAAAGAGGACATTTGGGCAGCCTATACTACGTACCAACAGCACAACATCCTGAAGCTCCAGGAAATACACCCCACCAAAGGTGAGCCCTCCTCTGCCATGGACATCGGCAGGCTACAAAGAAGTGATGAAGCTTGAGGCTGGATATGTTGTGGATGAAATGTTGCTCCTAGAGTGACTCTCCATCTCTCAGAGAGTCTTGGGAAAATACCGGTCACAGGCAACACAAAAACCCCCAGGTAGAAAAAGAAGCTACCTAGCCTTAGCTACACTAACCAGCGATCACCCTGACATTAACACAGAGGCACACATCTGAATTTTGGGGAGATACATAACTATCAGTACCAGAAAAGGTGTTGTAACAAATTATTGTTGGCAGAGAGCAATAGGTAATGTAATAACATTACTTTTGAAACAAGTAACGAGTAATATATTATATTTTTAGAGTAATTAGCCTAGTACTGGGCAAATGACTGGATAAATGAGACTTGAATTATACTGTGTGAGTTTGTAAACAGATGTTTGATATAGTTTCGCTGGAGTTAAATGTGGAAATAAATCTTATGAGTGTCTGAAAGAAGTGAAAAGAAATGTTCCACTAATAGCTGTTCAGGAATATGATATGAAATGTTGACTCAAAAAGTATTTAAGAAAAGTGCGTAAAGACATGATGGAGCATGACACAGGGACAGACACACACACACAATGTGTCGCCTCAGACAGAGACAGAGGATGTCTGAAGGCTACAGACTTTCTTTCTTTAGTCTTTCTCTGTTTCTGTGTTTTCTCTCTCTCTTTTACACACACACACACACACACACACACACACACACACACAGAGGCATCTCTCTTCTGCAGCAGCCTTTCAATACTCAACTGTCACTGAGACTGTATGGTGACCTGATCTTATTCTGCTGGTCCATACACACACGTACACACACCAGCACACACACCCTTTGTGTCTACACCATATATAGTCTCTTTAGATTGAAAGCCCTGTGTGTGTGTGTGTGTGTTTATGTGTGTCAGTAGGAGAGCACAGGGATGCCCCCTGACAGTGCTTTAACTGAGCTTTGCCATGTCATCACTCAAATCATTAATCCCCTTTGTCCGACTGGTCGGCACCAGGTCGTTTTTGGTTCTTTCAGGTTTTCTTTTGTCTATATCATGAGATTGTGACCAAGACGATGTCTTTAAATTACTTCTTTTGTACAAAAACAGTCCAAAACTCAAAGATATTCAAAATACAATGATATAAAACAAAGATCCTCATGTTTAAAAAGCTGAAACTAACAAATTTTGGACATTTTTGCTTGAAAAATGACTAAACAACTATGGAAACTGTTGATTAATCTTGTCAATTTAAAATTCATTAAAATCTGAAACATCAGCAATATAAAGCTAATTTTGAGTAATTTAGCCTCATTTAAAGATATAAAAGTGGACAGCTCTAACAAAGTTTTTAATATGTAAATCCCTCGACAGGATGGACGTTTCTGCTCCGTGTGAGTTACCACATGTATGACAGTGGGATGGTTGTGTGTTTTTGGGGGGTGGCAGCAGTGTGTGCGTGTGTGCGTGTGTGTAGCACAATGTTTGTACTGTGGGGGTATGCAGACAGATGGCCGGGACACTTGTACGTCTGTGGTTGAACAGTCCAACCATTGTCTGTGTCACAGAGAGAGCGGATTGTTGTGGCGGCCTGTCACACTGTAGTGTCTGTAAATCTCACATGTTCTGAGCACCACAACTCAGTCTGACTCCCAAACTGATGCTGCTGCCTCCTCAACAACCAGTCAGATAATTTATCTCCAAATATGACATTTATCGTAAAATTTAAGACCACATTTTTTTTAACCCAACCCTAATTTGACATTGGGTTATATAAATTAATATATTAATATCAATATAGTGAGTGAAAACCAGATAATCATGCAAGTTGACAATTCTAAACAGTAGGTTTTATATGAAATTATATGCCCAAACATATGTGGATACCTGAACAAACTATGTTTACAACATCGCACTCTCCCTTTTTCAACCTTTAAGCCATCAGTAGGGGTGGCTGTGGCTCAAAGGTAGCATGGGGTGTCCAGTAATTGGAAGATCAGCAGTTCAATCTGGCTCCTCCGGTCCGCACGTTGAAGTATTCTTGGGCAAGATACTGAACCCCAGATTGCTCCCGATGGCCGCTCTATCGGTGTGTAAGAGCATGTGTATGGTTACTGAGTAGCAGGTGGCACCTTGTATGGTAGCCTCAGCCACCAGTGTGTGAATGTGTGTAAAAGTGCTTTGAGTGGTGCTATACAGGTGCAGTCAGTTTACTTTAACCATCCAATGAAGACAAAATTCCCTCAAATTATCCTTAAATATAGTAATTTTGCGTAACGTCTGGTTAGAAATAGTCAATCAAGTCCTTATAGGAATGAAGACTGTCTTGTCTGGTCTGCCACCTCTACAACTACTAGAAAAGTGCACTAAGCAGAGTGCAGATCTCCACCAGGCAGCTATCCGAGCTGATCATGGCCTCTTCAGACAATTGGCTGAGGCTCAGGGTTTGGCTTTATAATCTTACGCAAATACCTCTCTCCCAGGTGACAGTCAGTGTTTGTTGGACCCATCCACCACGCTACTTGGACTTTCACTGCCTCAACTTTCCCCCTGATGCCGCCGGCTATCGTTAAAGTATGGCTGCAACTGGCCGCGTATCATGCCGACATTACAAGGTGTCTTTTTTCGTCGGTGTCTGATGATGGAAGGAACTGCTCAAGCACCGGATTTCAACGACTGCAAAGTGAGACCGGCTTGGAGAAACATGCTTCCAATATGCATTCATGTTAAATATGTTTAAGAAGTTGAGCTATTTTTTTTAAATGAGTCTTGAAACACTGTCACATCCTCTGTTGCCACATCCTTTGTTTTTCACTTCTATGCTGATGATGCCCAGCTCTACCGGTCCACCTGCTCCTTACCACCTGCTTGACAACAAAACTGGCTACACTTTATGCCCACCATCCAAGACTGCAACCTTGGAGTGAACCACTACCCCACCCACTTTCTCCTCCCCAGATCACCAGACCATATAATCAGAACAGCTTTGTTCTAACGTTGTCTGCCTCTGACGTGAGACATGTTTTGCAGCTTTTGCAGTGACAAAAGCAGTTCACAACATGTCCAGGCATTGTCTACTAGCAACATAAGTGGGTGTTTGTTTGGGACATGCCTTAACAATAGTTAAGGACATATCCAGGCATTTTTGTAGTGATCAGTATCTTTTAGTTGATAGTTCAAGACATGCCTGGCTGTGTGTGTATCCAGCAAACCAGCTATTTCAAGCCAAAACCTGAACTTGATGTTATCCCTAACCAAGTGGTTTTTCTGCCTAAATGTAACCACACATTAACCACTGCAGTGTCACAACATAAAATTGAAAGCATAAAGTTTCAACATATGAAAAGTACAAATGTAAAATGTCCTTGGTTGCCATTGGGTACACAGAAAGAAGCTATATAAATATTATTATTGTGATTATTAAAACAATATGTGTACATGCAAATTTGAGTGCAGCTTAGCAGCTTGATCACAACACTTAATGTACTTCTTTACTTCAGATTTACATAAAACTAAATCTTGTATAAGTTCACACATCAACTCAGAGAACACATGATTTAAGGTTCAGAGTGAAAAACATTCCTGGGCTCCTGTGTGTTTGTTTGAAAAAGAAACAGACATGTTGAAAGTGACACCTCATCCTAAAAGTGTACAGATGGGATCCAACACAAAAGAACTTTGAAGCAATTATCATAATCTCTCTGCCTCTCTCTCTCTCCCTCCGTTTCCCCTCATGATTAAACATGGGAGAGTTAAATCAGACGATTAGCATGCTGTCAGGGAGAAGTCTAACTGCTGTTGTGTTTCACAGTGTGAGAGACAAAGCGCTGGCCTGCACACCGACAAGCCTCCCCGGCCAGCTACAGTAAACTGGTAAACACACGTCTGTTTGGCTCAGCGGGGGATGACAAACACCCGCCGAGGAGGCAGAGATGAGAGGGCTGGAGGAACTGAGGAGAAAGCCCGTTTTGACTCTTTGGCTTCTGTGTCTCTTGGCGCCTAATGTCCAGAAATCTGGGGCCAAACAAGTCATTCTGAAAGGTCCCGGCACGACTGCCAAACACAGAATGGATGGAGACAGAAGGAAGAGGGAGGAGGGGGGTAAAGGGCAGTTTATTTTAGGGAGGGAGATTGGACAGCGGACTCACCTTCAGATTTCTTTTTTTAATCTGTAAGGTTGGAGGGATGGAGTGGGTGGACACAGAAGAGAAAGCTCTGATGAAAGAAAGCTCGTCTTCCAGTAGATGTCTTAACTGAGATGGTATTTTGTGCATAAAATTATATGTGTTTCAGCAGAAAACATTGATCAGGGTTGGGTGAGAAAGAGTTATAATACATGCAGAGGTGTCTTGGATAAGGAACGCACAGCTCTGAATGTACCATGGCTGTTCTTGTGCACTGATTTAGAATAACAAATGTGGTTTATTGTACATTTTGACACAGTAGTTTCTGTGGTTTAAGGCCTGTTATCATGCTGTTGTGAGTAAGAAATGACTGAAAGTCAAATTCCAAATTGTTAATCCCAAAACATCTCTCTACACACAAAGAGCCTTGTATCACTGCTAGCTCAGATTACTTCTTGAACGATGACATTGCCCTTTATACTTCAGGATCTTTATCTTAAACCCAGGAACTTTTTCTGGAACTCAGGTTCTTTACCTACAATACATCCACCACCTCCCAGGAAGCACTGGGGTGGAGACATTAGAAACGTATATGGACACTGAAGGAGCCCTCTGTCTGCACTCTGTGTTCACGTTTTCTGGAAGCTTATGGATGAAAACCAAATGGAGCAGTGCCACCAGAGATCATAGAGGCAGCGTTGCATAGTTCAAGCGAGATGCAACTGTAGGAGATGAGGAAGGCATGAAAAATAGCGGGACGGACCCAATTGGTGATATAGTGAAAAGAATTCTCAGTCCACATGTAATGAGGTTTTAATGACCTCACAAACCACTACTGTCTACGTTGCTGCCTTGGTTAAAAGGTACATTATTACTCTTGTTTGCTGTTGTCAGAAACTTCTGGTTCTGCCCTCTAGTGCTATGTAGTAGATGTTGGTGCTATCATATATGACCCTCCTGGTCTCACTCCACAGTCTTCAAAATCTGGTGCTTGTGCAGAAACTTGCAGCGTCAGACACTCCTTTAATGTCAGAATGATACGTGGCCAGTCGGCATTAGATTTTAACAGCGCTCAGCAGCATCAGGGGGAAATGAAGTAGGACAAGAACAAAAGTTAAGGCGGTGAAAGTCCGAGTGGGGCGGGCAAGAGGGGTGTTGGATGGGGCCAACAAACACCGACTTTCACCCAGGAGAGCGGTGTTTGTTTCCCATAAGATTACAGGTAAACCTTGCTCTTTTTTCCTTCAACAACCACGTCCGTTAGTTGTTGAAGGAAAAAAAATATTCAAACAATTTGCGGTGTTGTACTGACATAGTGCATTTATTTTAAAAGAGACTGTATGTAAATGGTAAATTTCCTGTGAAAACAGAAGTGTATTTTGAAAGAAGACAATGCATGTACCAGGCAGCACTTGACATGGTGTCCCAGAACATCAACAGCCAGCACACCCAGGGTACCCTACACATCGTATGTAGACATGGAAGGTCCATGACCAAATGTAGATATGTGACGCGGGCAGAGTGACAATGTGTTGCAGTTGTTGTTGATCAGTGTATCTGATGAGTTGAAAATGTTCACTGACAAGGTATTTCGTTTGTCTTCTGCCAAAATATCCAACGATATAGCAACTACAACATTTTTAAACTTGCTTATAGCTATGTTTGGGCGCTCATGACATGTTGTCGTGGTTAAAGAGCACGGTCTTGGTACAATATAGAAAAAAGTCTGCAGTGACGTGAAGATACAACATGTTATTATCACATTTATCCAAAAACAAAATCTTTTACTAACCTTTGCTTTGTGGTGCACTGTGTAGTTGGCATAAATGACTTAATCTTTATGGTTCTTGGCGGAAACACAAACACAAAAAGACTTGTAGTGACCTGTTAAAGTTTCGGTGTTATTCAGTTGAAAAGGGCCCAAAGTGTCTCTGCATCGCTGTACACCAACACACACACACACTCCTGTTTTTCATGCTCTCACTCAGTGACATTTGGAGGTCGTTGGTGTGAGTTGATGTCTGTCCGCTGATAGACGTCTCCCTGAAGCTCTCACCGAGGCTGATCGGCCTGGCTGCGAGCCCGCCGCGCCGTGCTTTACCGTGCCGTGTAACCATGCCGACAGGATTGGGCCGGGGTCCAGGAAGACAGTCGGCTCTGGAAGCTGTCAGCAGCAGCTCCGTTTGACAGCATGCAAATGTATGCAAATGAAGAGGTCCAGCCATGACACCTGCACACAGGAGGAATGGACCATGCCCTTCCCAACAGAGGACTCAGGATGGTGGGTACACCGCCCAGCACACACACATCTATATATGCAAACACACACACACACTGCAATCCTTCAGTGCCCATTAGTTGCTGCCTTTACGCTGAGTTGTTATTTTCTCCTCATATTCAGAGTTACAGTCTAAAATATATTACTTGTGTACACATCCAACAGATTTATGAAGTCTTTTAGAGGGTATAAACCTCTCTCTGGTGAACAGATGATTTGTTCTACTTTTCTATTTTTCTTTCTCCAAGTAAATGTCAGCAATATTTATTTCTTGATGTGTCTTAAAACAGCTTACAACAATAACTTTTTCAGCCTGGTCACAATAGAATATGGCACAGCAAAATCCATTTGGGCATTCTCGTGAAAAAATGGTGGTGACGACTTTGCAGGTCGTGTTCATGACAAAATGGATCCAAAGGGTGAAGCCTGCAGAGACAATCTTTTACTCATCTTAACCAAGTAGTTTAATCTGGTGCATTGTTCTACCAATAAGAGTCATTAACATCCCGACAGTATTTCCCTAAATGCCTACGTCCATTTTAAAACTGATGCTGAGCTTTGGAGGAAGACTTTCATTAAAGGGATAGTGCACCCAAAATAAAAATTCAGCCATTATCTACTCACCCATATGCCGAGGGAGGCTCAGGTGAAGTTTTAGAGTCTGCACAACACTTACGGAGATCCGAGGGGGAAGTGGGTAGCAGCACAACTGCACACATAATGGCTGACGGCGACCCAGATTAAAACGTTCAAAAACACATAATTGAAACCACAGAATATCTCCATACTGCTCGTCCGTAGTGGTCCAAGTGTCCTGAAGCCCCGACATAAAAAGTTGTTTGGAAAAACATCATATGGACTCTGTTTTCAGCCTCATTGTAGCCTGTAGCTCTAACTGCCTCTGTGTACACTGCGCTGATGTGTGTGTGCTTGCGCGAGACCGTGAGACATGGACACCGCCTTCATGTGCGTTCACGTGCTTTCGCTGGTCTCGCACGCAAGCTCGCACACGTGAGCGCGGTCCACAGAGAGACAGTTAGAGCTGCAGGCTACAATGAGGCTAAAAACAGAGTTCAACTTTTTATGTCGGGGCTTCAGGACACTTGGATCACTACGGACGAGCAGTATGGAGATATTTTGTGGTTTCAATTATGTGTTTTTGGACGTTTAAATCTGGGGCACCGTCAGCCATTATGTGTGCAGTTGTGTTGCTACCCACGTCCCCCTCGGATCTCCGTAAGTGATGTGAGGATTCTAAAACTTCACCTGAGCCTCCCTCGGCATATGGGTGAGTAGATAATGGCTGAATTTTCATTTTTGGGTGCACTATCCCTTTAATTGAGGTTTTGAACAAGATGAAATTTTGCACCTGATAATTCTGGCTTTGTCCTGTGCAGAATATGAATGTCTGTACCACCACAGATTAAATGACAACCATTCAGTGCATTCAGTATTTCACTTTGGACCAAAGTGTAAAACCACAGGATATGACCTCCCATTCTCAGAGCCATGGTGCAAGTGTGAATAAAAACCTTCCGTAAATTGTTAACAGGCCCCCAAAACACTGTTATACGATTCTGCTTTATGTCTTAATTCATAGATCGACCAGAATTTGTTGACTTACTTTGCCCTGATCACACAGAACGCATTTTAGCAGCTGGAGGCATCTTTTTCTAATTGTTTTTAATGAGATTTAAGCTTTTTGCTTGCAGTTTTTGCGTTGCGATGTGCCTTGTGTTTCTGCGCTCTAGGCACCTGGCGTTTTTTCCAGAGCGCTCTGAACTCAAGTTGAAAAAACGCAAACTCGGAGAAGAAAGCACCCAAAGTCATCTCTTTTTCATCATCTTTTTTCCCATTGTCCAATTGAACTATTTGAGAGTCGGGCCTTCTGTAGTGGTCACGACAACAAGTTTACAGTTGGTAAACAATGGAGGAGAAACTGGTGGTAGCGGTTGCTGGATACCCAGAGCTATATGACCAAGTGATAGACAGCAGGTTGTCAAACTGCCCCTGAGTCATCCTAAAATATGCCTGGAAACAGCCATCATGGAGGAGAAGCTCCTGGACCAACTGGTGGTACTCCCCATGATCCACCCTCTTTTTTAGGGTCTCATGTACCCACACAGATCTCTGTTTCCCTGGTGACAGCCTCTCACCCTCAACCAGAGCTACAGACAGTACCCTCTGCCTGCAAAATGCTTTTTCTGTTTAGGGCCTTACTGTGACCACACTGTTCTCATTTTGTCAGAATTAGTCCAGACTCACAAGACACTTCGAGACACTTACTTAGTTTTCAGTTTAGAGTCAGCTGCCTCACAACGTTTCCTCTATGGAACTTCTGACGATATCCAGGGAATCCGGTCCGGTACATTGTTTACCTTTCACATATGTAGTACACAACAGGAGATTGTCCGTGTCAGATGTGTTCAAAACTGCTGGAAATACTCTGTTAGGTTTTAGGTGAGAGGTGCAGCAGGGGTGGTGCATGAAGGAGACAGGACATGGCGCAAAAAGTAAAGTACGCTGCGGAAATATCAGTGTTTTGTTTACGTGTTACAAGTCTCTTGCCATTCCTTGAATTTGTGTGATGATTTTGACAACAGCCGTACCGACAGAAGTTCTTGAATCTCACTGTAATTCCAAGTTTCTTTGGGGTCTTTGTGTAATGACCTTTACTTTTCACCCTTGGATGTTTGTATTCCTCCAGTTTCGCACCACTTGCATGTTAAAGATATCATCGACATGCTCACCTGTTCTCTGAGAATTCACCTGGGAATTACCTGCTTTGTTTACACATGGGCTCAATTGGGCATTATACTTTGTACCAGGTAGCTGTCAGGTTAAAGTACATTTAATGTTTGACTGATTCAGACATTTGTGTTGGTGATGTTTAGATAGGTAGGGTTGAAGTGCATGTACGAAAGAGGCTTCAGTTTGCTGCACTGAGTTTCAGTTAAGACACTGTTCAGAGCATGATTTTTAATAATATACAAAGTTGAAAGCTGTGCCTGCGTTGCATGAGTGACTGGAAACACTCCTGATAAGAGATACACTTTTCTGTAATGGAGTTGTATGACTGTTGAAAATCACGGAGAATATTCTGTTGAACTGCAGTTATAAGACAAACACACTGTTTATCAGTGTTCAAGAGCATCCAGGTGAGTTTCCCCCTCATTTCTGACCTCTAAGGCGGCACAGCCAACACACGTTCTCCACCTTTTAACTTACGGCGGAGCTTTTTTCCAGGCTTCAAAGTAAAGTCATTTGGGTTTATTGTTCAATGGGTCAAAATCATGTACCTGTGTGATAAAAATGCACAGCGCCGCTTGGCCTCTCCTCGTTCCTCTGAAGTGTTTTGACTCCTGCGCTGACCCTGCCGGCTGGTTTTGGCATTCCAGCAGGCTGGAGGAGAGGAGGAGTGAGCTGCGGCCCCCAGCAACCCCTGCACACACACACACACACACACACACACACACACACACACACTGTCCTTGGGTTGAGGTGTCCAGGGTTTCTGCTGGTCAGCAGAAAGAGAACGGCTGTGTGATGGCACGAGTGTGTCTGTGTGTGTGTGTTTGGGGGGGTTGTAGCTGTCAGAGCAGGCCTGTGTTTGTGTGTGTGTGTGTGTGTGTGTGTGTGTGTGTGTCTGTATGTGTGCAATTTAAAAGTAAGGAGAGGTGGGGCAGCCTCTGGGAGGGAGCTGAAGTCTAGTGGCTCTGATCCAGACCTTGTACCATGTAAACTGACTACACACCCAACCCTTCAAAAACCTCATATTTATAACACACGCACACACACACACACACACACACACACACACATACGCGCACACACACACATACACAAACAAAGCCTCTCCCCTTTGCCCTTGGCTGTCTGTTTGGGTGTGTGTGTGTGAGCAGATGGACAGGTTCATGGACCCTGAGGAGAGAGAAGACGGTGCGTCTCACACAGTCACAAAATAAAAACAGTACACACAACAAGATTAATAAAGAATAACACGATTAAATCAATAGAAGCAGTATTTCTACTTTTCAAATATTAGCATCAGTGTTAGTAGAACTCCTCATCTTTGCAGGTAGACGCATGTTATGATACTTCAGCGTCAACATTTATGTGTTTATTGAACCTGATCTCACTCCCAACTTGTCAAATACAGATGCTTGATCAGTGGCACCTCAGGGTCAGATACTGACGCACGTAGCATCCTTGAGCGGCGGCGGTATGAGACGTGCCAGGCAGCGGCATTTTTTTACACTCTGAGCTGCAGCAATATAAAGAGCAAGAAAGTCTGCATAGGGCGGAAGGGAGGGGAGGTGGATTAGTACATTTTGTCTGCTGGGCAGCTGCCTCAGGTACATTTTCAGATAAAGTGTTTGACTGCATACAGACAGCTTTCATTTTAGTTAGCCCTGCTAGCTCAATGTGCTTGCTTTTTAGACCGATAGACCACAATAGTGGTGAATGAGAGACTCTGGACAGAGCAGATTGAAATATGGCTTTCTACATGCTGAACTCATGTATTGATAAAGTATTGGCTTTTCATTGGCAGAGGTTTTATCGCACTTACTCACAGTAACAAGCTTAGTTGTCATCAACTGGAGTAATCTTGTGTGTGTGTGTCTGTGAGGAGGAGGTCAGCCCTGACATGCAAAGAGCAGGAGAGAGGCTGCTTGATGATGATACATGAAACCAAAAATTTAAAAAGTAATGATAAGAGCCGATAACGTTGGAGGTTATTATTATTACGGTCTTGATTAATTTTGCCTCAGGCTGTTTAATACCAGGTCTCGGTACCAATCCCTGCCCGGGCCACTCAGAGGTTGCTTCTGGGCCTCATGTTGCCCGCGGGCCACTGTTTAATTGACCTGCACTACAAGACTGCTGTCTGATCAGACTGACAGTCTATATTAATCACCCCTCCATTTTGTCAACCTTTTTCCAGTCACTGGTGTTTAAATACCTCCATTTTGAGCAGCCCCTCCTCTGTGACACATCTAGAAACACAAAGTGAACTGTTTTTTTTAAGCAAATAACAATAACACAAATACAAATCCTTCAGCACTGTGGGAAACACTTAACACTTAGCTGTTATCTCATATTGTACAGCCAAGATGAAAGATATCTTGAAGAATCAAATAAGTTTAGAAAAACATTATATCAGAGCTTGAAAGGCAGGTAAAGGATAATTCATCGAAGGCCTTGCTCAGAAAAACAAAGGTCAACAGGTTAGTTCTAAGTCAAATTTTAATGCCACCCCCATCCCCTGATTTTATTTTATTTTATTTTTATGTATTTATTGATTTCTCCCTTAGGTGACTTTATGATTTTATTTTATTTTATTTTATAATTTTGGTATGATTGTTTTGTCATTAGTTTACAAATTTACTTACAGTAATGTTCAAGTCTGTGTTATCTGACCAAGCTCAGATGTGTCACAAATATGTTGCTGTCATAATTTAAAAAATAAAAGTACAATGTTATTATTTAAAAAAAACTGTCAAACATAACAGCTCTAACAAGTTATCGCTACACCACGTTTCTTATTTCTTCCTTTTTTTTTATTTGATTCTATTTTATTGTATTAATCATTTTAGCACCAAGCTGGTTCTGGGATCATACAACATACATACTCGTCAACATAACAAAAAAACAAAAAAGAAGCAAGTGAAATGAGAATCCTCCTCTGCATCTCTGCATCTCTGCCTCTGTCCTGATGATTGATGACTCCACACACAGTCAGTGTTTGCCTTCTTCAGACCACTCTGCTCTCTCATACGGAGGAGATATTTATGGGTTTGCTGAGCACTTAAAACTGAGGAGACGCTCTCGTCTCCTTAAGTGACATTTTAATTCAAATTTAAATTATAAATTCAATATTTTTTCTAATGCTGTGTACTCAGCATGGCAATGGGAAATATGTAATATATATATGTATTGAATTATGTTTTTTCATTGTTGAAAAAAAACTTAAATTTGCACAAAAACACTTTTTATGAGCCACTCTGCAGTGCGATAAAACTAAACCAAAAGCAGATTTCCTTTAAAGAATTTATATATTAGACCAAAAAGATGTTCATGATATTACCTAAATGTTGCTCCAGCTCCCCCTCGTCCTAATCTGGGCCATGCTCACTCATGCAGCAGTAACGGTGAAAAACTAACCCGTCTCTGGGAGCACAATGGCGGGTGCCCCCCTGCCCCTCAGACTCCCCACATAGACGGCGCTGTCTGACAAGCCCGCCCGCCAAACAACTCAATTAAGCAGAAAAGGAGGCAAGAAAGAGGAGCCCAAACAGAGGAGCGAGAGAAAGGAAGGGAAGAAAGGGGACAGGAAAACAGAGGAGGGAGAGGGCCGGTGGCTGTCAGGCCCCGTCGACACCCAGCCGACGTTTGGCGAGGAGCGACAGAGACACAAAACGAGAAGAAAAGAAAACCGATCTGTGATGTGTTAACTGGAATTCCTGCTTCCAAGGCCACCGAGGGTTCAGAGGGCAAACGGAGGGCCAGGGGTTCATTACCACAGCGACACACACTCACACACACACATTTAAAAAGACCATACCGACGTTTCTCTTTTCGTTGTTACAGGTATCCTCCCGGTCCTATCCATTGCTATTCATACATACAATTTGATTTGTACATAAAATGCACACCATGCGCAACATTCGTCATTCGAGTAAAGATTGTACTCTGATGTGGCAGCTGATAAAATAAAAAAGACGTCCTACTTTTACATCCTATTTTTGCTATAATCTAATATCTAATGTTTAAATATGGCTGTGCAGTGGACAGGTAATCATTCCCTTAGTTATCTGATGTATTCTGTACCCTGCCTTGTATGCAAAGCATGCTGGGAAATGACAGTAATAGACAATAATGTATACATCTGAGAAAGACATGATGTTTATGGTGAGTAAAAAAGTACACTACACAGGATTTTCCTATAGACACATATAGCAGTAATCCTTCTCGGTCATTACTTATGACCCACTAGAAGTGTGTGGTGGTGTATTTATCTGCAGAGACTGGGTACTGGGCACAGTGTGCAGGTGACGTTGGGACTTTGTGAAAAGGTAGTGACCAGGTTCCAGATCATAACAGCCACACATTCAACAGGAAGTTATGAATATCTCAAGCAAAGCACAGAAAAAAAAAACGCAAATATAACAAACAAGAGTAAATCTGGGTACAGATTTCACTTTTGAGCCAGCGGCCACGCTAGAAAGCCTATATTGTCATTTTATAGGGACACAAAGAAATGAGTAATGACACTCAACTGCTGCATTCTAACAAAGAACAAAAAACACAAGGCATTCAGTGAGGATAAAACATGCAATAAATAAATAAATAAAAAAGTATTTAATGTGCTGCCGATATCGTTCACAAAGAGGAACCAACTATTGCTGCACAGTATACCTTTAAGGGAGACAGGGGTGGCCTCTGGAGACCTCAGCACCAGGCATGCTCCTGTCTTGTGAAGAGTTTAACTTCTTCCCATTCTGCACCTATGTAACGAACATGTCTAGTTTAATGATTCTATTAGAGTGTCGATAGCAAGGAAATTTGGGTGTCTGAAAGCACCGTAATCAAAGTCTAGTCGAGTGACAAAATTTGGAGTTGCAACACCAGATCTGGGGATATGGAGTGGTTGAAGTATTTGATCCTCTTGTGCTATTCCATCCTGAAATAACCCTAAAATTTGACAACACATTCTCTCTCTGACTTCGTCACATATCAGTGTTTGGACATGGACCTTCCACGTCCAGATACGACATGCAAGATACCCAGGGTGTGTTGGTTGTTGACGCTCTAGGACGCCGTGTCAAGTTCTGCCTGTTACATGCATTGTCTTCTTTCAAAGTACACTTCTGTTTTCACAGGAAATTTAACGTTTACATACAGTCTCTTTCAAAATAAAAGCACTACGTCAGTGCAACAACACGAATTGACGTTTTTTTTTCTTCAAGAACCAACTCTCATGGTTAGGGTTAGGAAAAAACAACAGGTTTTGGCTTTTTAAACTTACAGGACGCGAACACTGCTCTCCCAGCTGAAAATTGTTGTTTGTTGGACCAATCCACTACCTTTCCCACCCGCCCTTCTTGGACTTTCGCCACCCTAGCTTTCATTGCCGTCCCGTTGCGTCCCCTGACGCAGCCGATCGCCGTTAAACTATAATGGCAATTGGCCGTGTATCATGCCGACGTTAAAGGACAGCCTTTTCGTCAGTGTCTGATGTTGTAAGTCACTGCCCAAGCGCTGGATTTCGACGACTTCGGAGTGAGACTGGGCTCAGTTTGATGGTTCTTGCGACTTGCAAAAGACTTGAGCCAGCCCTGAACAGAGGGGTCATTTCTCTTTTCAGTAGAAACTCTGTAGTTCTCTGAGATATAACTTTGGTTTGCCTAAAAATTTCAAATCCTGTTCCTCCATTACTGTTTCTTCTGGTTATCTGTTTAACAATTACATAATGCATTTCTCAGTAACAAATGATTCTCACTTTCTCTCTTACTTAACATTTTTTCTTTAGTAAATAAATGCTTGTTTTTATCTGTTTTTTTTATACAAAATTCTAAAAATAAAAACACTTAACAGTGATGGAGGAGAAGCTTTGTCCATAGTGTGAGTTGCTGCTCAGTGTTTTACTGTATATGTCACTTTTATTACCTCCAATATTAACATGTAAAAACAAACCTATTGAACTTAAAATCAGCCTTATATCACCCCAAAGCCAAATCGTTTGCAAAGCTTTAGAGATAATTTTTGTAAAGACAATGTGTCTCTTGTGACCACACACCGTCGCAGCGCGTCTTTTAGCCGGTCGATTGGGGTAATGAGGTGACGGTTGATGGTGGCCTGTAAAGTTGTAATGAGGAGCGCGGTGTGAATAGGACAGAGGGCAGGAATGGGTGGGAGAGAACACGATGCTTAATGAGCGGGCCGGAGGGCTCAGCAGTAACCCTGTTGTATCGGCTCGGTCTGAGAAAGAAGGGGTGACAGAGGGGATCGGGAATTTCAGGGTGGGACAGCACAGGAGGGCCTGATGTTATTTAGGGAGGGAATGAATAAAAGCTGGGTTAGAAAGTAAATGGGGGTCCTGACCAGCCCCTGTGCTCTGCTCATTGTGGAGATGAAATTTATGGCTCAGGACTTCCTAAGCCAAGGACTCCCCACGTTGACTGGTTAAGTGCCATGAAACAGTACGACAAAGGCCGGAGGCAAACAACACTCTGAGATGAGAGGCTGCAGGAGAAGGGACAGTGCAAGACAATGTGTACGAGCCACATTAGAGACACATGTTGGAATACAAAGTGAAAACAACATGTTTCAGCTGAAATCCAAATGGATACACAAAGATATGACTGTGCTTCAGTGAGTGAAGTGAAACCACTGCTTCTGTACAGCTGATGATTTACTGAATGGTAGAAGTCTGTATATGCAGAGACTTTAATCTGACACACAAATGGTTTGTCTCTGTGTCTTTGCTATGTTAGTAAGAAAAGTACACAGTGAAGTGTCCTGATGTATGAAAATAAAAAGGTGGGATCAGAGAATGGGACAGCATGAAGCACAGTGGTCTTTGCCTCATTCACTTGTTTTCAAACTCAGGACACTTAAGAGTGTTGTACAGTGCTTATACAATGAACAGACAAGAAGGTTGATGTCAGTTGATTCCGCAAATCTCAAATTATATTCATTGATGACATATGAACATTTTTCTATTTCTACAATAGACAACAATACCGTATGTGTAAGGTTAGGTAGCTAATGCACTCAGCTACATTCTGATTGAGACTGTGCCTATGGTTAATATAAAGTAGGGCTGTCATGTGACGAAGCCATTGTGGTCAATAGTCCTTTCAGATCTTACACCTCCATCTGCAGGCTGCTAAATAAATTAGTTTTATGATGTGACATTGGTAAGGTTGAGGTTGGGTTGGGGTTAAAATTACTATTTCATTCAGGTTGGTAAACAGGACCCGGTCTCACTTGGTCTAGGTCACCAACGAAAAAGCCATTTTTCTCACGTCGGCATGATACGTGGCCGATTGCCGTCATTGTTTAACAGTATGGGCGGGTGAGTGGGAGGGGTGGTGGATGGGTTCAACAACCACCGACTTTCACCCGGAAGGCTGGTGTTTGCTTCCCATGTGAAACCAAATCCTGTTCCTCTTTTTTCTAAACCCAACCACACACATTTGTTGTTGAGGGAAAAAAAAAACATCAATTCCCTGTGTTGTACTGACGCAGTGCTTTATTTTGAAAGACACTACATGCTACCTGTAAATTTCCTGTGAAAACAGAAGTGTATTTGAAAACAGACAATGCATGTAACAGGCTGAAATTGACCCAGAACATTAAAAACCAACATATCCAGGGTATCATGCACGTCGTAGCTTGATGTGGAAACTCCATGCCAAACATCAGTATGCAACAAGGTCAGAGTGAGAATGAAACAGCATTTTAAATCAGTGCACCTGTTGTACAGAAGGTACAATATATGAAACTCCAGGTAACCATAGCAACTGTGCACCCTACAGCTGCTATGAATGAGCCATCTATTACTAGTGAAACTTAATTAGACAATTAATTTACACACATAATCAATTAAAAAAAGTTATAATCATTATAATCAGATCTTGTAGAAAAAGTCTAACCTCAACATCTGATTCCACTTGGAACTTGGATGTAAACAAAAGGTAGACAAAAGTCATAACCCTGTTTTATTTTTTATTTCAGAGCAATGTATCCTCATACAACTGCTATTATGAAGTATGAAATTAAGCATACAATGATGTATTGGCACCCTACAAAGGGTGCTGTCATGTTAAACATACTCAACTATTTTGCACTGTATCACATTGCACTGTATGTATTGGTTTTTCGTTGTGAATTATTGTCTATCTGTTTGTTATTTGTTTTACATATTATGACTTCTGTGTTCATGTTTTTGTGTTTTTTAATGGCCTGAGGTCTTTTTAACATCATGCCGGAGGACTGACTAACACCGGCACATTTACAGCAATGTTCATTAATGTGCACTGTCCTCTAAATAAATAAATAAAATAAATAAATAAATAAATAAATAAATAAAAGTTAGGTAGGTTACTTTAAGAAGGAAACACCATGGTGACGTACCTTAAAAGAACATTGGTTTTGAGTTTTCTTGGTTTCCCATGAGACAAGAACCCCGGTCTGGTGAGGAAAAGTCCTGTGTTTCCTTACACTGAGTTTCACTCTTTATCCAATGTCCCTCTTTATTCCTGTTGTTGCGTTGGTCACATTACCGCAGCCTTTCAGATTAGCCACGTTTCCATCAGTCTGTTTAGATGCGCATCTAAAAGTATCGCATCGGAAAATTATGATGGAAACGCCAAAATTCAAATTAAAATCCCCTGATTCGCACAACGCCAAAATTCAAATTAAAATCCCCTGATTCGCACAAACTAAAATACGTTCGCTTTCGCCAGGTTTTGGTTGATTCGAAAAAATGTTGATTCGCAAAACGGGGGATGGAAACAGTTATGCTCGAATTAAGTCTGACGTAGTGCACCTCTCTCCATGGTGATATCCACACTCTGGGTCGGGAAGGCAGTAATGCACTTACAAGCTGGTTGCCAACCGCCAGAAAACGTAGAAGAAGAAGAATGTAAGACTTGTTTTGATTCCGGTTCTGCAGAAAACTCACGCAAGTTCGTAGTTTTCACCAAAGTCCGTACATTTAATGGAAACACACAGGACTCGTCTTTCTTTTAATGCACATTTCCCAATGATTCGAATCACTTTTGGATGGAAACATACTGTGGCTATTGTGTGGGTTATTCATGAATTGTGGTTCATTACTTTTTGTAGGTATACAAACAGAGAACAGCCTGAGCAGAGGAAGGTTTAGGTTGAAACAATAAAAAGGAGGAACACAGAAATTACTGTGCAGATCAATAAATAAATAACTTTACCTGAGAGAAGAATATAAAGTTAAATGTAAAGACGACACGTGACTTTTCAGTAAAGAACTACGAGGAGGAAAATTGTCAGAGCTGATGATTAGTGACGAGCACTCATGGTCAATGCTTCTAATTCACTGTGCTCACTTAATATTTGCTTGATACTCATACCTGTTTGTGAATCCTAACTGTGAATTATTTTTCTCAACCATTTGACACTATTTTATCTTGTTAACTAGAGGAAAAGTAGCATTTCTAGAAAGCAGTGACACAGGATTTGGATGTGCCTTTAAAAAGGGTAAGAAGCATTCAGTGCTCTGCTTTTCTGGTTGTCCCCAGTGAACGGTGTGTGTATGTGTGTGTGTGTGTGCCTGTGTGTGTGTGTGTGTGTGTGTGCCTGTGTGTGTGTGCGCATTGTCTTACAAGCCCTCCTCGCCCCATTGAACAACAGTGATGAAATGGAGATGAGTTAAAGTGCTAACACAAAGACTGACCAGACCCCTGCGTCGCCGCAACAATGAAACCACCAAACTCGAGAAAGTGAGAGCCTCTTGGAGAAACCGAGAGAAAGGGCAGAGAATGAGAGGGGGGAGAAATTAAGGAGGCCAAAAAAAAAAAAAAAGAAGAGAAGAAGGGCTGAACCATCCTGAGAGCAGGAGGAAATGGACGGTGGGCAAAAGGTGGCAGAATGGAGCAGAAAATAGCAAGGTGGCTAATCCCTCCGGAGATAAAGCAGCTATATGTAAATGAAAGACGTGAAGTTTGGCCATCTTACTTTGATCTATGAATCAGCCTCCCCCTCCTCCCCTCCTTCACTCTCACCCTCTTCTCCTTCCTCCTTTTTCCTTGTAAGAAAATCAAGCCTTATTTAGCTTAATCTCACTTAATGGCATCCAGCTCCTCCTTTGTCCTCCCTGATGCTAATAGATTCCTGTCCTTTCACTCGCCACCATTCACATATCTACCCTCCATAATCCTCTTATTCCGGGGTAGCAATTATTTTGAGTATTTTATCAGCATTACGATTATGATTATTTTTTTCATTATTATTCATGCAGGCGGCGCTAAGGGCCAGGTTGTGGCTGAGAATATCCTCCCTCCTACCAGCACCTCTTATTCTCACTCCGAATGAGGCTGCCTGCTTTCTTCCAGAGGGGTGGTGAGTTTGCAGGAGTGAACCCCATTCAGCGAGACACATTTTCTGGGCATTTGAACATATTGTGGAGTGAGTGTAATGAGTAGCACCAAATCACCCATCCGGGCTCCTTAACACAGAGAAACATCAAGAATTTGAGGACGGAGGAGAGAGAGGGGGCTAATAATCAAAAGGCCTCCTTTCTGCGGAGCAGTAATTACATGGGTGGGTTTTGATCTTTTGCTTGTTGGGGTGATGAATAGGAGGAGAGATGAGGACTGTTTCACTATTTTGAGGTGGCGTGGAGGGTGGAGGACGCTTTTCAGATCAGCTTCTCGTCAGCGTTTTTGGTAGAGAAACAGGGAGTTCGTAGATCCTTCTTTTTTTAATTATTGAATCACTTCTTGAGGTATTGTAGGTTAGCAGGCAACACAGTCCTGAGAAAGGGGGTCAGAAGTTTGCCAGAAAGTGTTGCCGAAAACTGGCAACAGTCTTTACACACTGTGGAGTTAATGCTGTCTCCGAGAAGTTACAACTAATTTGCAACAGAAAAACAAAAAATAAGCCAAATTATTTTTTATTTGTTACTTCTTTTCTGTTTTGTTAGTACAAACAGGTGCATCTAAAAAAAAATTGAATATCATGGAAAAGTTCATTTTTCCCCCTTAACTTAATTCAAAAAGTGATTCATGTATTCTAGATTCATTAAACATTAACATATTTCAAGCCTTATTTTTGTTTTAATTTTGATGATTACGACTTACAGCTCATGAAACTCCAAAATCCAGTGTCTAAAAATATTATAATATTACATGAGCCCACTCAAAAAAAGAATTTATGATACAGAAATGTTGACCTTCTGAAAAGTATGTTCATTTATGCACTTCATACTTGGTTTGGGCTCCTTTTGCATGAATTACTGCATCAATGCAGTGTGACATGGAGGCGATCAGCCTGTGGCACTGCTGAGGTGTTATTGAAGCCCAGGTCGCTTTGATTGGGGCCCTTTAGCTCGTCTGTATTGCTGGGTCTGATGTGTCTCATCTTCCTCCTAACAATAACCCATATGTTTTCTGTGGGGTTCAGGTCAGGCCAGTTGGTGGGCCAATCAAGCACAGTAATACCTTGGTCAGTAAACCAGTTACAAGTAGTTTCTGCACTGTGGGCAGGTGTCAAGTCCTGCTGGAAAAGCAAATCAGCATCCCCATACAGCTTGTCAGCAGACAGAAGCATCAAGTGCTCTAAAATCTCCTGGTAGACGTCTGCGTTGACTTTGGATTTGATAAAACACAGTTGACCAACAGCAGCAGATGACATGACACCCCAAATTATCACTGGACTTCAAGCAACTTGGATTCTGTGCCTCTCCACTCTTCCTCCAGACTCTGGGACCTTGATTCAAAATGAAATGCATCTGAAAAGAGGACTTTGGACCACCAAGACCACCGTTAACCCTTTCAGCAATGACCTTCTGTGGGTTACCTCCTTGCAGAGGGTGTCAGTGAGTGTCTTTTGGACACCTGTTAGGTCAGCAGTCTTCCCCATGATGAGGTTGTGTGAACTGAACCAGACTAATAGATTAAAGGCTCAGGAAACCTGTGCAGGTGTTTTGAGTTAATTAACTGATTAGAGCTCCTCTCAGGACTGTGTGAGTCAAGACTATACACAAATTTCACTTTCTGAAATAACTGACAAGAAATATTGAACTTTTTCCATGATATTCTAATGTTTTTGAGATGCATCTGTGTGTTTTATTACTTTGTTGCTATTTTTCCTTTCCTCCTTCCAGACACATTGTAAAGCCATTTAGTGGTCACGCTTTGCATTTATCTCTGAGTGCTGGCCTCTTGCTCAGGTGACTGCAATCACCTTTCATTAACTAAAGAGACTGTGTGCTTAAGGTGATACTCTGAAGAAGGCTGGTTTTGCTGATTTATATGGGTTGTAACCCAATTTATTTTCAACATGTGCCAGAATTGTCTCTGTTTTTAGTATTTAGTCATCGGTTTAGTGTTTAGACTGTTTAACTTTTTGCCACTGGAGTCTCTGTCCTTTCTTCTTTTTTGAACTTTTGTGTCTCCTGCAAAAAAGTGCCTTCATCACACTTGTTTGAACTTCAGAGCACTCCCAACCTTTTTCTTTTTAAGGGAAAAATTTGGGGGGATGGGGAATCAAATTTTTAAAGAACATAATGAGGACATTAAAACATACAATTAAGTTGTCTGGCCAGTGACAAAACCGTGATATTCAACTCAGTGAAATGTTCACCTACAACCTATTTCCTTTGTTTTCTTCCAATATATGCCAAGTACATTCACAGCTCTTGGGTAAGGTTAAGGTAAGCACATATCATGTTTGTTAAAATTTGATCTAAACTATGATTTTTTTTAACTAACCTCCACCAAAAGGCTTTGGTTACCATATAGTAATCATTCACAGAACTCTGGTGTCAACGTCTGCGCTCTGTTCAATAAATGTAGCACTTCGGTAACTTGAAAAATTGTTGCCTACTTACATAATCCAGGCAGCAGTTCAGTTTCCCATTAGAATGTAATTGGGAAAACTATTTGATATTACATAACATCATTTCTAGGAGACAGGATTGATGGTGAAGATCATGACTGTGGTTTCTGGGATTCCTCTTTTGTATAAAAAAAAACGTGTGGTACAGTTTTACTCATTTGTTTGAACACATTTGTCTCTTTAGAAGTTACCTTGTGGTGCAACGGTAGCGCGTCTGACTCCAGATCAGAAGGTTGCGTGTTCAAATCATGTCAGGGCCAAAGATTTGGGGCGGCAGTAGCTCAGTCGGCTTGGGCTGGGAACCAGAGTCCCTGGGTGGACCAATTATGGAGTGTGAACTAGTGGCCTTGAGAGGTGCCAGTTCACCTACTGGGCACTGCCGAGGTGCATTTGAGCAAGGCACCGAACCCCCCAACCGCCCGTGACGCCTGACTAAGGCAGCCCCCTCAGTCTGACATCTCTCCACTTTGTGCATGAATAGGTCCTGTTTGTGCATGTGTGTGTATTTCAGACCTGTGTGTTAATGACAAAAAGAGTGAAAACACTGAATTTCCCCTCAGGGGGATTAATAAAGTATATAAAAGCAAAAAAAAACCCAAACATTTTTATAACAGTTCACACACAGGCCTAAACTGAAAGTCTCTAGGCAAAGACAAGACAGACAAAGTGGACAACAAAATATGAAAAAATTCAACCTTAACTGTGCTGTATGCCTGTGCCATGCTGTATAAACAAGCATATCACAGCACGAGTGGTATTACTTTCACCAAACCCTGCCGCACTATGCACCTGACTGAGTGCTGATTGAAGAGGTGTGCAAAGGAGCTTCACACAGGTGCAGTTAAGTCTCATAATTATGCCAGTAATGTCTATCAGCTGTGGGTAGATGCTGTCCTCTTGTGTAAGTTGATCCAATAGAGTTCAGGGTCTGTCTATGAGATCTGCTTTTTAAAATATCGAGAAAATCTTTATGCCACAGATTGCTTAATTAAATAACCATGCTTGCTACAAAGCAAGTTAGATTGCTACAGAGAAAGGAGGAGTCTGCCTGCTGAGAGGAGGGACATCTGACATATATAACACAACCCTGCACATGTCAAACCGGTGAGAAGAGCACAGGCAAACACACAAATACAGAAATCTGTCATGTGAAATAATTTGGCAGCTACTAATGAGTTCATACAGGACGCCCTTGCTCATAGTAAGAAAGTGATAATACCTCATTAGATCTCTTAAATATAATTTTTATTATTCATTTTTATAGATTTTGGCCCTCTCTAGTTATGGGCCCCTCAAATTGCTACATACGCAGTCATTACAGCCACACACTCAACAAAAAATAATCAAAGTAGTCACTTGTTTCTCTGCTGGTGACATAAGAAGTAATAAAATGAATTTACCTCTGGAACATAAAGGAGATTATTAGATCTACTTCATGAAGAAACAGGCTTACCAAATACAGAATAGATCCATTAGGTTTAAAATGCTCGAAGGATAAGTGAGTTATTGCAGTAGATATTATAAACGTGTTAAAAATGTTAGA
Source organism: Epinephelus moara (assembly GCF_006386435.1). Lineage (NCBI taxonomy): Eukaryota > Metazoa > Chordata > Actinopteri > Perciformes > Serranidae > Epinephelus > Epinephelus moara. The sequence goes on along the minus strand of NC_065512.1, from coordinate 10,088,836 downwards.
AAAATACAATTCATATAAAAGTTGTTGCATACATGTAACAGTCATCAAGTCTTAAACTGCAGCTCCAAGGTGTCACTTTGGGAATCTTGGAGCCGGAGTAGAGTGGCTAAATCTGGGCAGTCTGCAGACTCCACAGGGGCACAGGGGCCCTCCTGAGGCCCCTGCAGAGCTCCACTGCACAGGAGCCAGCGAGGCCTCCATGGGGCCCGGCGACAACAGGGAACATTTGGCAGCAGAGGAGGATGAAGCAGAGGAAGAGGAGGAGGAGGAAGCTGCTGAGGTGAGGAGGGACTCCTGGGTGAGGAGGAGCTGACTGGGGCCGGAGATGAGGGGCCACCCTCCAGCGAGCAGCAGCCGGGGGACCGGTCCTGTGTTCACCCCCATCCCGACGCTTACCTCCCCCAGCAGCCGCCGCATCTCCTGCAGAGACGAGCCCAGCAGGAGGATGTAGTTCCTGGCCAAAACCAGGGTGGAGATCTTGGAGAGCCTGCGGCCTGGAGGAGCTCCCGGCTGGTGGGACTGAGAGGAGGAGGCAGAGGATGGTGAGGAGGCGTAAGGCACCATGACCTCCCTCAGGGCGTCCATGGCAATGTTTAAGTCCTGCATCCTCTTCCTCTCCCTGCTGTTGATCTTCCTTCTGAGCTCCTGCTGCTCTTCTGGGCTCAGCTCCCTCTGTGGTTTGGTTGGTCTTTGGCCGCCCTGGAGGCCGAGCATGGGCGCAGGGTTCAGCCGGGAGCTCAGGTTGAACCCTGGAGGGCAGTGGGGTAAGTCCTGGACAGAGCTGGGGCCACAGAGAGGTAGAGACTGCTCCTGGGCTCTGATCACTGGGTTGGACAGCACATTCATAGTCTGTTCAGAGGTGTGCTAGTCTTCAGAGGTTTAGCTCAGAGTCTTCTTAAAAAGTTCAGAGAAAAACAAAAATAAACAGTGCAAAAATACTTCACAAAAAAAATCCACACACTGCAGAAATCAAATCTTCCTTCCCTCCACCTGTTGCTCTCCCCTTTGGCTGCAGAAAACAGCTGCCATCCAGCACAATGACGAGTCCCCAGACCTTTTTACTTTTGGCTTCGGAGGTTTCTGAGTGAGTGAATGAGAGCTTCCTAAAGTGGCAGCTCAGTTTTATCTCATTTCCACAGCTGCGTGTGGTGAGAATGACAGACACACACAGTGGAAACGTGAGCTAAATGCTCCCCTCACACACCCCCACCTCAGCTCAACTCCTCCCCGACACATGATGTGCTCTGTAGAAACACACATATGCACCTCTGACTTTCTGATATTTGACAGTAAAATGAGAAACAGCAGGCAGATGGTGACAACACCCGCAGAATCCCATTGAAAAGTGGGACGATTTAAGGCAAGATAGGCAAAAAAATCAGTGGATTGAGATAACTGAGATCAGAATCTTTGTTTGAAGAGAAAACCAAAGAACAAAACAAGCAAACACTCATTTAACATATGCAGTTCACCATAAAATTCCCAGTGCTTTGATGTATTGAACGGTTGTTTTTGTAATTTTGCATTATTTCACAAGGAGTTTCAACATATAATTTTTATTCTATTATCTTACCAAACTAAGATGGAACATGAGCAAATCAAAGATCTCATCCATACTTGTCATATTCTGCTCCAAGGGCAGTGCTGGTGTTACTAAAATAACGCCGGGGGCAGCCTCTTGTGTCGTATCTTAACGCGAGTCTGTGGTAAGAAGGGGTCAACGGTTAGGTTTAAGCAATAAAACTACTTGGTTATAGCTGGTAGGAGTTTGTAGATCCTGCTAAAAAAATACCTACCTTTGAGAGGCACAAATGCTGCAACTGATGTTGTTTGTTGGTCTCAAACTCCACTCTCCTGGGTCAAAGTCCAGTGTTTGTTTTCCTACAGGACCTTCTAATAATGACGTGCATGGGTTTACACTGGAGTTGGTAGAAAGCCCAGTGTGTCTCACACAGGTGCAGAACACTCCAGTGAAAGACATTCTCCAACCCAGTCTCACTCCAAAGTCGTCGAAATCCGGCGCTTTGGCAGTGACTTGTGGCGTCAGACACAGGTGAAAAAAGTCTGGCTTTGACGATGGTATGATACGTGGCTGGCTGACGATATAGTTTACCAGCGGCCGGTGGTGTCAGGGGGAAATGTGGTGGGACAAGAACGAAAATTAAGGTGGCGAAAGTCCTGGTGGGGAGGGCGGGAGGCGTGGTGGATAGGTCCAACAAACCCAAACCTTCATCCCTGAGAACAGTGCTCATGTACTGTAAGATTCTAAATCCAAACCCTGTTCTTTTTTCCTAAACCCAACCACGTGCTTTTGTTGTCGAAGGAAAGAAAACGTTAATTTGCAGTGTTGTACCGATGTAGTGCTTTTATTTTGAAAGAGACTGTATGTAAATTTCCTGTGAAAACATAAGTGTATTTTGAAAGAAGACAATGCATGTAACAGGCACAACTTGACCCGGTGTCCCAGAACGTCAACAACCAACACACCCAGGTTCCCTTCATGTCGTATCTGGACGTGGAAAGTCCATGACCAAACGTCAACATGTGACGAGGTCGGAGTGAGAATGTGTTGGGGTTAACCAAGGCTTTGACACTGAGATTTGAGGCACATATTATAGGTGACTATTCACTGTCAGTGTGGTAAACGGCTCGATGATGCTGGTGACTGTTACAACTGATTGATAGCCAATGTTAGCTTGAGTTAGAAGCTGCTGTGGTACAGTCATACAGTACAGCAGCATCATCTCCAACCAAATCTAGCCTATAGATCAAACAGTTGGTTATAAACACTGAACACTGCTCTCCCGGGTGAAAGTTGGTGGTTGTTGCCCCACCCACCTGCCCACCCACCCAACTGGGACTTTCACTGCCTTACCTTTCGTTCTTGTCCCGCCGTGTTTCCCCCTGACACTGCGATTGCACAGCAACGGGCCATGTATCACGCTGATGTTAAAGGACGGCTTTTTTCGTCAGCGTCTGACGCTGCAACTCACTGCCCAAGCACCGGATCTCGCCGACTTTGAAGTGAGACAGGGTTGGCTGCACAACAGCTTTTTGGCATTTTTCCACTTCTCTCCGACAACTAATTTCGTTACTTTAAAAAGGGACACAGAGTTGGCTATGATGTGATGCCGCTCAGGTCTAAAAGGTCAAAGCCCTGGCTGCTATCTTTTTTACAACACTGAAGGAAAACAAATTGGACAACATTTATTAATTCAAACTGCTTAGTTTAAAGTAGACATTTGGAGACATGTTTCAAGCTCCTGTGGATACACTTTTGCCTTCTACTCTGAACCCTGGATTGTTTCCCCAGAAATGGAAAGTGATGATGGGAGCCATCTCTGAATGATGTAGGCCTATTGCTAGTCTGATGCTAAACATTAGCAAGGTAGCAAGCCGATGTTAGCATTTGGCTTAATAAAGCACCACTTTACTAGTGTAGCTATAGAGTCTTGTCAGCACCTGACAGCATGAGCAACGTTGCTTTTACCTTTTCTTTGTGTAAAGTTAATTAAAAGCTCACAGAAAAAACAACATTGTGAGCTTAATGGAATGTATACAGCCACGTAACAACTTGGAAGCCATTAAAATCACCAGCACTTTGTTATGTGACAGAGAGCAGGTATTAGCGGTATTAGCCTGGGTATTAATCGTGTCGGAGAACAGTTTTGGCAAACAGTGAATGGATACATCATTGTGCGCCGGGAGTTAATTGATGGTTTTGAGGTGGAGGTTATTGTTGCTCAGCTCTGAGTGGCTACGCTAACCAAACTGGCTGGCAGAGAGCTGGGCACGGATCCAGACAGGCAGACAACAGGCCAATTGACTCCAACCACAGGTGAAGCTGGCTTGGGGCACCGAGCAAGGCTGGAAACCTCAAATGTGCCATTCATGAGCCACAAAAAGACCTCAGCATCACTCCGTCACACAGGGAGCCTGGCCGTCCTACTCCTTTGCACTCCTCCCCCCCTCCTCCTCGTTGTAAAGCCCATCTGAGCGGGAGAAAAGGAAGGCAGGGGGAAGAGGGGAAGGACAGCACCGTTACAAACAGAAAGCAAGTTGTTTACGATGAAAGCAGAAGGAGATGCAGAGGAGGAAGACCCTTTCTTTTCTCCCCAGCCGCTCCTCACTTGTCGTTTCAACAAGTGAAAGATGTGTGTGGAGGCGCTTCTCTTCCCTGCCAGTGGTCCGGTGGCGTCCGGCTGGTGCTGTGATTGAAGCTGAATGGACGGCTGCAGACGGACAGGAAAGGGAGGGCCTCATGAAAAGGGCCAGGCGGATGGCCCTCGCACCTGCAGGAGAACAGAGTGCAGGCAGCCAGGATGAATGTGTGCGTGTGTGTGGGTGTGTTTGTGTGCGTGCCTGCGAGCTCAATTTGATTTCTAGTGCCTGTCTAACAATGAGGGGTAATAAACTGAGTAATGAAAGAAAACAAGCCGTGATGGTTTTGACTGTATTTTGGGATCTGGTTTCGGTGTCAAGAGAAAGAAAAAGGACACCTGCAAGGAGCCACACATACAGAGGTCAGAAAAGAGGAGAAAGAAAGAAGCTGGTGTCTACCAGAAAGGCGCACCTCCCCCACTTTTTTTTTTATCCACCACTTACAAGGGAAAGAAAAGTGAGCTTGATTTGGGGCTGCAGCCCAGCATATCCGCCTCCCAGCTTCCAGGCTCCTTTTGATGAGGCTCGACCAGGGCAGGAGCACCGGTGGCTGCAGGGCAGGGGGAAGACTAGTGTCTTTATGGTGGAAGGAGTACTATCCATCTGGGCAAGGCCGTCCAATGGTGGGTCTGCACCTGGGAGCTAAATGCCTCGTCTGTGTGGAGCCATTTCCTGCGGCTGACAGACAGGAAGACACCTCAGCCAAACTCCTGTGTCAATTTATCCCCCAATACAGGATGGAAAATACACCCAAAGTGACACCGCTGAAAAAAATGGTTACAGATTCTTCTCGTTTTGGCTTTCGTCAAAAGGGACTGACATTAACACACACTTTAAAGAAGTATTTTTCTTTTGTTCCTTGTACGGTTTCTTGGTGTTTGTTTTTATAGTTTTGAGCCCAATCTCAAATATGAATAAGGTTTGTTGGTTTTATTGAATAATCACAGGATGTTCTAAAAGGTAACTTTGGTATTTTTCAACGTGGACTCTATTTTCCAACGTTTGTGTGTTGAAGTGACTAATGAGACGCTCATTTTTTTAAAAATATGTCCAGTATTAAGCGAGAGGGCTGCAGCCAGCAGCGACAGAACTTTTTTGCACTAGAAACAACCCCAAAGTTGCCATCACAAATTCCACCAGACTCCATTTACAATTTTTTTTTTTAATCATCATACAAAGTCAACGGTAACAAAATAAAACCCAAAGAAATCGCCTTGGTTCATCTATCCACTGTTCCAACAATCACCAAATCTAGTTTGGTTTAAATAAACCCTCAGTTCACCCAGTTGGATTTGGATATACGTTTTCTCATGCAAAATAATGCACCAAAATGCGTACATATCCCCCATAATGATGGGCCAGTAATTCATTCATAACCCACGTATTTTGGAAGACTGTGATTACGTGACCAATGCGCTGATGGGAGTAAAGACGGAAACGACCCTAAGCAGTGCAATAAGGAGGCAGGTTGGTGTGGCAGATGGGTCACAAAACACAGGACTTTCTCCACAAGATGAGTTATTGAAACCAATGTGACCATGTCACCATGTTTCTTTTCGTAAACCTAACCACAGTAACTTTATGTTAATTAAGTATCTTTATATTAAGGATGTATCTCCATTTGTGGGCCACTAATTCTTAGCATATCATTCAAACGGTTGTATGAGGATATGTTGGAAAATATGCTGGCTCTCTACACACTAGTACTTTTTATGGAAATTAAGTCTGGTGTGTTTGGTGATAGCAAGTTTGGGCTGTTCTGCATTCTAAAAAATTATCCATGGGGTTAGTGAATCATGCTTGAATTAAGAAGTTTTCCAGCATAAGAAATATGTTTGTTCCTTTAACGTGTTTTAGTCAGTTGACAGCTCGTTTTAAGAGGTTGGTAAAAATCAAAAACTGACATTTTGGAGTAGGATGGTATTAAAATGAATAAGTTAGAATATCTTAAATAAAATAGTTCTACTTTTTGAGGTCAAGTAACTGAGTGTGTCATATCATAAGAGACTCAGAGGATTGCCTCAATAAAAACAAGGATGCCACAATTGGAACTATTCAAAAAGATGCATGCAAATTGTTACCTTCATTTTTATAAATTGAGCCAGCGAAATATTTTGTTTTGAGTGTTAAACAAAAAGGATCTTACACTCTAACAAACATGTCTGTAGGGATCCTTTCCATTATGCTGTCAGGCATTTAAAACAACAGTTGGAGCCTGTCAGTGGCAAAAACAAAAATCAAGAGTGCGAACATGTACTGAGTGGTTACATCACATTGCTGCCTGCTGCAGCGTCCTTGCTCAATACTAGACCAGTTTCAAAAATTATTGTTCCCACTAGTCACTCAGACACAAACATGGAAAAATAGGGTCCAGGTTAAAAAAAGAATTACCACAAAATGGAGCAGATAAATTCAAGCTGATTTTAACATAGATTTTGCCTCTATAAGTTTACAGGTTTATGAGCGTCTTAGAATGAGTATCTCCACTACAAATGGCATTTATTAAAGAATTAAAATGGACTGTGTTTTATGCTTCTTTTAATATTAACCGATACTCACAGATAAATCCACATATTGTTTTGAGGAGAAAAATAAAAACAGAATCCTGAGTTTGGACCACCGGAGCAGAGCAGACGTTTCCTCATTGACTCACACACAAAACAACCTCTTATTGGCTCTTTAATTGAGTACAAATTGGCATAATTATAAATCCACCTCAGTGGATATAAAGGGACACAAATGAAGTCAAGCCACAGGCTGGCTGCTGCTGGTGCGGACACAGTCTTGACTTAATAGAGTCAATTTACATCAGGTGTCTGATTGAGCTCTTTTGTGTGTCACTCGATGGTGTGTCGATGTGTTCGCTGCCTCTGCGGCAGGACTTACGTTGTTAATGTCTGAAGAAGCCTTGACAAAATTGGGATGATTACACAGCTATTTTCAGTGTCCTTATCTGTTTGACACTGACTGTCTTGCTTGTTGCTCAAAAGCTCCTGAATTTAACTAAAATAGATTTCTCCAATTGGCTGGCATTTTCTTGAGAGGACAATAAAAACCTCTTAGCTGGGTAATCCAGTCATGCAGCTCACAGGTATTTCTGACCTGCTCTTGTCTGCAGTGATGTGATACAGCTTTTCTTAGCTACAAATCTTAACTTACTTATTAGACTCTAATTCTGCACACCAAGATCTGACTCTTGTAACAAATTAGAAATTGTAACCTGCCAGAAACAATATTTTTAACAACTTATTGATGATTATTAGTAACAAGACTGTACCTCAGCTTTCTTAAGAACTCAACACAGATGAAAATGCATAGAAAAAGAAATCTATCACTGTACAAGAACCATGAAATAGGTGAAGAAGGAACAGAAATTTTGATTTAAAAACTACAATCCAACCACTGCTGAAAGCCCAAGTCAAATGATCATTTGTATATCATTTATTTGCCCAGTGTTACATTAAATTTGTGAAGATTTTTTATTGTATTTATTTATTTTTTCCTGCCTTCACAGTGAATAGAAAATCTAAAGAAGGAGAAAATTCATGATGAATTGAAGTCAGTTTAGCGACAGCAAAACAACATCAGAACATACGTTTACAAACTCTCACACAGTTCAGGCAGTATAAACCAAGTCTCACATAACCAGTACTTCCCAAACAGACAGTGGAATCCAAACTAACCCTGTAAAACACTAAAGGCACACATAACACAAACAAAATAAATGACTGGGGCAGTGGTAGAGCAGCAGCTCCAGTGTTCAGTGAGGTAAAATTACTGTTTTTGTCAATGGAGTCTGACACTGGCTGTTAAAGAGCAGTCTGTTTGGAAAGTACTGAGCATATAAACTGATTATACTTCATGAATTCTGTGAGAGTTTGTAAAGGGATGTTTTGATATAGACCAAATCATGATGTCACACTAACAACAACAATCACCTCCGGGCAATTTATTTCAACTGGGGAGATGATTGAAATGAGCAGCCTTGTTTATCTACGTTGCAACTTGGTCTCACTCCGAAGTCGGAGTGGGTATCTTCCGATGTGAGACACTGACGAAAAAAGCTGTCCTTTCATATCGACATGATACGCGGCTAGTCGCCATTTTTGATGTAATTGTAAAGTCAATCCCTGTTCTTTTTTCCTGTGTTTGTTGTTGAAGGAAAAAAACGTCAATTCCCAGTGTCGTACCGACGTCGTGCTTTTATTTTGAAAGAGACTGTATGTAAACATTAAATTTCCTTTGAAAACAGAAGTGTATTTTGAAAGCATCAGACTCTCTCCGTGAGGGAAACAGTCAATTCATTAAGTTTGAGTTGCAATAAAACCTTACAAAATCCTGTTTGGATTAATAAACTGTATTTGTTGGTTTTCCTCTCCAAGGTTTTTGACAGTCGTTAACCAGAGTGTAAAATGAGTTGGTGCACCTGCTATGGGCTTTACATCCCAAACTGTTGTCTGTTTACAATGTGCACAGAGACTCTAATGAGAAATTAACAGTTGCCAGTGACTGATTTCCTTCATGTGTCCCCGCGGGCAAACAGGTGCAGCCGCAACAATGGAAATATAACAGAACGGGACTTTTCAGAGGGGAAAAGGCTGCTCCGCATCAAAGCAAGAACGGAGGACACACTCGTCTATTCGCCCTAACTCCTGCTCTGTGAGGCCTGGCCAAAGACATGAGAAGATTACAAGCTGTTAATAAGGTGGAACCAATCGGCTGAAGGTCTGCTTTTGTCCTTCCCAGCATGCTTTGTGAGCGCTGGCCTGGGATAGTCGGCATTTGGTGCTGATCATAGTGTGGCGGGGATAATGAAGGTGGGAGGGGTGTAAGGTTTTAGCCCTCGGGCCCTTTGTGAAAGAGAGCCTAAATGCTTCACTCTCAATAGCTGCACACGCTCAGTTGGTCGCGGTTGTTTAAATACAGATGGACATTTGCCACGTTCATATTTTGGGGTTGCTAAGTGCTTCACTGACACCTTCTTGTCTTGACATTTATCCTTTTTGTTGTCTTGTTTCGATGGTGTGTGTGTAGATATGTTGTTAACTTCAATTTAAAAGCCTGAAAATCTTGTGTTATTTTTACGTATTCTTGAAAACTACATTGATTTGTTTGCAACAGTCACACTAAAACACTAATCCTCTGTTGCGATAATTCTAAATTACCCCAAACACAACCCATCTCAGTGTTTGTTGTTATGGCAGCTGTTCCCCTCTGAAACAATGCCACCAGGGATTTGTAGGGTGGCTGCTAATAGGAAAGTGTTAGTTAACCCGTCCCCCACAAAGTATCCTTAAAACCCCGGATCCTATTTAACCGTGACAATGATGGATTCACAGACACTAAACTTCCACAGGAATCCTCGTCCAAAGTCAAACACAGGCCTCCTTCTTCTTCTCACCGAGCTGTCGAGGTCAGGAGCACCCCTAGTTAAAGTCTAAATGTTGAGGGGGCGGGTTGAGATGTTTCTTTTCGGGGTTTTATTAGCGGTACAAGGCCAAGGGTGGGATTTCAGAGGTTATCCTGTTCTGTATGGAGGGCGGTGCAGCAAGACCAAAGTCACTGTTAAAGTGAAGGCTGATAGCAGTATGATGGATGAGGATACACGGCTCAGAAATTAGACTTCTGAAAGTGAAGCGATTCAGCGAGGGGAAAGGGAAACAGGCATTGAATGTGTTGTTGCCAAATAAAGAGACGACAACAAAAACTGGCTGCAGGGTGGAAATGTCAGGTTCATCTTTGTGATGTGTTGGTCGGGATAGATGAGATCGTCTCAACGTCTGAACGTTTAGCTGAGCTGATTTCTACCAAGTTGGACAAACTTTTCCTTTCTTATTTTAAAGGATAGGTTCTCTATTCCAGTTTGGGTTTTATTGCCTTAGTTTTTTTTCTTAGAGTTACTGCTGCTAAAGAAGTCAGAAGGAAGCAACACGAGTAATCAGGTGATTTATTTGGAAGAGAAAACTAAGGTGAACAGACCCATGACCTGCAGTACTTTCACTGCACGTATTTTCAGTTTAGTGTTTTAGGTGATATATATTAAGAGTCAGCTCAGTCACCAGATGAAAATGTTGGAATTGTATGTTTCTGCAAACCACTGATAGGTTACATTTGTACGTGTCATACGTATCATATCAGCATTTCTAAAGTGATGTAGTATGTGAACTGACTTTGTCACCATCCGTCTCATTTATAAAACAGTGCGTAGAATCCACACAAAAAATGAATGCGCAAACAAAAGCCATTTTAACTAAAACATGATCTTTTCCTAACCATATAAGTGTTTTTTGTGCTAAACATAACTTCACGTTATGAGCAGCTAAGATAAGAAATCGTAATTGCATGTCTGGTCTCGCAATGCAGGTTTGAGTGCTTGTCCGTCTCCACAGATGACTCCAACTTTACATCTTAAAATGCATATTTCTCTCCAGCAATCCATCCAAACAAAGGTGCAGTTTTCTAATCTCTGCATAAATATTGAGAATGCCCTTCAGAGTTATAGAGTTTGAAAACCCACTAGCATTTTGAAAATGTTAAAGTATGTGTATGGCTGTATGTGTTCTGTGCTGCTGTCCCTTTTCCCTTCACTGTAGATCTGCCCAGGTGTGCTGCATCACATAACGAGGTGCACTGCACCTGGCATGGAGGAGGTGCTTCAGAGCTCCTGTGCCAGCAGTAGAGGAGAGAGGCCTCTGGAGTGGAGACTGCTGGCCTGCTGCCTCTCAGCCTGGGATTCTTGTAATATTGTTTGCTTGTTTTATTTGTTAATAAATGCCATGGATTTGATTGTTTTAAAGGTGTCTTATTTTGGGTCAGTGTTGGAGTTTTGTTTGCCCCATAGGGCCACCCAAGTGTGGGGCATAACATATGATTTTCAGCCTTGACTTGTCATAGCAGGTCTTTGAATGACCAGTCATTAAAAACCCAGCACATGAAAGTGTTTCCTCCTTATTTTTGTGGACATGGCCAGGTTGGGATCGTCCCTGGATGCCTCCCTGTGGGCGCATTTCGCGCTCGGCCAGCTGGGAGGACACCACGAGGCAGAACCAGGATACGCTGCAGGGATCACATCTCCCAGCTGACCGGGGAGCACTAAGGGGAAGATACTGCTGCAGAGGGAAGGTGTCCGGTGCTAATTTCTCTAATTTGCTACGCCACGAATGAATGGATGCTCACTGGATCAGCGGATAGAGGAAAACTTTGCCCAAGGCCGAAAACACATTCCAGTTTTTGGATTGTCAGAGTTCAGTGTATGTGACCATCACGCTCTATCACAAATTTTGAATTTCAGCCTGTTTCTGTTGGTGCAAATAGAAAATATATGTATACTGAGGGCTCAGCTCAAGATCCCAAAGAAGGGGAGGTATCTTCATAAGCCATTTTTGGCTTCTAACCTCTGCTGCACAATGTTTTAACTTTTTATTTCTTTTTCTTGTATTTTCTATACATGTACAAATAAACTAAACAAACTGAATATGTCTGAATTTTAAGAAAATGTCAACCAAACGCTGCACAAGACATTCGAAATGATTCTTTTTTTTTTATGCGATAATGCTGCCCTTTAAAAAAACATAAACGAGTTTGTTTTTTGTCCCATTTTTCACAGGTTTAAGTTAAGGATCCAAGACTTTTTTATGCACACAAAAGATTTAGTTGTCTCAAACTTAGGTTAAAATATGTGTGAACACTTCTTTTCCAAGGCAGTCCCTCGACCTGACAGGTGTGGTGTATCAAGATGCTGATTAAACAGCATGATTACCACAGGTGTGCCTTGGGCTGGTCACAAAAGGCCATTCTGAAATGTGCAGTTTTGTCTTGAAAATCAGTCTGTATCTGGTGTGACCACTATTTGTCTCATGCAGTGCAACAGATCAAAAATCACATGATGCAAAACAAAATCAAAAGTACTGCATTTCAATTATTTTTAATATTTTTTTGTGACATGCTCTGCGAGGGAGAGTTTTTAATTCAATGAAAATAAGGTGAAAATTGGGTGGTAAAGAGGTTAAAAGGTTAAAGTGGTCTGTTCATGGTCGGAAACCTTTCCTCCTCCTTGTTTGATGAATAGAGGACGTCATTTTGCATTTTAACACATTGTTCTGACAAAATCTTGTAACGCCAGGCTGGCAGATGGATGCAATGGATGTAAGATGATTCTTTCAGGCGTTGATGGACACATCTGTCAGCGTATACACCCTGTATCACACACACACATACACACATACACACACACACACACACACAACCCCCCTCCACCCCTTGAGACAGCCCAGAATCTCTCCACTATGCCTTACAACCTCCTCCTCCTCCTGCAGCTCATTCACCTCCCACTGTGCTCCTGCTCCTCACGGCCTCTCAGCACATTAAAATCCCCACTAAGACCTGAGAGATCAGACTGAAGCAGCCACCACTCTCTCTTTCTATTCAGCCTCCACTCTGATTAAACTGCAGCAGGTTTGTCACAGATGTTGTCCAAACTCATGACTGGCCTCCCACTGAGGACTCTGAACTACCAAGAGTGTGATAGCAGGTGACTCAAAAAGTATTTTCTACATTTTTATCAATTTTTTTTTTATCAATTAAAAAAAAGAACATCATTTTGGTGTGCTTCTGTCCTGCTTTGTAAATCAGATGATAGCCATTCTGAGTGTGGTGCTAATTTGATTTATGAAACAGGGGACCCTTGGGGAGGCAACAGCTCAGAGGGCAGACATATGTTGCAGTGCAACACGATAGCAGGCCTCAGTAACTTGACAAATTGGGGTTGTAGTTATTAAAACATCTCACGTTGGTATGGCTGCCGTGAAGGCAGAGATAACCACAACAGACGGGCATAACCACAACACAAGAAAGTTATTTTCTGGCTTGACAATGTTGGACTGGACAATATAAGACAGAAAGTGTGTTGCTAATAAAATAATACTGTAAGCTATCTAGCGGCTTTGTGAGGATGTACTTCAGCACAGCTTTGCTTTGAGACACAGACCAGTCACCAGAAGAAAATGTTAGCATTGTGCGTTTCTGCAAACCAACGATATGTTACAGTTCATATGTACAGTGGTGTGAAAAAGTGTTTGCCCCCTTCCTGATTTCTTACTTTTTTGCATGTTTTCCACACTTAAATGTTTCAGATCATCAAACAAATTTAAACATTAGTCAAAGATAACACAAGTAAACACAAAATGCAGTTTTTAAATGAAGGGTTTTATTAATGAGGAAGAAAAAAATCCAAAGCTACATGGCCCTGTGTGAAAAAGTGTTTGCCCCC
>NC_065512.1:10024597-10074454 GCF_006386435.1 Epinephelus moara | reverse complement strand
GTTTAAATTTGTTTGATGATCTGAAACATTTAAGTGTGGAAAACATGCAAAAAAGTAAGCAATCAGGAAGGGGGCAAACACTTTTTCACACCACTGTATCTGATTCTGATTACATGTATGTGAGCTGACTTTGTCATTGGCAGTTGGATGACATGTCACCGAGGTGAGACACCTGCCAAGCTGCAGACCACAACATGGGTTGTTTTTCAGCAACCCGTCGCTACGCTTCACACACATAGAAGCCCGTATTTCAGTTACCAGCAAAATGTATATGTGTGTGTATGTCTGTGTGTGTGTGTGTATACCCTGTGGGTGACATCCCATATGGTTTGCTGACCATGTCACACCCATGTCTGTCCCCTGGCAGTGGCCCTGCCAGCTCTGACTGCTGCCGGCAGCCGGGACGTTTGGACAAAGAAACTCAACCTGACAGGATTCAGGGAAGCTAAAGCAATGTTTGGAAACACACACAAACACAGACACACACACAGGCTGTCTTAGAGTTGACTATGCTGCAATGTCAGCCTCCACTTTCATGCTTATCGAATATTGGAACATGGATGCAGAGATTCGATCCCAGTCAGCCACAATAGCATTAGTGAGGTCCGAAACTCATATTGGATGATAAGGTCTGCCCCACAGTCCAACACATTCTCTCTTCGACCGCGTCACATATAGACGTTCGGTCATGGACCTTCCACGTCCAGATACGACATGTTGACGTTCTCGGACACCGTGTCAAGTTCTACCTCTTACATGCATTGTCTTCTTTCAAAATACTTAACATTTACATACAGTCTCTTTCAAAATAAATGCACTATGTTAGTACAACAACGCAATCTGACGGGATTTTTTCCTCCTCCAACAACTAACGCATGAGGTTAGGTTTAGGAAAAAAGAACAGGGTTTGGCATTATAATCTTACGGGACGTGAACACCTCTCTCTGATAGTTGGAGTTTGTTGGACCCATCCACCATCCCTTCCGCCCACCTCACTCAGACTTTCACCGCCTTAACTTTCGTTGTTGTTGTCGCGTTTCCCCCTGACGCCCCCCGGTGCCGTTAAACTATAACGGCAATCGTCCGCATATCATGTCGATGTTAAAGGATGGCTTTGTTCGTCAGTGTCTGATGCTGCAAGTCACTGCCAAAGCGCCAGATTTCAACAACTTTGGAGTGAGACCACGTTGTACAGTCAGTGCTCCGGTTCATCCAAAAGATTTAAGATGAGGTTGAGGTCAGTTCTTTTGCACCAAACTGGGAAAACCATGTCTTTATAGACCTGGATAGTGGTGGCATTGTCACTGCAAACCCTGAATAATAGGCCCAGACCAATAGCACAAAAAGTGTGTGGACAGAGGTTTAATCACTCAATCATTTCTGTCACGACAACAGCAGCTCAACAGACTGACGGACAACAGGAATGAGAACTTATTCTGTTACTAAATTTGATGCTTATATGTTTGTCAGATTGGGGGCAGGTGCACACACCACGCCATATCACTCTCGTGAAAGGCATTTAGGAGGCCCTCATCCTGGAGTCATTCAAAGTGTTGTCCACCCATCAGACAACTGGTCCCCACTGGCCCCCAGCACACCCCTCTGAGACCTGTGTCTCCGCATTGGTCGATTCACGTCCCAGTCCTGCTCTCCTCAGACTCACTTTGATGTTTAATCCCATCCTGACTGTGTCCTCCTTCAGTCCGCCGAGCCGCTCGGCCAGTCATGAATATCCAAAGGTCTGCTTACTTGACAGGATTATCCCTCTTTTCAAAGCCACTGGGGACGATTCTTCAGCCACAAAAAACACACTCAATGGATCTTCTGCTCTCTCGCTTTGTTTCTCTCGCTTTCCTTTACTCTTACTCCCTCCTGCCTTTGTCCCTCTTTGCTTTTACTAAACACATTGATCCACCCGATCGAGGAGTTCATCTGCTGCTGTTCATAGATTATTGAACACACACACGAGCATTGTTAAGTTCTTAAGTATCTTGCACTGCAGAAACATCCTTATAAGTTTATAAATGGAATGAAATACACGCACCTCAGTATTTTGCTTTCATGATTAGTGCAGCTGATTGAACTGCATCGTATCAAACTTTGGTTACAAGCTGCATGACAATCACATCCAGGCTACAGGTGCATGGGTTCAATCTGCAAACCCATAATTGATCCATTACCAGCAATCATCTCTAAATCATTCCCAACCCAATCTGTTAGTGTAAGGCCTTTGGTGCCAACCCAAACGTACAATCAATCAGAGCTGGCTGCTGTGTGAGACGAGGTTTGGGTGCTGCAGGGTGCACAGTAGACTGGGAATTAAATAATTGTATAAAAAGATGACACAGTGCTGTATTCCAGTTGCACAGGCAAAGGCTTCCTTCATGTTTTAATGGATTGAAAATATACCATTTGCATAAAGTCTCTTTCAAAATAAAAGCAATACCGTTGGGACAACACCGCAAATTGACATCTTTTTTTTTTCCTTCAACAACTAACACACTTGGTTGGGTTTAGGCAAGAAGAACAGGGTTTGGCTTTATAATCACACGGAAGGGGAATGCTGACGCCCCCGGGTGAAAGTCGATGTTTGTTGGACCCATCCACCAACTGCACTCGGAGTTTTCACCACCTTAACTTACCTTGTTGTCTGGCTGCATTTCCCCCTGATGTCACCGGGCAGCGTTACCAATAGCATGCCAACATGAAAGGACAGCTTTTTACGTCACTAGTCACGTTTCCATTACAGTTTTGCGCAAAATAAATGTGATATTTCTAAAGTTTTGACAAAGTACAATTGTGACTTGCAGGTGTTTCCATTAAAAGGTGTTTTGCGTATGAGCCGTAATTCTTGTGAAATCTCGTCCCGCGAGACTTCGCTTGGTTTGCGGAAGTAAGATGGACATTCCAAATCTCTTGCGAGCTGGAACAATCATCTTGGTTGCCACTGCTGCTGTTGCAGTAGTCTACAACTGAAGACGAAGAGAGCGAGTGGTATTCCAAAGGCAAAGTCCTTATGTGTGGCAGCGACCACGGATAAAGGATTTCTGGGAGAGGATCGTGAACAAGGAATTCACCAATGTCATGTCTGGTGATGTATATTTGCGAAAAAAGTATTTCCATTGCACGTTTGCGATATACTTCTATATCTACACGTCTGAAAAACCACCTCATGAGAGTGTAAAAACTTTTTCTTGATATTTGAGAGTTTTTTCGAAATGTGTTTCCATTACCAGTTTTTTATTGCAATATTTAGGTTTTGCACATTTCTAGGGTTAATGGGAACACACAGTGTCTGACGCTGGAAGTCACTGCCCAAGCGCAGCTACTCAATGATTTCGGAGTGAGACCGGGTTGGTCGTCTCAACAGTAATGGTGGCAGCAGCCGCAGGTGGTTTTATTGAAGCATTACATCAACGGGCTCTAGGCTGCGAGGACTGGCAATAACGTTACCTTGCTGCTCCCGGCCTGCATTTAGTAACGTAGGGTTTTACTTCTGAAGCTCAATTGAGTCATGTTCTGACTCTCTCTCTCTCTTTATGTTGCCCTTTTGGAGCCAGGCCGACATTATTTTAATGTAACATTAAGAGACTTGCGGCTGACAGAGAAAAGCAGGCACGCGAGAATGGGAACAGCTGAGTGATGCGTAGTACCCCATGGATAATGCAGTTTATTTAGAGCCATTGCTAGAAGGAAATTTAACATTTACGTACAGTCTCTTTCAAATTATACATGCTACGTCAGTACAGCAACGCAAATTGACAATTTTTTTTCCTTCAACAACAAACACGTGGTTGGGTTTAGGAAAAAAGAACAGGGTTTGGCTTTAGAATCTCTCGGGACACAAACACTGCTCTCCCGGGTGAAAGTCGGTGTTTGGTAGACCCATCCACCAGCCCTCCTGCCTACCCTACTAAGACTTTCGTCACCTTAATGTTGCCTTAAATAATCTTAACTAATATAACATGTTTGTTTGGATCTCACGCCCTCTTGACTTCAGCCGTATATTTACTTACTTCACTTCTGTTACTCTTCTCATGCACTGAGCTGAACTGCTGGAGTGATTTCTCTCACTAACTGTGTATTATTAAGGGAGACGTCCTATACACTCATTAAAAAACAGACCCGACCAACCAAACTCAAGATGGTTCAGAGCCAGGGACAAGAGATCCTAGCTGAAATCTCTGACAGAGCCGAAGTTAAACTTAAATGTTGTCTAAGAGCACTTTTTGGTGGCAAGGAGTAGCAGGAGTGATATAAGCCATCACGGCCTGGACCCTTGGCCGTATAGCTTAGGCAGCTATATAAATGTTCTAACGATAATGACTGTGTATGCAGTGCTCTTAGATGCAATGTATTGAGCCTGTTTTTATTTATGTTACCGTATTTTATTACCACTATCATTCTCAATTTCTATTTCCCTTTTTAATTGACTATTTTTATTGTTTTAAATTGTGTCTTGTTGCTTTTAATGTCTCTGTAAAGCACTTTGAATTACCTTGTGTTGAATTGTGCTATACAAATAAACTTGCCTTGCCTTGCCTAACTGGCTCTGCTGTCTCCGACACTGATTCAACATGTTGAATTAGCTGAAAGAAACCTGACAAGAAACACCAAAAAAAACAAGGGCGACAGACCCTCACCAACTGCCCAACGTTGACCAATGGCAGATCGTTGGCTTGGTGTGTCAGGGCCCTAAACATAACCTAATTGGTAGGGCTGTAATTTGTAAGATATCACACAAACTGTTGCCTGAGGATGCCTTGAGATATTTCAGTTTGGACCCCGAAAAAACTGACATTGCGCATCTGGAGAGCCACACCACAAGAAGCTCACTTGTTAGTAAACCATTGCAAGTCATATTTTGCCTATTTTTCGCTGAGATATTTAGAAGAGAAGATTAGTACCACTTTTCAGATATAAAGGTGGGATCAATCTTTTTGAACAGGATAGTCTACAAAATGTTGAACTATTCCTTTAACACAAAAGTAAGCAAAGCAGCCGCAGTCTCTGTGTGTGTGTTAGAGTTCATCACAGTGTGTAATGGTGGTTAAAGGAGAGCAGATGAGGCTGCCTTCGAGTAAACATCAGTCCCATGGGAAAGAGTGACCTCCGAGGTCTCATGTTCACCTTAGAGCTCCATCTATTCCCTTGTAAGTGTTAAATCCTGCCTTTGTCTCTGACAGCTTCTCTGTTTGTTTATCTTCTCTCTCTTATTCCTCCTTTGCTGCATCATAGACTCTGTTTCTCTTTCTGTTATTCCGCCACCTCTGATGCATCCCACCGATCTTTAATCCTTTCAGCTAACACAACACGATGCGCGGAGCTGAAAGGGTGTCGCTACATCTGTGCAGTGTTTTCAGGAAGGTTTAAATCCAGTTACAACAGTGTAAGACTGATGCTCCCCTTCTGTCCAAAGTTATGAATATTTAAACTGTGACAGAATCAACCTCAGACTCTCAGCATCAATGGATAAGTCAGCCTGCCACCAACAGTGGATAAGGAGCTGCTTATTCAAATGCAGTCACATGTGAAGCCCAGCTGCTATTGGCCAGGGTGTTCAGGCAGAGCTGAAAAGATGCAGTTTCTCTTTTAACTTTAGCTCCATGTTTATCTGGTCGTCTGATAGAAAACTTACTTATGACTGTCAGATGTTACTGTATCAGCTTATTCCAAAATGTCTCCAACATATGAAAACAAAATGTCTCAAATGTGCACTAAAAACAAATGAAAACACAGTGTTTTAATTATTTTCTTCACCATTTAAATGAATATAACTGCTGTCTATTATTATTCAAGTTAGTTTCACTTTAATAATGAACCCTTAATAGCTATTTATCTTAAAAGACCAACCCAAATGCACATTATTATCAATTTGATTCCCTAAAAATCATGTTTCAACAATGCTGTTTGTGGCCAGGTTTAGGCACAAAAACCACTATGTTATGGTACAGAAAAGGCCATGGTTTGGCTTAAAGTTAATTATTCATGGGCACAATTGTGCAGGAAAAACAGTAATTTCTCTTTAAAAGACAAAAGCTTTTCAGGCCTGGAAAAACAGTGACAGGTCGCTACAAAACACCCACCTTTAGTGACCAAAAAGCAGATAAAAAAACCCAGCAATGACTCACTAATAAATAATCAGTTTCGGTGTTTGTTGGTCTCAAACAGTGGTCTGCAGCTTGGCAGGCATCTTGGTGCCACACCATCCTCCACCCCCTCCACCCCCTGATGAGAAAGTCTGCTCATATGCAATCAGAATACGTCTCTTTGTTGATATGATAAGTGTGAACAAATGTAATGTATCTGTGGTTTGCAGAAATGTACAATGATCTGGGGCTTTTTGACAAGACACAGCAGGATAACACAGGTATACATAATAAAGTGAATCATTACGCTTCAGTTTCAGGGTCCTGGTATTAAGCGTGCTGGCTCACTGTCACACTCTCATGGTTTAAACAGACACTTTGTTAATGTAACTAGTGACACCTGTGCTCTTTGTGGTGTGACAACTCAAAATACCTGCCCACAGACACGTGAGGGACAGCCCAGGTGTTTTCTCTTACTCAGCCAGACTGCAGCTCTCCTCAGGATTGTGTGGGTGTGTTCAGACTGTGGCTGATTGGCGACTCTCCTGTCAGCTTTGTCACACTTTATTTATTAGCTGACACCTTTAAAGTTTGAATTATCGAATGCCCACACACTGACAGAACACTTGAAGAGGCACTCAGATGCGAAGCAAATGTTTCATAGACACTCAGACTGTTGTTGTAAGTGAAAGCTGTTTGTCTTTAGAAAGAAAGAAAACTGAATTTGTATAATGTTTTTAGGGTTAGGAGGTCAAACCCTTAACCAAGGACCTATAAACTATGTGAGAAAAAACACAAACACAATGATTCACACCTACGCCCAGTTAACCTGCATGTCTTTGGACTGTGGGAGGAAGCTGGAGTACCTGGAGAAAACCCACGCTGACACAGGGAGAACATGTAAACTGTGCACAGAGGGGCTCCACCCTGGGTTCCACCTTCATCTTGCTGTGAGGTCCAAACGCTAACCACTGCACCAGTGTGCCGCTCATATATAAGTTTGTGGCTGCTGCTGTGTCCAACATCAAACTATCCTAGATAAGCTACCGTAAAACTTTATAATAGCCCGGGCTATTATTTGCTTAAATCACCGAACTCAACAGGCCTATGTTTGAGACAGGCCTTTAATTCCTTTTAAACAAAACTGTTGTTCTACGAAGATGGGAAATATAATTAAATTGTTTATTTAAACCAGAATAAGACTTGTATAAAAATTATGGCTTCAGATAATATATCAGTTGTGAATCATTCATTTGAGTGAGTTAAAACACTCAAGGATTGCGGCACCCAGCATACCGACACAACCCCACTTTATCCTGTTAAAACAACAGTCACAACATGGATATTTTTTTAATGAAATACCCTTTGATTTTTTTTACCCTTACGGACTACAAGAATATGAATACCTTACAGGGTAATCGAGGAATGGACACATAATTTAAGGTACCCAACAACCTGAAGAACTGCTGTAAAAAAAGAACTGCTTGGCAACCAGACCAGGCCTCCAATTGAGACAGGTGTATATTTGTCAAAATGTGTAGCCATACCGGGTTAGTAAAAGGGACTGGGTGTTTAATTGAAGTTTTATGAAAGGTCTCTTTTTGCCCTGTCTCTAACCGGACTGGCATAATTTAAGTCACATCTACCTTAAGGACAAATGGATATTAACAATACTGACAGTTGAAACTTACTCCTTCTGTAGCTGGTGACCTGTTCAGTGTGTCACTTTAATGATATGCGTCCATCTGAGTCTGCAAGAGAGGAAGAAGTCAGACAGAAAAGTCTGTTGAACTGAGTGCACAATGTGCAATTTTAACTATGAACTTAAGAGCAAAGGAGCTGTATGTTATATTATACTCAGGTGTAATATTTGTTTCCACGTGCTGAGACTCTTTAAAGAATGACCGTCTCACATCTCACCTGTAAACAGACTGTATTTTTGCCGTATTGCACCAAATGACCTCTTCCTCTCTGAAACGTCCTACAAAACGCTGAAGGACTCTGAATAATTCAATTCCGGTAATGAGACGAATAAACAAATGCGTGCATGAATATTCAGAGATTTAGTTCATATCGTTCCAGCTTCAAAAGCCTTTGGAAAACATTGCAACAGCATGCACAATCTGCTATGCAGCTGCTGCCTTTTCCTAAAGTGTACCGGCCTTTACTCGTCACTGGCTCTTTGCGCGCGTCCTCGGCGGCTGTTTACACGCTTATTTTGCAAAGTTCAGTATTTCAAATGCAGTTTTTCTGGCTCGCACTCTTGTCATACAGGTTAGAGAATAGAAAAGTATTCCGTTTATTTAGCATATCTCTCTTTTAGCTCACTGCAACATGTGCATCCTGCAGTTGGATGTACGTGTGCGTAAAAAGTCACCACGGTTTGGTTTGTGTTTAAATTTAACCAGCTGAAATCACCGTATGCGCAACAGTGACGGACACAAACACTGATTCTACTGTGATCTGAATATCATCCATCAGAAACAAGTGTCATTAATGATGGCTCAAAGGCTCCTGTGGCATAAAATACTATTAATATTTATTTTATCAATTGAATCCAAGAAAAACGTGAATTTTCCAACTCAATTATTATTTTTATTGAAGTTATAGTTGTTTACATTAGATGGCCATCATGCATTTTACATTGGACTAATATTTATGTTAAGATTAAAGTTTCTAAAAAAGTAAAAAAGATTCTCAGAAGAGCCAAATGCCTATATTTTTATTTCTGGACAGACGCTGTAAGGAGTTAATTTCATTTAAATATGTCAAAATCACAGAATAATTTCATTTAGCAAAGAATTCTGAATCTTATTTTCATTTTTATTTGAATAAACTGTGAGTTTATGAATGCTTAATGAAGGCTACTGTGTGCTTTTTAAGGTAAAAAAAGAGATGGACTTTTCTGCATGTTTTATTCCATGACCTATTTTTATAGCCTAAGTGCTTTAAAACTGTAATAGATATGAAAAATTTTGCTTTATTCAATATTTTTAAAGCCTAAAATGAATCATATTTCTGACTCTAAATGTACAAAAAAGAGCAGTCTGATGTTTAAAGTATATTGTGTGTGTCTGTGATACTGTTGGTGTTCAGTGTTAATGTGCTTGTCGGCCTCTTGGTGCCAAGTTCATCCTTAACTTACGCAAAGATAACAAAAAACATCACCAAAGACTTTCTTTCCTTTTCAATTAATCGTCTTTATTTCACATTTCAGCCCCCAACATAATCAGATTCATCTGAAATTCCCGTCCGAAATAAGTAAATAAATATCATTTTCCTTTTTTTTTATTAAAAAAATAAACAAGTGGTCGTTGTTTGACAGAAAGATGATGACAGCCTACTGGGGAGAACATAAAGAGAGAAGCATTGAATAAGACGGATAGAATAAAGCAGGTGCAACATGTGAGGGGTGTGGGAGTCTTCCCGCACATTAACAAGACTCTAATATATGATATCTCCGACTATTTAAACAGAATAATTCATCTACATATTTACACTCTATATTCGTGGTTTGATTTGTGACCTTTGCTCCTGCAGGCCCACTCAAGGGTTCAATGTGATCTTTAAATAACTGCAGAGACACACACACACACACACATGTCTGGGCCATCAAAGGTTTCCAGTGATAAGCTGTTGTGCTTTAGGAGCTCTGTTACAGTTGAGGTTAATTACCATAAAACACTAAGTTAGTTGCAAAAACCCCAAAGTCCAAGGAAAGGAAAAAGAGCGCATTGTTCTTTACTGGCTCCGTATTCAACGGATTCAGCGACAAAGATAAATAAAAAGAGGAATAATGTTGGAGAGAGTCTGACACAAGCCCAAAAGTTTGTCTCCAGATAATTTGGAGTCACTTGGAGTCGCCGGCCAGCCTCGGCATGGTGACGGCGCTCATGCTGGTCACATGCGGAGGCGGGACTTGGCACATGCTGCACGGACAAGGCATCCCGGTGCCAACGCCCCAGTGCTGGAAACTGCTGCCCAGCGGCCCTGCGCCGGCAGCGGGCGCTTTGAGGAGTCCGTGATGGGGTCTGACCGAAGTGACGGCGGAGATGCTGGGCGCGGACAGGGAGGCGGTGGAGACGGCCGGTGGGAGGAGCGGGTGGTGCACCGCCGGGTGTGAAGCGTGGGAAGCAGCCGGGTGTCCCGGCACGGGCCCCGCGTGTGTCATAGTCCCACAAGCTGCCGGGTGGAAGCCGCCGTGGTGCCCGCTGCTGCCGTAGATCTCGCTCACCAGCCGCTTCATCTCCTCCAGAGAGTTGCTCAGCATC
Source organism: Epinephelus moara (assembly GCF_006386435.1). Taxonomy (NCBI): domain Eukaryota; kingdom Metazoa; phylum Chordata; class Actinopteri; order Perciformes; family Serranidae; genus Epinephelus; species Epinephelus moara. The sequence continues at coordinate 10,064,094 of NC_065512.1, read as the reverse complement.
AGGATGTAGTTTCTAGCCAGCAGCAGGGTGGCGATTTTGGAGAGTTTGCGCACCGACGGTCCGTGCGCGTAGGGCATGACCTCGCGGAGCCCGTCCATGGCCACGTTGAGGTCGTGCATCCTTTTCCTCTCCCGGCTGTTGATCTTGAGGCGGATGGTCTGCAGCTCGTTCTCTGACAGGAGTTTGCGGTCTTTCTTGGAGAGTCGGAGGGCGAGTGCGTCCTCGTCGGCGGCGGAGAGGCCGCGCAGGCCGGGGATCTCTGACGGGGAGTCGCTCTGTGTGGAGGACACGGCGCCGGAGAAGCCGTGCACGGACTTTTTCAGGGTGGAGAGGAAGATGTCGTCCACTTCGGGGGATGAAGGTCTGCTTGAAACGCGGCTTGTGTCTGAGTCCATGGTCTTTAGTCCAGCACTGTGATCTGAGGAGAGGAAACTTTGAGTTAATTTACTGAACTCCAAAAATCCACATCTCATCCCACCACCACTGAAGATCATAAGTTTTTGAAGCTCACAACGACTGCTGATGAAAAAATATATGGGAATTTTATCAGCTTAATTGATAACTTAAAGTAGAGGATAGAATTTGACTTTTCATTAAACAGCCTAAAGCAGTAAACGTACCCTGAACGCAGCACTTTCATTTTTAAACACGACTTACATTTTTGCACATTTGCTTTTTTCTTTTATCTTTACATTCACATGTAATCATCCGATTAGAGGTCGTATCTTTCCTACACTGCATCTCTGCTTGCTGCTGACTCGACATAAATAAAGCAGAGTGAGAACAGTCATAAACACCCGGACACTAACTGTCCATCAGAATGCCTAAAAACAAATAACCAGACACGTACCAGGAGTGTTTCCAAGCGCGATGGTGAGAAAACCTGCACGTCAAATCCACTTGTTACTCCAAATCGCATCTGACAGCCCATTTGGCACGCCTGCGTGCGACCGCGGGGTTTTATAGCTGGCTGGTGCTCACAGAGGCCGGGTCACCAGGACAACGCAGTTTCTGTCCCGGCTGCCTCCCTGCGACCAATCAGCTCCGTGCAGGGGAGGACAGGAGGGAGGTGGGGAAGAGGAGGAGGAGGGGGAGGAGGGTGACGGAGGGTCCTCCAGCCTGATGTAATTACCAACACACAGCATTAAGTGAAATCAGACACACTCCCTCCTACATATGGCCCCTTCTTGTGAAAATGTTGCCCGCGTGTGGATGGCAGATAATATTTAGCTTCTTATAAATAAATAATAATGTGTCTGTGTTAAACAGGGTCCAGGAAAAGTTAAAAATAAATTAATCAGATCTCGTTTTTTAATTCGTTTTGTGCAGAAAACATAACTTAATGTCTAAATAAATAAAAACAAAATTGTATTTTTTCATAATCTGCAGCCTAAAAAGTTTGCACAATTATTTTGTTTGAAAATTCCTTTTTTTAATTTGTATTTTTTCATATTAAACCGTCGGATCTGTGGGCCTATCGGACCATAAAATCACCTCTCTCCCTCCAAATGAACAGTAATAACGGGTCGAAACCTAATAAGCAGCTCAATATGTTTCCTGCTTGCGGTTTCGGTGTTAATATGGTCCGTTGTTTCCCGCTGTCGGCCAGCAGCTGCCGTTAAAGTGCATCTTTAACGTTAATTAATGAAGTGTGCAAAATTGTTTCTAACGGTTATGATCCGTAACATTTCAATTAGTCTGCAGTGAGCGATAGGACAGGATAGCGGCCTGCTGCTGCTGCTGCTGCTGCTGCTGCTAGTGGTGGCGCTCAGACGGCCCCTGCCTGCCTGACAGAAGGGCCCAAACCGGTGATTTGCTCCCGGACTGTAAGTGAAGCTGACAGCAGCATTGTACCCAAATATTGTGCAGTCAGACGCAATCAGCGCTAATTGCCTGTACAAGTTGATCTGTTATCATAAGACTGGGCTCGAAATATCCCATATACGTGTTTGGACATTAATTCAAAATAATAATAATAATAATAATAATAATAATAATAATAATAATGAATAAGAATAAGAATAAAGGTTTGATATAACTCTGTGGCTGTAGAATTAAATATTAAAGTTGCTGAATAATAAGTTGCTGCGTTTCCACCAATTAAAACTCGTATTTCTTGTTTTGTTTTGATAGTTTATTTTGTGGCCTTTCTTTTTTATTGTTTGTCTTAGTTTATGCAGTACATTTTGGCTGCATTTCCCTGTACTTGTCTTCACTTGTTCTGTTGTCACTGTATAACACAATAAAAATAAATAAATAAAAGAATTAAATTTAAAAAAATTAAATCAATAAATAAATGAAATATTGAAGAATAAATTTAAAAGGTGGGTTTTAATGTTGAAAAATCGGCAATTTTGTTACTAGAAAATGTTTCAAAACACACACAGTAATAAAACTAACTAATATATATTCTAGCCTATATTTTATGTATAATTTATATATTTTTTATATTCTTTTAATAAATATAATCATATATTCATAATTTCATAATTAGATTCATTAAGATATGTAAAGAGAAAATAAATGTTCAATTAAAAAAATGTGAATATGTTGAAAATCTTATTTATTTATTTATTTTTATTGAGTCTGTTCATCTCTGGTTAGTTAGTTCCTGTTAGTTTGCACAGTTAGGACTTTGTGCTGTTGCCGTGGTTACCTGCAGTGTGACATACCTTGCGCACTGATCTGGTTTATCAGTTGACCGGAACTATGTTTGAGGAGGTGACACTGGATTGTAACGGTCACCTACCAGCCAATCAGAAACGAATATTTCACCGTAACCGTCAGTCAGGTGTCAAATCGGTCACAAAATCAAGGTCGTTACACACACACACACATACACACACACACACACACACCGCTGTTGTATCCGTGTGTTCTCCGTCCTCTGTCCGTTGCGTGCGCGTGTTTACTCCCGTTAAATAAGATTATGGTAATGAAGGCGGTTAAAGTGGCATTTTAAATCAGGAGGTTTGTGTCTGTGCCACCACTTGCTTCATTAGACATTCCCACACTTTCACTGCTGCACCGGATTCACAATGAGACACACAAGCACACTGCAGACTCTCCTCCTCAGCTCCTGTCACATCCTATGCATCACTATTTTAAAAGTTAATTACTGACATCCATCAGGAATTATGGGGACTTTGTGGTGGTGAATTAGTTAGTTAATTAAGTCTCCTAAAAATAATTTCTCAACCTTTAATGGCACAAGATAGACATGGAGTTATTGTGTTTTAAAAGCCTGAAAGAAACTCCAGATATAAAAGAATATACATGCCAAACTTTTATTGTAACCTATCAAATTTATAGCCCATAAGTATGGTATCAGCTTTAGGGATATGCTGCCAGCCCTCACTGGGGTCCCACACCAAGGTTGAGAAACTCTGAGTTATGATGACCATAATTTATGCAGACCTACTTTTATCCATTGTATTAACTAAGTGAATGTTTGCAACCAAAATAAATAAAGTAAAATAAAATAAAATAAAATTAAACTAAATTAAACTAAACTAAATTAAATTGAATTAAATTAAATTAAATGAAAAAACAAAACAAAACATAAACAAAAAAACAAGCTGATTCAAGAAAAATAAAATAAAATCTGGATGTTTTTTACGCCAGGTGTAAAGTACATTTCACCCCTCCATCCAACAGTTTCTACTATAATTACATCAACTTTGGTGAAAAATACCTCTGAGATTGCACTGCACAAACAGTAAATAAATAAATAAATAAGGGGGAGAAGAATCTGTAAAAGCAAAGAGTCTAGTTACCTCATCCTTGTAGTAGTTTTATTATGGACAGATTAAGGTACCCTGGAGAGCCGTCACATCCCTTTTTGCATGTTTAAACAACTAAACTAAACTAAAATAACTCTACATAAAACTGTGGTTGTATGCAATTTGTGGCAGGCAAATACATTTCCTGTTAAAATTATTTGCTATAATATTATAAAAGATAAATAAATAATATTACACCCATGTGATTCCCACACCTCGAGCATTAACCCGCTCCTGTATCAGCCTCCACTTGCAGGCTTCCTACCACATTCTGAAACCTTGCTGCAGGGATTTACTCCCATTCAGACACAAGAGCATGAGTGATGTCCAACACTGATGCTGGGTGATCGCGTCTGGCTCACAGTTGGTGCTCCAGTTCACCCCAAAGGTGCTGGCTGGGGCTGAGCTCAGGGATCAATGCAGGCCAGTCAAGTTCTGGCTCTTTGCTCGAAGGCCATTGTCATGTTGAAGCAATAGAGAGTTGAACACCAACTGTTGAAGCACTGTTGTCGGAAAAATAATTGTAAACTGCAGAATTTAAGTTTGATTGGAACTAAGCAGCTCAAACCAAACTGAGGTAAATCTAGAAAAAAGTATACAAACGTATGTGTACAGGGGTGTTTTGAACATTTCCTGTTCCCCTCCAACTTTGACTCTCACCAGCTCCACTCGTCACCGCCATCATCTCCTTCTTTCTCCCTCTCTCTGTCCATCAGTCTGGGTGGCGGGAGGCCCGGTAACGTGGTGAATACCAATAGTGAGGAGGAGCATATGTGAGCCATACTTAATCCTGCTAATCTGCCTCCAAAATAAAAAAGAAAGGGAACAAAAAAAGCAGAAAAGAGAGGAGGGTGGAAAAACACGAGAGAAGGTTTCTCTTTCTGTCTGGGGAGCTGACCGGCCGAGGCCAAATGAACTGAAAGACATGAATAATGTCCTGGCTCTCCCCCTCGATCCCTTTCTCTGCCAAATCTTGGAACGAAATGAAGCAAAATTCTCGCTTTTGTTGAAATCTGTGGCGAGGAACGTGAGATGCCGCCCGCCACCGCCACTGCTGTTACTGTGTGTGTTTGTGTGTTGTCTGCTAGTTAGATTCACATGCAGCTCTCCTGTACTGACAATTTACTGTACATTTGATGGCAAAGTTAAGTGGGAGTGCAGGAAGCGCAGAGCTGAATGTTCTCTGTGAAGATAAACACCACGGTGTTTACCCCCACAAAACATATTCAGCAAATGCAAACTATCTAAACGGACATATACATGTTCTGTGTGCTCAGACGTCACATGACCTTCTGTTAAGTAACTCAGGTGCCTCAGATTTTGAGTTCAAATACTGGAAAAGACACAAAGGACTCACACAGGAGAATTCTCCAGAAGAGGCTGATTTGCAAAGACAGCATCTAACAGACAAATTAAATCAGTTCGGTTCTCGACACAAAAGTAATCCTGTAAAATATGAGTGAAATCAGAGAAAGCAGTTTGAAGATTAAAAAAAACAACAACTACATTTTAAGTGTCTTGTCTCCCCCCTCTTCTATCAGTTGAACAGCAACAGATAAATTTATCTTGTTCAGTATTTGATGACAAATCTGTGGCAGTCAGTGACTGTTTTGCATCTCCGCTCCACACATCTTCCCTGTAGTGCAGGCAGCTTCACTTCCTGTTGTATCTGGAGCCCTCTGCCCTCTGTATGGACCTCACTAGGTGATACAGATGATCAATCATGGGACTGACTTGGCCAACAGACCTTTTTCACAGCAGACATTTTGACTTGTCATCATAGGACACACACAGGTGTATTTAATAACATTAATGATGGCTGCCTTCCACTTACAAGACGTCCTGGGGCAACACACTCTCACTCCGACCTCGTCACATATCAAAGTTTGGTCTTGGACTTTCCACGTCCAGATATGATGTAAATGATGACCGGCTTTTTTTCGTCAGTGTCTGATGCCGCAAGTCACTGCCCAAGCGTCAGATTTTGACGACTTCGGAGTGAGACTAGGTTGCTTGGGGTCTCATATATGAACATTGCGTACGCACAAAACAAGGCCTGAAAGAACATTACAGAGAGGGGACATTGGAGATGCAGATGGTGAGGTGGAAGCCTGACTGTAGAAATTGGCGAATATTCTTTGGCACACATTTTTGGCTTTTGTCCATATGTACATTTTTAGTACGGATCCTGGTCATCGTTGTATAAATGAGACCCCAGGTATGGTGCATGCTGGCTCACGGGAATACTTCACTTGGACATCTATGGAACTGAGCCTTTGTTAATGTTATTTGTTTCACCTGAGCTTTTCCTGCTATAACATGTCAAAATGTCTGCTGTGAGTAAGGTCAGTCAAGAGCTGCTTGGGCCTAAAACCTCCTGGCTATTGTGTGTTCAGAATCAATCGGCCTCATGAAAGGACATTTTTGTATTTTTCTGTGAGATTTGCACAGACATTGCTCCTAGTTGGCTTCAGCAAACTATCTCATTCGCTCCTGTCAGCCTGATGAAAACCACCTGTTCGTGAGGAGGTGCAAAACCTCTGCCCCTAACTTCCCCTAACAGTGCCATATAAGGCTGCTGGTTCTGCTCCATTTGTGGGTACGTTTCATGTCAATAGAAGTCCTGCTGTCAGAAGGATTAGCAGTGTCAGTACTTGCATTAGAGAACCCAAAACACAAAGGATAGCACAGCTGTTGATGTCAAGTCATCAGAGCAGGGCTGTACTGTGACAGACAGGTTTGATATAAAGTTGGAAAATGCCACAAATTCTCGTAAATCACTTAGGGATGGTGTGTATATAGAAAAAGACACAGAAACACCTGTAAATCAGCATTTTAGCCTCATTGTCATTGTTTCATTCTGTTACTTACAGACATCAGGCAGTCGCTCCAGAAAATCGCGATCCTGTGATTGCAATAATTAACGCAAATTCAACAAAAGTCTGCAATATTTGCGGGGGCTTGCAATATTTCAAAAGTCCCGCGATTTTTCCGCGTTTTTCCGCATTTTCCGGCCGACCGGAAGTCGTCGCGCATGTCACGTCATTTGAAACGTCATCAGACGCGTCATCAAATCGCGCTAATGGCATTGCAGTATGGAGAAACGGTCTGTATTGACATAAGTATTTGCACTGTTTTTGCATACAGTATGTGTTGAATGTATTAAAATGTCATGTTAACAGAAGATGTAGCTTACATGTGGTTTTACAGTCACGTTGTCTGGTTTGAGAGCTACAATATTCACTCAGGATTTCTTGCAACATTATTGGAGTCCATGTTTTGAAACTAATTAAATAAAACTAAAGAAGAGAACTATAAAAACGTTTGCAGCTATTTTTGTAATATTCAGTATGATTATTATAGCAAGTGATTTATTTTTTTGGAGGTAGTAATTTTAAAAAATCACATTTTTTTTCTCCTTTTGTCATTTGCTGCAATTTCCTGCAAAAAATCACATAAAAATACCGCAATTTTTATGTGATTTTTAACAAAATTGGCTGCAAATTCGAGTTTTTTTGCCGCAAGATCCTGGAGGGACTGGTTTATACAGCGTGTATTTGATCCACCAACCAACACTTATTTAAGAGAGAAACCTTAATTGGTGAAACAGTTTGCCCCATTCCCACAGTCTCCTACCACTACAAAAGCTAAGCTAACCAATGGAGGCTGGCAGCGAGTTGCAGTGACTGAATCCAAAATGTAAACTTTGTACACAAATACAGTTTATCTTTCTGGATTAAACTGATGCAGAATTGACAAGAATATTGTCGACATATGACGCCTTTTATCTTGTGTTTCTGGAGTTATGGGTTTTATGAGCACATCAGGAATTGTTTATATTTTATATTTCTTAAAGGGAGTTTGGTATTATATTTTCCACCGGGAGCAGGGTGGGAAATAACCTCAAAGGGAATCTAGCAGTCTTACAAATAGTGACCCTACAAGATCCTCAGTCTTTGCAAAATTGCCTGTGACTAAAGACTCACACTGTCTTTAGATTTGAGAGGGAGTCTCTGTAAAGTAATCATCATGGCAGTTCTTCCAGAGTGTCAGCCTGTAAAGGTCTGATCATCCTGCTGACTCACCTGCTCCCTATACATCTGTACAGGTACATGTGGGGTGAAGAGGTCACTGATGTGGGCAGGCACAGGCCGTCTAACACATGATGAACCATGTGGATCCTGGCTGCAGAGGGAGTCTTCAGGCCTGTGTCTCAGGGGCTGGACAGTGTTAGGTTATGCTGGCCGGGGGCTTTATCTCTACAACAGCTATTAGGAGGTAATTAAGTCCTAACACTGCAGAGCCTCCCATGGTTACTATAACATAACTGCAAATGGGAAGCTTACAAGCTCCTTTAGACAGCATGACAAATTGAATGGAACTCATTGGGCTTCGGCTATTATTCCAGCGGCCCCATCTGGCTGGGAAAAGATAAAGGGGATTTGCTGGAGGTTGTGAGGGGTTGAGCCTCCATGCTCGGTGTGTGTGTGTGAGGGATAAGGAACGAGAGCGGGGGGGTCCCGGTCCAGAGTAGGGAGTGTTTTGAGGGTTCCAGGGGGATTTTTTTTTCCTCCTCTTTGGTCTGAGCTTCAATTCAACAGGCAGCCTGAGATTTGCTTTGGCCAAATGTTACAAATGTTTCGACAACCTGGTCTCTGATCCTCGGGGGTCACCCAGGAGGGCACGGGGGTACAACGGCTTTACGCCCAGAGATTTAACAAAGCAGCATGGGGATGAATATATTCACACTTGTATTCACTCCCCAGGCCTCCAGATGCTTGTTTTAGGGAGATGCGGGACTAGACTGAGCCACATACTGCCCAAAGCAGGCCAGCTGGCGGTTTGTGTCTATAGTACGTCCGTGACCAAACTTGTGTGGACAAAAAAGTGTCACGTTCACTTGAGTGATGCTGTTGATCGACGACAGAAGAAAATATGGTGAAATAATTTTGAGACTGTTGAGATTATTTTAAGACACTTCAGAAAGTTCTTGAATATATTTAGCCTGAAATTTCACCTTTTGTGTTTCCATTGTTTTAAATATAAGTAACCATTGAGCCATGTGATAAATCTACACTGGATTAATCCTGCCATGCATTGGATTTATAATCTGATTTGACCATTTTTATTGGTTACCTTAGACTGTAGACATAGTGACATTTACGGAAGATAGTTTGTATTGTGTTATACTAACAGGTGTTTCCCTTATTTTGTCCACCTTATTTATATCAATGCAAGTGAGCTAAATGACAGATACACCTCTCTGTAAAATGCATCACATTTCAACTACATCCTCCAAAATTTAACTATTAATATTACTGATTTTTATGGCTTACCCTAATTGTTTGCATCTCTTTATATCTAAATAATTATTATCTACAAAATGTATAACTTTCATAAAGATAGGATTTATAATATTAGTTTGCATTAGTTTTAACTAGGTGTACCTAATAAATTGCTCAAGATGAATTTAAAAATACTAATTACATGTTAAATGAAGCTCCATCCACACTTTGCATATTCAGGTTGATCTAAAAGCTCACTGTCCACACTGAAATACTATAATACTATAAAAGCGGCCAAATCTCTCCTTGTTCTTCTTCTTCCTCCCATTTCGGTTGACACACATCAAAGCTGCTTCAGCACCACCGTCTGGTCTGCAGTGGGGCTGAAGGTTAAAGCTCACTTCTGTCACCTGCTGTCTCTGACCCCTGACTTTGCATTTTTGCAATATTGAACTCACATTGCAGATGTTGTCACTGGCACATCTGTTTTTGTTGTCAGGCAACTGTAAAACACCGTACTTTGACCTCAGGTAATTCTTGTGCTTATATGGTGTTTTACATCACAAACACAGGGATATGCCAGTGGCTCTTGAAGTGTGACTACATGTTTGTCCTTTTATCATCAGACACCTGCAGTAAATTAAAATTAGCTGAAAGTTCTTCAGGATTCGTGACACTGTTGGGCTGGAAAACTGCTTTAAAGGTAGGTAGACACTTTATTTTGAAGGACTCAGTTGTATTCTGCTGGACATTACACAATGAGTCTAAAGGTGCGGACACACCAAACCGACATCAAAGAACTAGTGGCAATGAAAGCCAACTGTTGCGTCGTCTACGTCGCCTCACGTCGCCTCACGTCGCCCTGTGTCAGTTACATTTGAACACTCTACAAAGACTACATCCGACGGCCAAGTAGCAAGTACGTTCTGCGCCTGCGTGAGAGAGAGCAGAGTGAGAGAGTGGTACATCCTGTCAGCCGAGGGGTTTCCTATCTGTGCAGCCTAGCACCGCAGCACCTCCACGGACTATCACATCCAGACGGTCCTGGTGTTTCCTCCGCAGGCTCCACTTCGGTTGGATCCAAACGGAGAGCTGGGGCTAGCTCAGAGGCTAGTGTAGGCTAACTGGCTGTGCTTCCCTCCGGTCATGCTGCGGCTAACGCTCCTCTAGCCGCTCCCAGCTAGTACCGGCTTGTTATTCAGGTTAAAGTGGGAAGAAGCAGCAGGTCTGTGGGCAGCTGGGTGAAGTGGAGCCTGAGGAGGAAGCAACGGTTAGCCCCGGTTTCACTACAGGCAGATTCACTCGCTACAGGGGCGAGAAAATAAAACCTGAACAGCCAATCAGAGTGATCTCTCTCACTGACAAGCTCCACCACCGATTCAACATGCTCAATCAGCCGAAAAGCCGGCGACGCCAAAGTGCCGACGTGAAGCGCAAACACACCGCAAAAATTAGGGCGACAGACGCTCACCGACGGCCCGGCTTTGGTCGATGGCCAACCGTCAGCTCGGTGTGTCAGGGCCTTAAAGGTGAGTCTGATCTATGGATACATACAGTGCATTCAGAAAGTATTCAGACATTTTGTTTAGTTGCACCCTTCTGCTAAAACCGTTTAAAGGAACAGTTTGTGAGATTTGGGGGGATTTGGTGGCATCTAGCACTGAGGATTGCAGATTGCAACCAGCTGAAACTTCTCCCAGTTAGAATTTCTTCACTTCTTTGTTCAGGAAGTTTTTACCAGGAGCTAAATTATCCACAGAGGTCTCTTCCTCTCCAAAACAGATGATCCAGGTGATTAAAACAGGTAAAAACTCTCACTAAAGCAGTTTTATGATGCAAATCAGGGTTTCACCTGTGCAGTTTGGCACATCACAGACGGGCCAGTAGCCCAGCACCTGCTAATGTGTGCTCAACTATTTTCTGAGATAATTCAATATTCAGATGTTGAGGAGGTTTTTACCAGGAGCTATATTACTACAGAGGTCTCCCTCTCTCCAAAACAAACAGACCTGGTGATTTAAACCAGTAAAAACACAGAATAAAGCAGTTTCAAGCTTAAAAAATGTTGTGTGTTTTCGACAGTGTTTGGCATGTTGAAGACGAGCTGCTATCCACTAATGCAGTGGTTCCCAGCTGTTGGGTCACGGTCATCATTGGGTCATCAGTTCCTTTCCTACGCTGTTCGTTGCAGATGACCTTCTGAAGACAGTGGCTGATGTGAAAAAGTGACAACATGACAACGTGAGAACGCAATAACACAAATGGCCCTATCTAGAGCCAGTATTTTGTCTGTTCTGGGCTCCTGTAGAAACATGGCGGTGAACATGGCGATCTCTATAGATGAGGACCTGCTCCCTATGTAGATATCAACAGTTCATTCTAGGGTAAGTTTTTCAGCACTTAGGTGAAGCACCTTTGGCAGTGACCACAGCCTCAAGTCTTCTTGGGTATAATGCAACAAGTCAAGCCTTTGCACACCTTGATCTGAGGATTTTATGCCATTCTCCTCTACAGATCCTCTCAAGCTTCATTAGCTTGAATGGGGACCAGTGCTGGACTGCCGTTTTTCAAGTCTCTCCAGAGAAGAGTTTCCAAAGGTGGAACATGCTGCCTTCGTGGGGATGGACAGCGTTATCAAAAAGAAAATTTATCTGTGTAATTGTTGACGCGTCTTCAGTCCTGCTGAAAGTCACTGATGGCCCTACAGTATCCTCAGTGCTGCATCACAATGGGTGTAAAGGGGTCTAATGATGGGGATCTGCCAGGCTTAACAGGCTCTCATTCAGATGGCGATTGTCAGAAGGCGCGGAAACAATAGGCTGAGGAATAACAATGGTGTACACAAGCAGCCCAGGCCATCCCCGTTCTGCTGCAATTAGCGTCATATGGAGGGACTGAGAGGCTGGGTAACATTCCTTTACTCTCACTACCAGCCTCCTGATCCCATCACACACACACAAGCTCATCATCCCTAACAAAGGAGCCTGACTACTTTATTACCACCCCACTGCTAACCAGCTGTCACCCCCCGACACACACATATGCAGACTCAGACATGCACCATGAAACCTCCAAAATATGTTTTCACACCTTTTGGGTTTTGTCTGTTTTTGTCTGGTGAGGTCAACTGGTGTTTAATGCAACTTTTTTTACAACTGTCTTCAGAGTGAAACAAATGTAAAAAGCCGGTATACAGGGAACATTCAGAGGTGTACAGCCGCTGTCGGATCTTCATCTGGACCAAGCATAAAATACTGTCATCCCGTCTCGTTAGTAATAAGTTACTTCTACTGTGTGTTACTTTCTCCAAAATGACCTCAGAAGAACTAAAGCAAGGTTTATGCTTGTGCGCACCTATGACGCAGAGGGCTTTGCGGAGGCGTCTTTCTGCAACCGACGCAGAGACATGACGTGCACCTCCAAAAAATTGTAACCACACATCGAGGCAACACAGACCCAACGCAGACCGCAAGAGCTATGATTGGTCCTGCAAACTACATCATTTCCGGCATTTCGCAAGGTTTCACTTCCTGCTGCAGTACCACAACACCGCCTCGAGCCATTCAACGGGCGTACAGACCATCGGCGCAGTCGTCTCTCTCTTCGTCGACGTAACATTTGTAATAAGAGCATTTGTTCTTCCATGTCGATCATTTCGAGCTCCAGCAACAGTCTTTCTCTCTCAGTCGCCATCTTCACTGTGACTAGAGCAAAGCCGGAAGATGAACAAACAATGAACGAGCAAAGACCATAGACGTCACAGAGTCTAGGTAGGTATATAAAAGAACACCGCACCCCCAAGCGCCATAGACCAACAGGACGCAGAACTATTGTAGCGTCCGAGGTGTATGGGGCTTCAAAGATACTCTTTCATAAACAAAAACTCAAGAACTTGAACTCTTGGAGCGCCAGGAACAACGCCTCCGTTTATTGACCCTCACAGGCAGCCAAAAAACTCACCGTACCTCCACAACGTCGCTTTTCTCTGACATCACCAAACTGAGCCCGCACTCTCCAGGCATCAATAATCAACAGCTGCTCAATCCTACGCTTACACTATGATAGGCACACAGCAGCTGCGTGCACGTTGCATCAAGTGTATGCAGAAGCATAAAGAAACTTTAACAGGCACTTTAACTGGATTAGGGTCATGTTCTTTCACAGCAGGTCATCAAAGCACAGCAGCTCCAGTTTATTACAGTTAATTTCTAATCCAGTGCTGCAGGTGTGACCCATTCATGCATTCACATACAGTGGTTACCACTTTCTATTAAAATCCCCTGCTTATATTAATGATAGCATTATGATATAACAATTAAAAAGCCTAGACCTTTTTAAAATAATATCCTTGGACACAGGTTGGGTCAGGCAGATGATCAAAGTCTGATAATTATGAGATATGGATACATATTTGTGGGCCTATGATATGAAACACAATAAACAAATATTTAAGTTAGCACAACAAACAGAATAGCGAGCGATCAAGTCACTATGACAAGTGCAAATTAAAACACTGAAGCAAGAAAACCCACCTGCTGACACTCAGTGTGCCGGTCAGCTACAACAGCAATAGAAAGAAAGTTATGCATAAGAACGGGACAGTGTGCCGGCGTTGGTCTGCAGTTGAAGGTGATGTGAATGGAAACACATCCAACAAATAGGCTACTAACATCACCCAGAGGTGCCGATGACCGGCACCCTTTTATAATGTAGCATAAATGACGTGACAACACACAACAACCTTCGGGGGATATTCTTTCTGTTGGTGCACTGGGGGAAGTGGAGCTGTGTAGATCACTGTGGATGAATGAAAATAGAAAACAATAAACAGTTTATTTCGGGTGGTAACGCATTACGTGACATTACGTGTAATAATATTACCTGAAGTTCTGTCAGTAACACATTATATTTCTTGCTTACAGCTAAAATGTAAAGGACATGACTGATGAAAGGGGCTTGTCAGATGAAACTCTGAACATAACCTGCTCCAAACCAGGTAAGATCTGCAGCATCTGTTACCATGGCGATCTAGCCAGGTTGAAAGAGAGCCACCCTCTGACTTTAGGCTACATCCGTTGCTAACCTACTAATCTCTCCCATGGTACAACTGTCAACGTGTTTCATTCTAACCTTGAAGGTGTCGTTCCCCCTAAATTAACCAAGTCGTTTCTTTAAACATACAGTTGGCAGGTCACTGATGAATACTCTGCTTTAGCCTTGTTGCACATGCACAGTAGGCCTGTCTGAATGGCACGGACTGAGCCGACGTTAACGGACTCTGGGGTCGAGAGAATGGACAGGTCTCCAGAGCAGAGCCACGGGGCCCACGGAGCTGGAGAAGGGACAAGGGGGGGGCGATTTTTGAGCCCACTTGGCAACTCGACACACTAGCTCTCCTTCAATTCTTCAGCAATTATGCTGTCATCAAGCCATTTTGCCTTTTTGAGAATGAAGAGAGGAGCACAAATACGGGCCACGCTGGTTTAATTAAACTAATACCAATTCATGTTCCAGCAAGATGCTTGAGGCGTCATTAGGAGGAGAAGGACAGAAAGGGTCTGTTCCTGTGTGCGTCTGTGCACGTGAGTGTATGCATGTATGCCCATTATGTATGTGAGAAATTTTGTGTGTCCGTGTATTTGTGCGTGTGTGTGTGTGTGTGTGTGTGGGCATGTGTCCCCTCATTTCCAGTCCATTGAGCTGCGGTGCTGTTGCATGCTCTCTGCTGCCCTGGTTTTGGTCCAGCAGAACAGAATGTGTGGAGGGAAGGAGGGAGGCGATGGGAGAAAGCAGAAAAGAGGAGGAGGACGAGGAGGAGGAGGTGGGGGTCTGCTTGGAGGGGGCTGTTTGTCACTGTGAATCGGCTCAGGGTGGTTCACATCATCTGGCCATTGATGGCCGCCCCTCCCCTGTTGTAAAACAAGCTCCTGTGGGCCTGCCTGAACACTGGGGGCATTGTGTCCCACCCTCGCAGGAAACATACCACCCAAAGTGCTGCTACCCCCACCGCCATCCACCCACAGCATCCCCAATCCTTCTCTGTATCCGTACATCTCCATCTTTTCCTCGCTTTGCCAGAGGACAGTCCGATGTTAACCTCCAGTTGGAGGTGAATCAGCAGAAAGCTGGAGCGTTGAGAGCAAGATCATTTGAAAGCAACAGGTAGAACTAATGAGGCTGGACTAAAGGATGGAGGGAAAGAGCAAGCAAGTGGAGGAGGCTGAGGGAGGTGCAGAGAGGAAGACAGATTTGAAGGGCTGGTGTAAAGGGGGCGTTCCCCGCGGTTTCCGTAATATGGAGGGCTAATGGGAAGATTGATGGATTGAGACAGCAAAACAAAACAAGGGGTGGTGATAAAATGTAGAGTGGGGGATAGAGCAAGTAGGGATCGGGCTGAATGGTGTCCTGAAGCCTCAATTCTGAGGATGTGTGAGTGTGTGTGTCACAAGGCCAGGAGAAGGAGGAAAATTTACTGCATTTGGGGGCAGGGAGTGGGTGTGACTCGTTCCCTAATTACCAGGGAGGTCTCGGGAGCTTTGGGTACAAGACAAGTGTGAAGGGTGGGAGAATGAGACAGGATACAAGGGGTTAGCGCAGGTCAATGCTGACCACCTAGGATGCCCCTTGCAAAAGACGCACACCCCCCATTCCATTACAACCCTCCCAGAGTGCCCTGGCTGAATGCTATAAATAAATATCGTGTCTTCTCCTCGAAAAGTTGATAATTTACTGCCCACCCATTCCGTTCTGCCCATCTCTTCTCCATTTCTCAGCGCTGTTGCCAGGCGGTGAATGGAGCTCGTCCTTTGAGTTTGGAGGGCCAGGCCTGTGTTTTCTGGAGGGGCTGTCCTCAAAGTTTGGAGCACCCTGGAGTGGACACACACACACACATATGCTTGTATGTTGAATGCCACACATGGTCCTTTATCAGCCACCTCTAAAAACAGCGAACCACATGGCAAGAATTTGAGGGATGCTTAAGGGAGTAATGTGTTGTTCAGTGCAGGCGAGGAGAGCTGACTCTTTTCTTTCTTAATTAAATCTGAGACTAACAGGTGCTTCAGGTTGATGATTCTTATCTGTGGCTCTGAGTGGAAAGCAAACATGTCCATATGTTTGCATGCTTAATTCTCCTGCATTGTTTCTTTGCACACTGGTCCATTTGTTCAAGAAGATATCACGACCTGAGCGCTCAAAATATTATATGCTTCAGCTTTGGATGCTCTTGAAATCCTGATTTGATCATTTAATTAGTTGTCATATGTAAATTGTTTTTATATTTGTGTAGGTTTCATAACCCCATTTTGTTTACTGGTCATATGTTTTGTCAAATAAGCCTTAAAGGTATAGTGTATGGGGTTGTATCCCCCTCAGTTTGGACAAGCAGGCTGGAGAGTGACACTGACGCTAAGCAATCTGATGCTGCGGAGGGATCAGCAACAAAATGTATTTTAGCCACTTTAAAAAATCCCATTGAAAATAATCAAAATCGGTTGAAGTGTGCGTTAAATTGGGAGTATTTTTACTGGTTTATCCTGAAGTCTGACTTTAGTGTTTAAAATGGTTCATTTGGATTCACCAGTGCCACACATTAACACAAACTAAGTAACTGATTGAAGCAGAGTTAGACAGCAGCTCCCCTGCAGTCAGTTTAAATTACCGTTTTTCCCAATGGAGTCTGGTGGCTTTAACCAGAGCATAGTTGGGGAGCTGAAGCTACAGAAAGGTAAAGCAGTGAAAATCTGTTTTGTTGCTGACCCCAATCCGCAGCAATGCATTGCTCACCTTCTGTGCAGGACTCCAGCCTGCTTCTCCAAATTGGTTGGTGTGCCAGCTGACATCTACTGTTTACTATCGATTATTCTACTTGTTTGATTTTTCCGGTTTCACATATGTTTCACATGCTGCTTCTCGTCCTCTGATGGGAAATTCTCTTTTTGGTCTTTTCTCCAGGCATTTAGTTTTAATATAGAAGACTCAGAGGATCCTTCAGCTAAAAACGTATATATTTGGAGATAATGCCCTTTCCAATACAATCAATTTGCATTTCTGTTTCCAAAATAGATAGTGATGGCATAGACAAACACTGATTTTCACATGTAAATATCTGAAGAAATGTTTATGTGGGATAATCATACCTGGCAGCCCACTCCTCAAATGACATTAAGGTCCCCTTATCTAATTCAAATAAATCCTGTAATTCTTTTAAACCTTTTTCAGCCCACTTCATAAAACCTGAATCTAATCTGCCTTGTCATCTAAACTTAACTAGACATAAACCATGAGGCAGCATATGGGAAAATATTCATATAAGTAAGTTTTAGAATATATATGCCATTTTTGATTAGCTATGAGAACTTGTCGCTCCGTCCCCTATTATGCTTAGTATTCTCCGCAGGATCCCTCCTCCACATTGTTTTTATTTTTCTTCTACACTTTTGCTTTCTGTCTGTGTCTTGAGGCCATCTGCTTCACTGGCACCCTTGCCTGCATGGCATTCACCTGGAGGAACAACACAAAGAAAAACAAAGAAAGCGTGCAACTGAGACAGATACAAGTCTTTAACTGCCAACGCTGCCATGGTGCCGATCACTCAACCACTGTAGCTCTACAGAGGATTGAGAGTGAAAGACTGAGAGAGAGAGAAAAAAACAAGAATCAAAGAGAAGGAGAGCGTGCTGGCAGCTTCACTCTCCTTCTGCTGCCATGGCAGAGTCAAACAGACGCAGCTAAGAAATTGTAACCCTAACAGGGGGCACAGGGAGGGCAGAGAGGGATGGGAGAAATGGAAGGGAGAAGGAAAGAAAATAGTGTCTGTATTCCCCAGTAAATCAGTGTTGTTGAGAAGCTCCGGGCCTCGCCAGTAAAGTGAAGAAACGGCAGTGGCAGCTGCACCCAGCTCAGTGCCTGCTGACAGAGAGGAGGCTTTTGTTTGCAGCACAGGCGGCACAGTGAACAGCATAGGGTGGCATGGTCTGGAATGTGACATTATTGTTTTTTTTTTAATAGAGACTGGGTCAGAATGGGGCACACTGAGGGAGCAATTAAGAGAGAACATTTTGTTTGTGTTTATGTGTGTGTGCACATGTAAGGCATGTGTTGTAGCCAGTACTGACAGCCAAGGCTGGAAGTTTTAAGCTTAAACTAAAAATACCTGCAGCCTGTTGCATCAGCGAAAGTTACATATGTCAAAAGTAAAGTTAAGACTAACCTTCACATTGTAACTATAGTTTGACACTGATCCAACTCTGAGGTCTCACTCCGAAGTTGTTGAAATCCAGTGCTTGGGCAGTGACTTGCAGCAGAGAGTGGGCAACAGCTCCAGGAATCAGCCTTCAGACAACATCTTAGTGGATCGAATTTGGTCAGCACAAACCCCAAGCAATGGGTCTCACAGGGGGCTGGTGGCCAGTTGCAGGGCCGGGTCTAACCTGTGTAATGGCAGCAACAGAAAGTTTGCTAATACGGCGGGGAATCAGGGCTTTCTGGTCCTTGAAGCTGGGGTTTGCACTGGCTAGATTTGGCTTGCTGTGGCTGCTGACTGGAGGTCCTTCTCCGGAGCTGCTCCGCACTGCTTATAGTGGGGGTTTTTTCAGGTTGGTTTGCAGTGTAGGCAGTTGTTGCCAATGCTGGAATTTCTCTGCAGGATTCTCCACCATTGGATCAGACTTTCACTGTGATCTGTATTTGCAGAGAAGCCAATAACAACGCCCTCTCTCTGAAATTACCTGTGACTGGCCAAAGTCTCTTGGCAAGGGCTAGATTTTGTAAAGCTGAAAATAGAGCCAAGAGGAGGTGCAGAAATCTAGTTTTCTCGTAGCCTACTTGAATTACAAATTGCTCAAAGTTTACTATTGGAATTTTGCCTAATGATGGCAAAACAAAACTGCCTATCCCTGCTTAAACTAAACCAAACATTGTGGCAGAGGGTGTGTGCATCATTTGAAATAAAATGGGAGAAAGGGTCATTACTAAGAGACCTATGAAAGACTGTTGCATTAGAAACATTAAAGTTATGTATCCGATCATACGTACACCAGCTAACATATGATATAAAGTGCATTATAAATCTGTTCCCTTATTTACAATACTCCTAAAGGGAGTGTGGCCATGTCACACATAAAAATGGGCAGAACAATATTTTAAGACAAACTGGCACCGAGAGAAAACAAGACACACACTAAATACTCTGGTGAGGGGAAGGATAAGAGACACAGGTGAGGCTAATCAGAGCAGGACAGACACTCAGACACAGGTGAGGTCATCACAAGGGAGGGAAAACACACAAGGCCAGGAAGTGAAGTGATCTGAAATGAGAGGAGATGAGAGTTTCAAAGTAAAACAGGAAACAATATGAATGAATAAAATTTAAAAAAAAAAAAAACAACCTAAAAAACTTGAGCTGTGACAGATCTTCCTGAGGTTTCCTCCAAAGAATGGTGCCTACGTCAACAACTAAAACAAGCAACAGACTGACACTGACCGCATCCTCGTTTCAAATGAATCCAGCATGAATTGGACAAAATACAGTGTTTAAAATAATGGGCATTACATGTATTGTAACATGAGGAAAACATGAGGAAGTCAGACTTAGACAATGTCTGTTGATCATTTGGGCCTCACGTTATATGATGCCAATGCTTATGCACACACACATGCACACAACTATTTTCCACTGTCAACACTTAACAAGTCAACACCTGACTTCAATCTGGCAACACCTGCAGTGTTCTCACAAGTGCATGTTTTCTTGTTGGTGTATTTGTGTGTGTGTCCCTGTGCGAATGCATGTGTGTGAGTTTAACAGGCAGGTGGTAATGAGGCAGACTGTGCTGCACTGGCTTTTATAATGAGGTGGCAGGCAGTGAGGGGTAGGGCCAGTGCCACTAATGGGCCCCTATAGCCTCTAATAAGCAGTAATTATAGTGTGTGTTTACCAAGTGGCTCCAACACGGTTGAAAAGGTTACCTTCACACACAGCTACTCCACTGCCGGCCCTCCCACCCAGGGACACTAAGTGACAACACTGCCAAGTGCATTGTGTGTACTGTACGTGTGTGCTGGAAT
This sequence comes from Epinephelus moara, assembly GCF_006386435.1. NCBI lineage: Eukaryota > Metazoa > Chordata > Actinopteri > Perciformes > Serranidae > Epinephelus > Epinephelus moara. Next base: position 10,043,960 of record NC_065512.1, on the reverse strand, counting down.
TGGCATGTATGCTATTTTGGGGGTGGAGGAACAATTATAGTAGTGGTTATGGAATTTTACAAAATTTTTCATTGTCATGTATATTTGTTGATACACAAAACGTAAAGGGACAGTTTATGTTATTCATTCATGTTTAATCTGTTTCCTGTTTTATTTTGTAGATTGTCTCATCATGTCTGGTTTTACTTCCTGTCTTTGTGTGTTTTCCCGCCTGTTATCTGTCACACCTGTCTCGTTAGTCCTTCCCTGTTCCCGGAGTCTTCCCTTCACACCTGTTCTGTATTAAGGCCCTGACACACCAAGCTGACGGTCAACCATCGACCAAAGTCGGGCCATCGGTGAGCGTCTGTCGGCCTAGTTTTTGCGGTGTGTCCTGCACTGTCGGCACTTTGGCGTCGGCGGCTTTTCGGCCAATTGAGCATGTTGAATCGGCGGCGGAGCTTGTCGGTGAGAGAGATCACTCTGATTGGCTGTTCAGGTTTTATTTCCTCGCCCCTGTAGTGAGTGAGTCTGCCTGTAGTGAAACCGGGACTAACCAGTGCTTCCTCCTCAGGCTCCACTTCACTCAGCTGCCCNGACCGTCTGGATGTAATAGTCCGTGGAGGTGCTGCGGTGCTCGGCTGCACAGATAGGAAACCCCTCGGCTGACAGGATGTACCACTCTCTCACTCCGCTCTCTCTCACGCAGGCACAGAACGTATGTGCTCCTTGGCCATTGGATGTAGTCCGTGTAGTGTGTTCAAATGCAACTGACACAGGGCATTGAGGCAACGTAGACGACGCAACAGTTGGCTTTCGTCGCTGCAAGTTCTTTGATGTCGGTTTGGTGTGTCCGCACCTTTACTCCTGTTTGCTCCACCCTCCACACCCTTGTTGTTAGCCAATCCCCATTTCCCTTCTTTTGTCCTCGCACTCCACTGTTTGGACGTACTTCCATCGATGGTTCCCTCGCCTCAGACACAGTTTCTCTCTGGACTGCATGTGCCAAAATCTCCAGTTGTCTCTTTGCTGAAGCCACTCACGTGCCCTGGGCAACTCATACATCAGCTCGTCATTTGCTACATCGTTAGCTTTAGCTGCTGAAAAACTCTCCCCCTGCTAGTGTAGGTCTTTCCCCACATTTCTCTGACCCTGAACCTTGCACTTTGACTTGACATGATCATGTTGTCACATGAAGTTGGGGGAATGTTTTTCATACATTTTCTGACAGGCACCTTATCACCTTATGTTATGCTGTTCAAATTTAAAACAAATGAGTTATGTTAAAATTACCAACCGTTTAAAGACTGTGTGTTGGTTCATCCCTTGTCAATATGAGATGCTGCAGCTCCCTTAGGACCTACCATCACCTACCATCCAACCAATGCACGCAGATGGAGTGCAAAGTGCTGGCTGCTTTATGAATCCGTGGCAACACTGAGCCAGAAAAATTCACTCCCAAGAAAAGAAAAAGAAGTTCTCTTACATTACAGCCACATACATTTCTACCATCAGCAACTGTTATGCTCACTTTCCTTGAGTTGTTGTCATTTGCAAGCGACATCATTTTTTGCAGTGTAGCCCGGCAACTTCCTGAGTATCCAAGCTACACTGTTGGATAGATGATATTGCTGGCAACTGACAACATACCTTGAGAAAAGTGAGCATAATAGGCTGCAAGTAAGACATGCAAGCTAGCTAAAGTTAGATTGTTGGTGTAGTTCGGTTGCTGTGGGTGGAGATAAAAGGCCGGTGGATTTGGCTGCAGCAGCAACAGGTATTTTTCAACGTAGTGATAGGAATTCCCTGGCTGCTCAAACATAAATCCCTGTAGACTCTCTTTGTTTCTTTTGCGGCATCTTTGTAGGTTTGTTTTGCATTCATTGAATGGCAGCGTTGCGTACTTTTGACTGTTCTCCCTCTGGCGGATGATAAATGATTCAGGCCTCAGTTAGCGGTTGCCCTCTTTAACTCTGCGTCCCATATGACAATAGGTAACTAATCTGCTGAGCAGCAACATGTAGGAACAGTGTGTGATTTGTCAGGTTTGGCAGCCGTACACTCATCAAAATCCCTGCGAGCTTTTAGGGCGCGACGACAGTGGACCTGAAGAATGAGAGCGGCGTATCGACGTAGAGAGAAGGAGACAGAGAGAAAACAATGCAGCGGCAGCCAGAGAAAAAGGGTGAACCTGCTGCCTGGCTGCTGGTGTTGTGATTGATGAGGTCACTGAGAGGGCTTCCCCAAAATGCGGAGTGTCTTCAGAGGGTCAGTGAGAGGTTGGCTAGAGGTCAGAGTGCAGCCAAAGGGGAGACACGGAGACTGAAAGTACCACAACAAATTTATTACATGTGTTCTATTCTGCAAATGTTGTCCTCCGTGTCCCTGATAGCCTCTGTGTGCTGTCTTTGACTGTATACGCTGATATCAGACTGACCACCAGAGCGGATTAGTTGCCATGGTGCTCCTCACAAACTGATACTGTACTTCTAAACTTTAAACGTCATCTGATGCCACAGCATGGTCATTATCGTAAGCATTTTATCCACACAAATTTTAATACTGAAGTGTTTTAGCAGCCTCTGTTTATTCGCCACAATGCAAACGGTAGCCCTCCTTGTTACCAGCTAGCGCAGACTGTGTGCACTGATACTCACGTCTCTCTCTTCTTTGTTTGGCGAGGATAAGCTCAAAGGCTTCACTACAACAGTAAGAGGGAGACAGACTGTGAAACCAGCTCTCTGTGTAGGAGAGACACATGTAAAAGGAAAGAGAACTTAGCCTGACCAGATATCAACAGTCACTCATAAACACTACACAAGCTACTTTCTGCTCTTGGATCTCTAATCCAACATTAGCAGCAGGGTCTTTGCTCTCTTTCAGGGTGGTATTCCTGCGGCCGTTGGGCTCATCTTTGATGTGGAGATGAATGTGTTGGATAATGTTGGTCCACTATCTCACTGGCCATTCACATGTCATGAGAACAGCAAACCAGCGAAAGAACGGGGTCTCTAATCTGGTGCCCATGCTGGGACGGGGCCACGAGTTCGCTCACAGCACAGCAGTGGTGAAGCTGTGCGTGTGTGTGTGTGTGTGTGTGTCTGTGTGTATGTGTGTGTGTCTGTGTGTGTGTCCGTGTTTGTCAAGGGTGGACAAAGTATTCGGAGCCTTTACTTAAGTAAAAATACCATCAACAGACTGTTAGAAGTAAAAAATCCTGCACTCCAAACTTAACTTAAGAGTTTCAAAGTGTTGAAAACTAAATGTAGTTTAGTATCAAAAGTAAAAGTAAAATAAATAGAATAAAAATAATGTAAAAAATAAAACAAAAAAATGTAAATATGAAAATAAAATAAAAGTAAAATAAATAAAACTTGCGGAGTTTTATGTATCTTATTACTGGATTACTGTTACTAAATAATAGATATGTAATCTAAAATTAATGTTGAAGTTGGTTGAGATGGAGCTAAAACTAGTGCAGTGATTAAATAAATGAGGCAGGGTAAAAGCAGATACAAATAAACAAGGGACATTTTCAAGTTCTGCCTTAGGTTGAGCCAAGAGAAGTAAACCACGTACTAAATGATGGAAATTGAACAATAAAAGAAAATAACTAAACATAACATATAAATACAAATAACACAAAAACAGGGCTATCTTAAATTGATTTAAAAATATCTAGTAATGAAAACAGTTTCAGTGATTTACTGAAGAGTTTTAATTCATTCTTCCAATTGTTCAAACAGGGTGCAGTCTTAAAATTTCTATACAACGTCCACATTTTCAACGCAAACACCAAATTTCATTGTCTCCGCTGTCAATGGTGACATATCAGTCTCCTTGGACTGTAGCCAACCGTGCATATTACTCCAGAAGGACTGCACTGGATCACAGTTAAAAAAACACCTGTTCCAAATGTTCAACTTTCGTGTCCCAAAATGTACAGTTACTTACATCGAAATGAAATCTCACTCTTGAGAATTCATTCGTTGGATAAATCAAAATAAATAGTTCTTTTGGAAATGAAGTGGAAATGAAATATGTCTTTTCCTTATTCCTTAAGAATATAATTCCCTTTTACTGGGTCAGAAAAACGTGCCTTTAAGGTTCTAATAATTCTGTTATTACATTTATTGTCACAGAAGTCAAGTCCTTTGATGCAAAGCTGTCTCTGCCCAGGAGAGACCTTAGAGTTAACCATTGATCTCTCTGACTGCCCATTAAACAGCTGACATGTCAGTAGAGTTGATTATTTTTCTGTCCATTATCTAATTGATGGTTTCAGTTCTGCCTTAAATTTCGAAATTGCTGAAATAAATTTTGACATCGTACTTTCCTGCAAATGACGGATATGTCATATTTGTACATTTCATGAATAGTGGATATGTTGCAACTTTAGGTTTCTTTATATTTCAAGCTTACTTTGTGACAACACTGTGGTTAATGTGTGGTTAGGTTTGGGCACAAAAACATTTGGTTAGGGTGAAGAAAACATCATGTTTCATCTTGAAGTACCCAGGCTGGTGGCTACAAACTCGAAATGTCCCCAACTGTCATTGACAAACACCTGCTTTTGTTAGTCTTTCTTTGCAGCCACCTTACCTAAACATCATCCACCATCCCCTCCTCTTCCTGGTGAGAAACTCAGTTAATATACATGTCATCTGAACTACGTCACACACATGAAACGCACAAATTGAAAGAGACACTGAAGCACATATTTATATTTGGTAAAGACGTCTGTGTTGATATGACATATGATGAGACACCCTGTGGACTAAGTGGCCGAGGAACTTTGGTGTGATGAAATGGCTGCTATACAAATGTGACAAATTACGAGACCTGCAGAAATGTACAATGCCAACATTTTATTCTGGCAACTGGGCTCTGGAAAACACACCTTCCCACACAGAGAACAGCTGACATGAAGACGATGTCGGACTGATGAAGTGATTATTAGGCTACAAAATCAGATACTTCTCTTTAAATATGCAGCAGTATCGAAAATACATGCAGTCAAACAATATACTCATGTAAGGTACCTTGAGTTAATATATTTAATAACTTTCCACCACTAGGGTTTGTGCACAGGTCCACGTCCTGTCTGAATTTTAGAAAAGAGAAACAAGTCCTCATGTGAGTAGCAGAGTTATCACTTGGCCCATCGCTGTTTTTCCATGACAATGAAAACAAATCCAGCTTACACTCATTTCTGTTTTCTCTCAGACCCTGTATGTGTGAGAGAAAGCCTCCCTCTGTCCTCACTCTATAAAGGCTTGATCTCTGCCTCTGTTGAATATGTTAATCCATCTGGTGGTCCCCCCTTGCTCTTTCTCTCTGCCCACGAGACCCCCACTGCCCCACTCTCCCTTCCCAAGTAGGCGAAAGGGGATCTGGGATACTTCAGCGGAGGCTTGGCGGGCCAGGACTTCATCCCCTGGTTGATTATGTGTGGTGGAGAGAAGAGGGAGAAGGAGAGGTGCACGACGTAATCCTATTGACCATCCCTGTCCCATATGGCGAACGCACTGGCCTCTCCAGTGGTACAGTCAGTGGAGTGGCAGGGCCAGCTTGCCTCTCCAATCAGGGCACATTTTCACTAAAGCTCGCCGTCTCACGCTCTCATGTGGGATCACTGGGGTAGAAAAGACGAGGACTGTCCACTAGCATGTGATTACAATTTAATTATACGTGAACAATCAGTCATGATCAACACTTTTAAGATTTACCCTCATTGTTGCATACAGTTGGTCTTATTCCACTACTGAGGAGACGATGATATCAATTTAAATTTTCTAAATCTAGGGGAACTTTAAAGGATGTCATTCAATGTGAAGTCTTTATTAGCATTGAGAGTATGTTTAGAAAATAAAAGGAGACACTGTTTTCTAATTGGATATTTATTATTTCACGTTCTCGTAATGAATAAATTTCCCATCTTCTTAAAGTTGGAATGAAATTCAGTGATCGCATTTGTAGCTATTTGATGTTTTCATCTACTTTTAACATCGATTTATTGTCTTTTTGATTTAACTTTTCTTTTTACTTTGAATTTGCTTTATATTCTTCTTTTTTTTTCTATTCCTCATAAAGCACGCTGTAACTTTGAGAAACTGTCAAGAAAAGTTTTTTACAAATACAATTTATTGTTATTATAAAACCAACAGGGACACTGAAGGAGTATCCATGATAGCAATAAGGAGCAGATACCTGTGAAATCCATGAGACCTGGGTGACACGATGGTGCAGTGATTGGCTGGCTGGGGTCTTGGGTTTCCTCCCGTTTCCTCCTACAGTCCAAAGACAAGCTGGTCAGCATATTTGGTGACTCTAAATTGGTGTGTCTGCACTCTAAAAAGAATCTATGTGTTTTAACTTTAACAAGTAAATGTCCAGGGTGCTTTGATTTATTAAGTTGACTGAATTTTGAGACGATTAGTTGAATAATTACAAAATTACCTCAACTTGTCTTCTAAGATTCAGTCAACTTAAAATTTTAAAGAAGACCGGGCACTAACTTTTTGTAAGTTAAAACAAACCATTTTTTTATAGTGACATTGGCTCTAGCCTCCTGTAAACTATGTAAGGCATAATGTGCGGCGGGTGGATAGTTATTGCAAAATGAACCCCAACAGGGTGATGCAGGACACTGAAACTCTGCCTTGAACCATGTATGCATGCTGCAATTTTTGCACCCTCAGATTCATTGTTTTTAATGAAGACGTGCGGCAGGCAAACTCAAACACCAGAGCAATGCCGTTGCAGTGGCCACATGTTCCCAAGCCCCTTTTTTTCAGGGCATGACAGCTGCACCCTTAGAAAAACAGAGTTCAACTGTTCTGTGACGAGGAACAGCCAATCACAGCCGATAGATATCTTTACCTTCTTCTGTAAATATCAGTCTGTGATAAATATGGAGAGGAAGTTGATCATGGTAGTGCAGGGCTACCAGAATGTTAACAGTAGGCCTACACACTTATAAACAGTGCCTGGAAGAAGATCAGCTCTGCACTCAGGATTTCAGGTAAACAGGCTTTGATACGGTGCTTGTTAACCCTTTTAGACCTCAGCAACTTGGCTTGATTTCTTTCAAAAATATGGGAAGACGGCAGTGAGCAACGAAGAAAGAAATTCCCCCCCAAAATTGCAAGAAATTAGTAAAAAGAGAAAATTAAAAAACAAGAAAATTAGTAAAAATAAAAAAAGGGGAGGAAAAGACCTTGAAAAGTACTTAAAAACTATTTAAAAAAATCCGGAGCATAATTTCAAAAAGTAATTAAAAAGAAATATATATATATATATATATATATATATATATATATATATATATAGGCTAGGCTAGTTTTCCCCTAGTTTTTTCCCTATTGTTAAAAAAATAATTTTCTGAATCTATTATTTTTTTGCAATTTGTGGGCCATTTCTTAATTAACAGGTTGCTCATTGCCTTTTTTTGCAAATTCTTTTGTGAAAGAAATTGCAAAAATGTCCTCAGGATTCAAATTAAATACTTGCGAAAGGCATCTGAAAGCAGCACAAGAAAAGTGTTGATGCTCCAGGTTTCAAAGGGTTAAAGTGGCTTAGCAGCCACAGATGCAACCTGGTGGCACAGAAAAGGCATGAGTTGCACCCAGCGCCTGACCTTGAGTTTTCTTGGTGGTTAAAGACGCAGACGCATTTTGCAATAATGACCCACTCAGAGTACGTTACCCTACTTACAAAAGATCATCCATAATTTGACACAAAATAGTGATTAAAAATTATTATTTTGCTAAGTGTCTATCATCAGAACTGTATCCATGGCAATGACCTGTTTTTCATTTCTAAATAACTGTAGAATGCCGTAATTGACCAATCAGAATCAAGTATTCAATGATGTCATAAACTTGTATAGCAAATGGATGACGACATTTGTTATTGTCATGGCTGGAAATAATTTTACAATGACATTACGCTGGACTTTATTTAGAACAAAAGAAAGCCCAAAAACATGGCGGAAAAAAGTGCAAAAAAAACAAAAAAACATTTGGACTGAAATGTTGAAAAATTACAAGTAATATGTATATGAGTATATATGTTTACGCACATGTGGGTCTGTGTGTAAATTATAGGCACGTGGAGGGTTATTTCTTCTGTCTATATAGTATATACTCTGTTTCAGTCTCTGTATTCCCGACATCATATCAAAAACATAAACGCCAGAGGCTAATGGGGGAGCAATATTGTGTGTGTGTGTGTATCAGTGTTGGTGGGGGGGTCTGGCCTTGTGTCACTGGCAGCCTGAACGTCTGTTCAGTTCTGGTGGAGGTGTGGGAGCCCGTGGGGGGCTTTTTGTCCGAGGACCACTGTTACAATCCTCGTTGGCCATTCAGCCCCAGCCATGTCAATTGGCATATGGTTGATCCACCCCCAATGGGTTCATGTAACCAGAAAATGCTGCCTTTCAGGGACCTGCATTCTCCATCAAGCGGGTGAGATTAAGATTTAATGTCGCTCTCTCCCTCCACAACAGGGGGTCAGTGGAAGTGACGGGGAGAGGGGGACGATTAGGACACATGAGCCTGCAGAAGACGCCCTCGGGGCAAACGAGAGCGAGGCTGGAGGGGATGTTGGGCACGATGGTGTTGGTGTTGTTTCCCACAACACAAAGAATGATAATCACACAATCATGTCACTTGTTTTTATTGTTGTTCAAACATTAACCCAAACAGTGTTTCTGACATACACTTTTCCTGACTTAAGATATGACTCTATTATATAACACACAGAGAGTGGACACTGTTTTTAGGGGCAAAGTTCATTCTTGACTTCAGAAAGAGCAGTCGGCAAAACAATCTCACATCAAGGCCCAGCTGTCCTGGTGCCTTCAACTTTCAAGCAACTTTTTGCTCGTTTAATGGCTGGAGACAAACAAACTGGGTAAAACCTCCAATCCTTGCAACAAAACTTGAACTTCACTTCTTAATTGCTACTTTGGATGTCTCAGGGGAAGCCTACCTTAAAGTCTGAGCCACTTTAGATAAAACCGAATGCTGAATAGCTTTGCTTAAACCTGCAATAACATTTTTTGGCCACTTAGTGGCAGTTGAAACAATTTGTAAATACGACCTTTTAAGTTAATATTACAAACTTGTTACCAGACAGTTGCACCTGTCATGTTTGGTTCAGTTCAGTCGAACTCAAGTGCATTTGCCCCCTAAGTGCGGTTTGTTTGAGCAGGTGTGAACACCAAAGGTGGAGGGAAAACCATCACAATCCAATGAGGTCATTGTTGAGCCCAAGCAGTGTTCATTTCATTGATGAAATCTATGAGGATAATTTTTAGTTAATGACCTTTTTTCCATGACGAAAATGAGACGATGACGAGCTAAAAATAGATTTTGATAATAAAAGCAATAAAATCTACGTTTTTGTTTTCATTGACGAGACGAGCGGGACAATAATGTTAGTGGTGGACTAGTGGACATTGAAAACTGAGAGCAGCTGTGCTTGTAATTATCTCAAGATGCCGCATTCTGCTTCTTAGCAGTGAGATCAATAAGTCAGAGTTTACAGTGAACCTGGGTACAAATCCACAGTTGTGTCAGCTTGGTTATTTGTGGTGTCCAAGTTTTTCAGACCATAAATAGAGAAAAAAAATCACCCGTCAAACACTGCTGGAGAAATGACAGTTTGTAGGTGTGTAGAAATTATTCGTTGTTCGTTGTTCATTGTTACACAATCTGTCACCTTGATTCCAATTTCTGATACATGAATTAGGCTCAACTGGATTATTTTAAGATGAAAAAACAACAACAAAATGACTAAAAGTTGACTAAAGAGTTGTGAATTTTGGTCAACTAAAACTAGACAAAAACTATGAAGGATGAAATGTGACTAAAACTAATAAACCGATACCAATCAATCAGTTTTTTTAAAAAGTCTTTGGTTCAGCTTGGGATAAACCTTATTTCTACAAACACACCAACATTACACCTCTTCTTCTTCTTTGGTGAAGTCAAATTCAGAGCTCCTCCCAAAAGTATCCCCAAACTTCTTCTCACCATCTCTGCTTTCCTTTTCGAGCTCCCACAGTTCCATTTTCTGTTTCCCACCAACAGAGTCAGCATTATCAGGAAGCCTCATATCCAAAAAACTGAAAACTCCATTGTCCCACTCATACACAACACCTTCTTACCAGAGCCCCTCAGACTGACATGTTCATAGACACACACACATATGCGCACACATGCACAAAACTTGTCACTCTCCGTCAAACTAATTTGCCTCTAACATGGAGGATGGACACGCCCTACTCTAATTAGAACAACTCTCTCCCTTTCTCCCTCCGTCTCTCAGTTTTCCTTTCCTGCCTTCATTCTCTCCATCTCCTCAACCCCCCCTCCGTCCCTCCAATCTTTGCTTCCTGCCTTTTGATATTGTAGCCATCTCACTCATGCCACCAATTAGTGACATAATAGACCAGCGGGCTGCTGACTGCTGACTGCTTGGACCTCAATGATCCACTGCTGCTGAAGGCGCACGGGACAGATGTAAAGACAAAAGGGAGGTGTTATCAAGTGGCAGGAACACGGGACAAGAAACGGTGTGGTGAAATATTCCTAAAAAATGTCCTTGCTCTGATTTTAACCAATTTACCTTAAAACAAGTCAGGAAAAAAATTGAGGGAAAATTTAGGAGTGAACTTTGTGAAGAGACACATACTTAATTTCAGCAAAGCATTTAAAGGCATACTATGCGGGATTTTGCAGAATGTATAGACTCATACAATAGTAATCCCTCTTAATTATCTCTTATGAACCACTACAAACCATCTGTCCCACAGCCGATGTAAAGTCCGACCTCAGGTTTTCCAGGCGGTTAAAGAAGCAGCATGTGCACGCCCCCTAATTTCCAGGGCTGGTACCTGCAGTTATTCCACAGGCTAGTTAATAACATGTCGGGCAGGAAATCCAAAGTGTGGGATCATTTTGAGAAGGTGAAGGACGAACCCAAGGTGATATGTAAACTCATCTTCATTGGTCGACTACAAACATGACATATCATCTGAAACATGGAAGTAGCTACATGCCCATTAGCCCACAGCGTCATTAACAGGCGGCTCGCTCAGTGTGTGACGTGCACTTGTAGATAAAATATAGGCCTATATTAATGAAGGTTCATTAGTACGGTTTTGTATTTCTCTGTAATGTAGCACAGTGTTAACAATGTTACTGATACTATTCTTTCTCACACCTTCAACTCAAACCATTGTGTTGCCCCGCCCAAATATCTAATTTCATTTTTAAATTAATATCATAAACATGCAGGCAACTAGGCTGTGGAGTTCCTCAAGGCTCAATTCTGGGACCCGTTTAATTTGTCCTCTATGTGCTCCTTTAGGTCACATTACCTGCTGGTTTGGTTGCGTCTCTTATCATTGTTATGAAGATGATATTGCTGTACATATTTGGGACACCCAGTGAGCTCTCTAAACTTATCACTTAATGAAATAGCTCATGACTTCAATTAAATCACAACACAACTGAAGTTCTTGTACCTGCACTTCCCTAGATGCTATTTCAAAGTCAATATTGAAATATGTGATTTGTGTTATCTGTCATTAAAAAATATTTAAAATATTGCCAGTGGTGAAAAGTTACTATGTACATTTACTTAAATACTGTAGTACAAAGTACAAAGTACAAATCTGAGGTAGTTGTACTTGAGCATCTTCTTTTGATGCCTCTTTCTACTTTTACTCTACTATATGTCAGAGGGAAATATTGTACTTTTATGTTGCTACAATCTTTGACAGATTGTGTCACCAGTAACTTTAAACATTTTTGAGATTCACAACACACAAGCTAAAACTACCCAACAGAATGTGCAAGTAAGCTGAAAAGATTCGTCAATGAATTGGAAACTATTTTGATAATCATTTAAGTTGTCGCATGTTTTCATGCTAAAATGCCGTACATTTTTTGGGTCCGACTAGGGCTGGCGGGAGGGGTGGTGGATGGGTCCAACAACCTCCAACTTTCACGCTGGAGGCTGGTGTTCACTTCCTGTTCCAGGACATCAGCAACCAACACACCCAGGGTCCCTTGCACGCCATATCTTGATGTGGAAAGTCCATGGCCAAACATCGATATGTGATGAGGTCGGAGTGAGAATGTGTTGCTGGTGCAGCTGATTATGAATGTAAAGGTGCGGACACACCAAACCGACATCAAAGAACTAGCGGCGACGAAAGCCAACTGTTGCGTCGTCTATGTCGCCTCACTTCGCCCTGTGTCAGTTGCATTTGAACACGCTACACGGACTACATCCGACGGCCAAATAGCACGTACGTTCTGCGCCTGAGTGAGAGAGAGCGGAGTGAGAGAGTGGTACATCCTGTCAGCCGAGGGGTTTCCTATCTATGCAGCCGAGCACTGCAGCACCTCCACGGACTATTACATCCAGACGGTCCCGGTGTTTCCTCCGGAGGCTCCACTTCACTCAGCTACCTGACAAACCCGCTGCTTCTTCCCACTTTATCCTGAATAACAAACCATGGCTCTGTGCTCCAGTTGGATCAGATGGAGAGCCGGGGCTAGCTGGGAAGCTAGCAGAGGCTAACTGTGCTTCCCTCTGGTTACGCTGCAGCTAACGCTCCGCTAGCCACTCCCAGCTAGCTCCAGTTTGTTATTCAGGTTAAAGTGGGAAGAAGCAGCGGGTCTGTGGGCAACTGAGTGAAGTGGAGCCTGAGGAGGAAGCACCGGTTAGCCCCGGTTTCACTAGAGGCAGATTCACTCGCTACAGGGGCGAGGAAATAAAAACTGAACAGCCAATTAGAGTGATCTCTTTTGACAACTAGCTCCGCCGCCGATTCAACATGCTCAATTGGCCGAAAAGCCGCCGACGCCGACGGCAAAGTGCCGACAATGTGAGACACACTGCAACTTTGGTCGACCGTTGGCTTGGTGTGTCAGGGCCTTAAGAGTCACTAACACACCGACCTATAATGGGAAAAAAAGTATACCCTCACACACGAAGGTAGAGCCCTCTGTATTATGTTAACAATTTGAGGGTTTGGTCTAGTTTTGTGGTTGTGGTCAGAATGGCCTGTATTCAGTTTGGTTCACATGATCTCTGAGCTGAGATCTGTGTAATGTAGGTTAATACCCAATGCAGAGACACAACACACCTCTGACTGTGTGTCTGGCTGCACGCCTGTCAATCACTGTCTGTTGCCATGACAGTTGTCATTGCATTTATTAAACTGGTAATCAGAGAAATCTCCTATCTTTTGAAGGAGTTTCCAAAACCTTTTTTTTTTTTTTTTCTTTTGTTTCTCAAATATTTAATTTTCATACATTATCAGGCAAAATAAATTTTGATTTTTAGATTGTCTTTTCATAAAAACCTCACACACCACTGTTGAACTGAGTATAAATATTTGCCACTAACTAACTGCCAAAAAGGTTTGGATGAATATTGTTATTATATTCACACACTCACATAGTCTCCAACGGCAGCTAGTGTGTCATTAAAGGAGGCCATTGTTGCCGATTAATTAATGAGCATTTTTTTTGTTCATGGTAAACTGGGATTAGCATATTCATAAGGGCAGACATCTTTCAGACAGCTTTGAGCGTATCTGGCGGGTCTGTTTTCTCACTGTGTTCTTGTTTGTGCCCATACATAACCCCGTTTGTTGACCGGAGTCCTACCCCATTAACTCCCATGATCCTCCGTGTCACAGACGCAGAGATCGCAACACAAGAGAGAGGGAGAGAAGCAAGACGCATATGGCCACATTTTCACACTTGAGAGAGCACGCCCCTCGGATTACAGACTAAATTGGTCAGGGTTACAAACTGATTACCATGTCGTGTTACATCTTTATTCTCATACATAATAAACAATGAGCGACTATTAAAACATGTTGCACTCACTGCCCCCCGCCTCCACCCAAACCAGACTAATCAAATAGAAAATTAAACTGAATGAAAACTGCAGTGATATACTGTAAATCCTGTAATTTATTCTCAAACAGTAAATGCAGCAACAAGTTTAATGTTTTTATTTCCTCTGAAAGGACTCTTCAATGAGTCAGATTCCCTGTGGAAATAACCCCCAGCTCCTTACTGAAACTTGCTTTAAGCTTGTTGAAATTAATGCCCATTTATGATTGTTAAACATTAATAAAGTAGATATTGCATACATACCCATGCAGAGCTGGCTGCCTGGCAACGACTAAAGACATAAAGCATGTTAGCAGCTCTATATTAGCATTATTAATTAGTCAAAAAAAGGAAGATTGGCTTTTATTTTAGAAGTAAATCTAGTTTTCAGCTCTGGTAGTTACCAGCTACGCTCCTACAAGTGGTTGCTTTTTAGTGTATGTTGGGTTTTAACAGATCTGGGGAACACTGCTTTCTCCTACTCTGCACCTTGGACATGGAACAATCTTCAAACAGATCTTTAACTAGAAACACTTATCCATTGATGAATTTAAGGGCATTATAAAGAATGTGGTGACAGAGTGATGTGCTTGTTTTATTGTGGATTTTTGTATTATATGTGTTTTGATTGGCTGCTCCTTTGGCCAGGTCTCTCTTGTAAAAGACATTTTCACTCCCAGTGGTACTTTCTGGTTAAATAAATGTAAACTCAAATTAATAAAATCAGAACTTTTGTGTACACAGTTGCTTAAGAAGTGATTTGCATTGTGAAACTTTTGCTGTATTTAAGCTCTGCAGTGATGGATTAAAATCTATATGACACGATCCTGCATTCTTCTTTATATTCTGTTATCCTATGGACATTGTTTTGGAGTTTTTTTTGTTTGTGCTCCATTCATTCATGTTTAATCTGTTTCCTGTTTTATTTTGTAGATTCGCTCCTCATGTGTCATGTCAGGTTTTACCTCCTGTCTTTGTGTGTTTTCTGTCACACCTGTCTCTTTAGTCCTTCCCTGTTCCAACAGTCTTCCCTTCACACCTGTTCTGTATTAGTCTTGTTGCTCCACCTTAGTGTTCCCCTCCACACCCTTGTTGTTAGCCAATCCCCATTTCCCTCCTTTTGCCTGTGTCCACCTACTCCAGCTGTGTCTCGTTCTTGTGATTAGTTTTCTGTGTATACATACCTGTGTGTTTCCCTTTGTACCTTGTCAGTTCGTCCTGTATTCGTCCCAGTCTTCATGGTGTCTTGTGTTGCGTTTTGGATTTCCTTCCCAAGTTCTTTCTTGTTTACATCGTGCTTCCTTGATTGGTTGATTTTAGTTCAGTTTAGTTTTGGTTCTTCTTTCATTTGGACTTTTAGATACCTGTCTGTTCTGGATGTTTTTTTATCAGCTGCAATTTTTGGTAAAACTTCAACTTGCCTGTTACTCTGCATTTGGGTCCTCCCTGAACTGATTTATGACCCTATATCATCTTTAAATGTTCTGCTTTCTAAACAGAGGGCAACCTCATATAGACAGTATACAACATGTGTTGTAATCCCTAATCAATAAAATGTACAAATCAGATTAAATATACGACAAAGTGCTCCAGGGATGATGTTTTTCAGTAGGCCGACACACAAGTTAGTGTCGCCCTGGTTCCCTCATCCAAAAGCCTATGACATTTTTCCATTGGATTTTGGATTATTGCAGAAAATAAGCTCTGTGGCAAACAGATAATTGATACTTACACGTTTTGTTCAGCAAAATAATCTTTCATGATCAGTTACATGACTTGAAGGTTAAGTGTGTAAGATTTAAGAGGGTTTGGTGGTGTCCAGTGGTGAATTGCAGATTGCAACCAGCTAAAGGTTCTGCCGGTGAGAATTTCTTTGGTGTTCGTCGCTCTGGGGGGTTTTATCCTGGTCTCTTCCTCTCTAAAAAGGACCAGGCAATTAAAACTGCTAAAAACACTGAATAAAGAGTACCATACCGAAAGTGTTTGGTGAAAATGCTATAGAGACAGACAACCATTCACACTCACATTCACACCTACGGACAATTTAGAGTCACCAGTTACCTGGAGGAAACCCACGCTGACACAGGGAGAACATGCAAACTCTGCACAGAAGAGCCCCCCCACCCTGGGTTTGAACTAGGAGTCCTTTTGCTCTGAGGTGACAATGCTAACCACTGCACCACTTACACACATGTGAGAATGCAACTAGCTAATACTTTGAGATTTAGTAATGTGTGATGTGGAAATCTTTATTTTGAAGCAGCTTTATGGGATTTGTTTTACATTAGTGTGCTGAAGTAGCTATATTCATTTTATCACTTATTAAATCAACTGTAGAAACCAAAAACTGTTTCAGTCTGGTTATTTTAATCTGTAGTTTCATAACAGAATTGAAGAAAATTCTGTAGATCATGATACATAACCTTATTTTGATAATTACATACATGAAAATCATTGAGGTCGACCTGCAGGGTGAACCTTCAAGTACAGCGAAAGCATGTTGTACTGAATCATCGCAGTAATGACTTGACGATACCTCCAAACAGTCACTTTGGTTCTGTGTACCCATTTAAAATACTGTAAAAATATAGAATATTCCTTTAACACACTCAGCTGTGATTTGGAGGAAATTTAAATAATGTGCAGTAAACTTGTGATTTGTTGTGTTTTGGGCTGTTTTTTCTATAATAATTAGAGTGTTACTACGTTCCTGTCCAGTTAATGATGCAGAGAACTTGGCCGCTGGCAGCCTGATGGGACGGTAAAAGGCCAAGTTTGAGTGACTTATTTCCTCCTCCGTCCCATCTCCTCCCCCGTCTCTCATCTTATCTGATCACTGAGCCACATGTCTGCCTTATTAGTAACGTCCATCTAACTTTCTCTGACCTGTTATTTCAATCTCTGGCCACACACAGACACACTCACGGCTTATGTCAGGACCCACTCACACACTCACACACACACACTCATCCATGTGCACGCAAGGACACAGACAGGGAACCACACACACACACACACTTGCACACACGCAGACTGACACACTCCCCTACTCACCAGCAATTTGTTGCCTGTGACATCACATTGTGTGTTAAAGCCGTACTGGCACCGGGCTGCAGCTTCGTTAACTTTCCTCTTTAATGAGCAGTTTAATTGAGCTGTCTAGCAGGCCACCTGTCGGCCCGCAGCCTCATTACCATACTAATGGAGCGGGATTGTTGCTGCTCTGACAGCTCGGGCTGCACGGCCCTAACAGGCGGAGAGGGACAGGAGAGAGGAGAGAGAGAAAGAGGGAGGCCAAGTAGAAAAAGGGGACTGGAGGCCACATTAGAAGAGAGAGAACAGGAGAGGAGGAAGAGTAAAAACTGTAAAAAGGAGAATGGACTTTTCACCATTTTACATTGTTTTCTCACGAAGAAGTATGGTCTGTGTATCTTAGGTCTGATAAACCTTCTTCCTCTGTGCCACAGGGCTCCATTGCTGTTTAGAAACTACTAAAACTGTCTAACTGTCATAAACAGTCACTAGAGCACCATTTGTGATTGAAAATAGTTCCTAGTAAATGCAATATTTCTTCCTGTTGAAGTGATATACTAAGAATTACATCACCCAGCTTTTCAATGAAATTACTGAGCTTGTTTTTATTCATTTATTTAAGTTTAGAGAGGTGTTTTTAAAGATGTATGTCTTCAGTAGAAACCAAAAGACAGTTGGAAAATAATAACAGATGCTGCCTGGTCTCACAGAAATGTGTGAAATGACAACGACCTACAGTTATGTCCCTGCACCAAGATAACAATGGCAATGGAAATTCAATTAGAATCCTTGTTTTGAGGGGCGCCCACTAGTTCACCTAGTAGAGCAGTTGCCCCAACTCCAAAGGCCTTGTCCTTGCCGCAGCGGCCACAGGCTCAGTTCCAACTCATGGCCCTTTGCAGCATGTCGCCCCCCCTTCTCCCCCTTTCACCCTGAATCTGTCCTGTCTAATAAAGGCAAAAACGCAGAAGATAATATCTTTAAAAAAATCATCTTTTTTTTATAGAGATGCACAATATTGTTTTTTTTGCCGATACGTCGATATATATCAACTTATTTGGCCAATATTGGCCGATACCAATGATGTACTGATATTACTGTGCATCCCTTTTTTGTGATACACATGAGGACACATGAATCCCCTTGACACCTTCCTTGTAACATCATGTTACTTCTAAATCCAAGCAAGTATTAGTCTTGTTTCCTCCATCCTAGCGCTCTCCTATGTCGTTGTTAGCCAATCCCAGTTTCCCTCCTTTTGCCCATGTCCACTGACTCCAGCTGTGTCTCGTTCTCGTGATTAGTCTTCTGTGTATATATACCTGTGTGTTTCCCTTGGTTCCTTGTCAGTTCATCCCCGTGTTCTTGGCGTCATTCCCTGCTCCATTTCCTGTCTGGTGTTCTGTTTGGATTTTTTACCTGAGTTCGTATTTCCCTGGTTGGTTTGCAGTTTAGTTTTTGTTCTGCTTTCATTTGGACTTTCAGTTACCTGCTCTATCTGGATGTTTTCATTAAAGCTCGCTTTTTGTTAAAACTTCAACCTGCCTTTGACTCTGCATGTGGGTCCTCCCTGAACTCATATATGACAGCTTTAAATTTCAACAATGCCATGGTTAACATGTGGTCAAGTTTTGGCACAAAAACCATTTGGTTATGGTTTGGAAAAGATCATGCATCACACTTTTGATGGCACAATCCTGGCAGAAAAAGGAAGTAATCCGCTATAAAAACACCCACAATTTATGGCCAAAAAAAAAAAAAAAATTGCTGGAAACGTAGCGATAAACACAGTGATGACTCGCAAAGAAACAACCATTTCTGAGTGACACATCATCCACCATCCCATTTTCTTCCAACACGTATACTATCAATTCAGAGATATTGATATGATATGTGAAACATAGAAATCTAACAAACCTGTGGTAATTCTGAAAGATAATTATTGATTTGATTATCTCAGACTGCTAAAGCCTCATATCAGCATTAGCATAAGATAAACTTTTCCGTTCAAACACAGAACAAGGACCATGGATTTTGTCTTCCAAAACCTCCATTAGAAAGAGATCTTAATGACCAGTATGACCAGGGGGAATTATTACTGCAAGCAGAACCTGTCTAGGTGTCCATGTGATTAGATGATAAAGACCCGTGAACATATCTTTTAACTATTTAACCAGCAGCCACATGTTGCATGTTTATTAAAACAAAGGCTCTAGAACGGTAAGTACCATGCACACCCCGATGTATGTATGTATTTTGTCCAACGACACAGTGACACCATATTTGGTTTACAGAAAAACAGTAGTAACTGTGTAGCTGAATGAAAGTCAGATCATCCTCCAGACTGAAAAACACCAATCCAGATGTGACCCCATCATCCCCACGGCGATTACACACATGCATATAAGTACACAAGCTGTACA
>NC_065512.1:9955089-10024097 GCF_006386435.1 Epinephelus moara | reverse complement strand
GGTCTAAGGCGCCAGACTCAAGGTGTGAAACCTTCCTAGCTGATGGGACTTCTGGTCTCCGAATGGAGGCGTGGGTTCGAATCCCACTTCTGACAATACTTTTTTCTTTGCCTTACAGGTGACACAACAAGAGTCTGAATGACAGCTTTGGATCAAATGAAAAGAGCCAATCACAATCCACTTCGTCCTGAGTTATACTGTTTTAATTTTGTATTTTTCCACATTGAACCACACTGGATTAAACAAGATTTTTCTTAATTCCTAAAATAAACATAGGGCAAGATGGGTGAAGATACCCCCTTAAGAACAAAGTCAATTTACTGTAAAGCTAAAAATATCCTCCTGGGACCCAGATGAAAAAAGTTTTGATATCAAGATTTGTTTTATGTAATTTAAGTATTAGACTTGAAAGAAACATTTTGCATCAAAAAAAAATTCAAAAATATTATTTATTTATTTTTTATCACATGTCCTCTGTAGAGGACATCGGGACTTAGTCGGGTCTTACATTTCCAGAGTTAGTCAATGAGTTTCAATTGAGTTACAATGGGACTATGGGGTATTTTATGCTTTATCGCTAAATAAATGAGCTACTGGAATTATTATGTGGCTGTCTTCAATGCTTAACACTATGATGGATAGCTGTAGCAAGGTAGAGTGTATTCTTAATAGCTATACCAATGGGCCTGACGTTGCAGTCAGGGTGCAGGATTGGTACCCTGTACCACTGGGTTTAAGGGCCTAGTGGTCCAACTGCACTCACCCCTCACTATCTATGATGTGATGAGGTGTAATGCTTGCTATGTAGACATTTAACACTCGCCCAGGCAATAAGAAGTGATGGGGAGCCCCATAGTTTGACCCATGACCCCTATGTGACAGACCCTAAAGACCAGGTAAACTTTATTGTGTGTGGTGGCCTAGGAAGGGTAAAGAACAGTGGAGTGAAGCTTTATAGATACTATTGTATGTGTGAATACTCTCTCAGCAAGAATTGTCATTGTTTAAAGGAAATAGAGCAAGAAGTTTCTCGAAATCCTCCTTTTAGGTAGTATCCTACCATAGATGCATGGGAATGTACGTTCACCTAAGGTGTTCTTTTTTTCCAATAAACCTCCAAATTCTTGCATACACATTACTTCAGAGTCTCACTCCAAGCCAAATTTCTGCTTTCACACTGACTAACCTTTAAAATGTATTAGAAATTATGAGAAAAAAAACGTCATTCCCCTTAATGGCCTTCTGCCTGCTGAATCATGGAAAGTGGTTAAAAGACAGGGGGTACTAAGTCCTGATGTCCTCTACAGAGGACATTGAATAAAAGGTGTATTTTGAAAAGGTTAAAATTACTCTGGATTTCTGAAATCTCTCTAAATTAAAGTTAAGACCCTTATATTCAGTAAACAAATTAAATATTAACAAAATAATCATAACTTTTGCCAGAAAATGATCAATTACCACTCTGGCAGCAAAAAAACGAGAAAAACGTAATGGCAGCCATTTTGAAAAGGGTGTGTGTTTGCCCTGTTAACCCCACCCACATAATGTCTACATCATTAGAAAGCCCTGGATGTCCTCTTCAGAGCACAATTTGACCCAAATGGATAGCATAAAGAATACTTGAGTTACACTAGTTAGACCAATGTCCTCCACAGAGGACAAAAATGAATGGTCAGGACCCAGGAGGATGGCTCCAGCATGTGCAGGATGATGATGCACAACCCAACACATTGTTGGGAGAGATAAAACGGTAGAGTAGCCAGTTTTGTTGTAATGACACAAAAATGACAATCTTGTAAAGATTCAACTGATTCAACCGAACCATCCAAAGTGTACACTCAGTGGCAAGGTAACAACACAAGAATAGATCGACTGAGGGCTGAAACTGAACAATACTGGAGGAGCATATGGGAGAAAGAGGCATCACATAACACCGATGTGGATCTAAGACAGCAATCTCCCACAGCAAGAGCCAGGTTACCATTATAACGGCAGACATCCAAGAGTATCAGGTATGAAGAGGTGGACAGCACTGGGCCCTGACACGATCCACACCTACTGGCTAAAGAAACTATCTGCACTCCATGAACACCTGGCAGCACATATGAACCAGCTGCTGATGGATGGGACCCATCCAGAGTGGATGACCAAGGGACAGACAGTCCAGATCATGAAGGATCCCCGGACGGGCGCGGCCCCATCCAACTGCCAGCTAATAGCCTGCCTCTGTACAACATGGAAGCTCCTGTCAGGCATCATAGCGGCGAAGGTGAATCGGCACATGGCCCAATATTGCAGTCCTTGGAACAGCTAAGATACCACGCAGAACCCTCAACCTCCCAGGCCTCAGGTGGAGGACCTGAGCTTGAGCTTATACATACACAGTTCAGATGAAATCTCACAATTCACTAAAGCAAAAACAATCAATACCTTTGTTGAGAGTAGACTTAGTTGGAAGAAAGGTATTCGCACATCCAGCTGACTTGAGTCTTTGAACAGGACATTCGTCAAGAGTGTTCAACACCATTGTTTGCTACACTGAGCTTAAATAGAAAGGGCTTCACCCATTTCACAGGTGTGCACAGGTATGAGGGACTTAATCTGCTGTAGGTGTTTCACTCAATAACTAGAGCCTGTGCACCATATGTCACATACCCCACAAATGAAAGAACAAGGGAACATGAAAAACACCGGAAAACCCAGGAAACTCAAGTCCCCTTCACACCTGTGCACAAGTGTCAGAGTTGATTGATAAATTAATTATCAATAAATGTAACTATATAATGTAAATTATTTAATACTGTATCAAAATAAAATAACACCTACATTAAAACTTAATCAATCCCAAGGATGACAATATTAATGTAATATCTAATAATTGGTTAATACATCGGTTCATAAAGTTGAGATGACAGGAGACAACAGAATACAGTAAAATATTAAGATGGCTGCCATGAACCAGAGAGGAGTTTATATCCCAGAGGAGGCCTATGATAGTTGCAATCCACTTGCTGTGCCTATAAAAGTATTTCACTACATTTCATGTCTGCCAAAGAAAAAAACAAGCTTTTATTTCAGAACACTTTTCAAATATTAATAGTGTGTTACCGTCTATAAAAGGCTTGTGTGCAACTTATTCATTCGCTTACGGCCATACCACCCTGAATACGCCCGATCTCGTCCGATCTCGGAAGCTAAGCAGGGTCGGGCCGGGTCAGTACTTGGATGGGAGACCGCCTGGGAATACCCGGTGCTGTAAGCTTTTTGAATTCTCATCTTTCACCACCAGAGGGTGCTGTTCCCCTTTTTTTTTTTTTTAATGGAGACAGAGCTGACAACACAGCAGAATATGAAAAATGACCTATTGACAAAAATAAATACCTTAAATTCAATTAAATATCTACAAATAAACATATAAATAGCCTAAATAATTATTTTCCATAATTTTATAAATGTTAATGTTAAATGAATAAATAAATGTTTAAGCATAACACATTTTAAAACATGAAACAAATACATATATACACATTATACATGTATGCATTTAATACAGGCATAATAATGATAATAATAACAATAATAATAACAATACACATTTATACGTACAACACTTATCAAAACCAACATTGCAAAGTGCTTTACAAATAAAATCACATCAATAAAACACACACACACACACACACACACACACACACATGAATAGACTTATAAGAACAATGGCTAGTTAAAAACTGTAATTACAATACACACAAAAATTAAAAAGCAATGTGTGAATTTAAAACTAAGAGCAATATGAGGAGTGGGGTGATGTAACACACTGATTAAGAATAAAAATAAAACTCCAAATAAAAATTAAATTATAGGAAAGCCTTTTGATAAAGATAAGTCGTCAAAAGTGATATAAAATAAGAGTCTGATGTTGCAAGCAGGAGTTCCTCGGGCAGGTCGTTCCACAACCGAGGGCCCGAACAGCAAACACTCGTGCCCTTTAGTCTCTGTGTGAGAGGTGGGAACAGTCAGCAGGTTCCAGAGCTTTCACCAGTGGAGGGTGCTGCTGCGTTTTTGAGTGGAGACAGAGCTGACAGGAAGCAGGAGGGTATGTGGGATGCAAAATGACAAAAAATAATTATTTTAATTTAATTTAATTTAATTTAATTTAATTTAAAAAAAAAAAAAAAAAATCAACATTGCAAAGTATTCACAAAGCTTCCTCGTACCAAGAGTTGCTCCTAGTGACAAAATTCTAAGAAAATTCTTAAAATTGTGACTTGTTTTAGAATTTAGCTTGTAAAGATAGTAAAGATTTATGTTTTTTTTTTATTTATTAAACATTAGAAGAACATACACAAGCATAAACGTACAACATCTCGTAGAGGATGTGCTCAAAATAAAAAAAAAACATAAACTAATAATTAAAATATCAAAACGGAGCAAATATCATCGAGATCCAGAACAAGGGCGGTCATTCAACATAACCAAAATTTTAAGATCTTTTTTTTCAGTGACAAGAAAAACAGTTTTAAGTCATTTATAAACCAGTTAAAGGAGGGAAAGATAAAAGTTATTCAGAGTATCATAGACCTTAAAAGAGCTCCTAAGATGAAAACCTCCTAGAAGCAGGGAGGAGGACTTTTACGAGGCTTAAGAGTTTCTTAAGCAGAGGAGAAAATGGCAGAAACACAAAGAGGCCAAAGAAATATTCTCCCATAAAAGGTGTAATTTTTGCAATTAAAAAAATGTAATAAAATTGAACAACTGGCAGTAAAATAAATGCAAAATACAAACATGTAATTGTGTAAGCACGTAAGTAAGTAAGTAAATTAAAAAAAAATAAGTTGAGTGCTTACATCCCCTCACCCCTCATAAGTAATGAACAGTCCCTAAATTAGGTTGACCATAAAGTGCAACTGTGCATCTACCTTACTCTTCTGATACCAAATATAAATCGAAATTTATTTACTTACCAGGTAACAACAACTCTTCCTGGGGTCCACACTAGCAAACACTACATCATAGAGTAAAACAAATCTATAATTTAAACATCCAAGGCAAAAAGGAAACAAAATACAATCAAAAAGCAGGAAAACTACAAAACAATAATCAAAAACGAGCAACCACAAAACAGAAAATTCAGAGTGTTCACTGTTTTAAACATGGTTGACTCACCATAATGTCACCCAGTTCTTTGTGTTGACATAGCTGTTACTGAAACCACGGAAATACGGAGTTCAGTTTATTTCTTGAGGTTATTTATTGCACGCTGGTGACAAATGAAGCATTATAATGGCACCAAAAATTATTGTCAGAAGTGGGATTCGAACCCACGCCTCCATTCGGAGACCAGAAGTCCCATTCACAGGAAGGTATTACCTTGAGTCTGGCGCCTTAGACCACTCGGCCATCCTGACAACATGTCTATTTTCACCGGAACAAAGACTTATATATTTATTATCTGACATGTAACATTCAAATTGTCAGATATTGATCTGTATGTCATGTCTTCCATTTCTCCCTTTGATATATTTCTATTTGTGCTCATATTCGTCTGTTAAATTCCAGACCGCCCCGTGTACTGCTGTGTATCAGTGCTGACGCTCACAGGTTATGGCTGCAGATGTCCACCAGGGGCGCTACAAAGCCGTTTCAAATCTACTTCCGGTGGTCACCCACGTGACTCCCCTCCTCTCAGACTACATAACCAGCGCCAGTCACTCTTACGAAACGTAAACATTGGACTGTGTTCACAAAGAGCAGCCTGTTAACAGAATTAGACACATTTGTGTTAAAGGAAATAAAATGTCGATTTACAGGAACGCTGTGTGGTTTGTGAAAGGACTGCAGGAGTACACAAAGTAAGTGTTCATTATTATTTCTACTGAGACTTTACTCAGGGTGAAGTTACTCAGGTGTGTTGCAGTTTTTATGTAACATGTTTCTAATCCTCCTGAGGTGGTACTAACCTTGAAGTGTCTCCAGATAGTCATGCTTGAAGCACATAGTTATAATATTCAGGTATTTATGGTTGTACAGGGTTACATGTTAACTGCAGTGGTTGCACAGCACAGTGCTGCAGTTTATTTAGACTAGTCTGTAAACTGTCAAAAAAATAATCAGCAGTGGAAAAAGTACGTAGGAGTGAAACCACAGTCGTACTGAGGTGAAAATAGAAGCATAAAATAAACCTGAAATATACTCACGCTGAAAATCAGAATCAGAAATACTTTATCGATGCCCGAGGGGAAATTATGTGCGTTACAGGTGCTCCTAGCAAGAGCGGAAAGATAAGTGAAAATATAAGAAATTTAACAAGAGTAATTAAAAATATATAGTTCAAATAAACAGGATTATTAACAAAAAATAAAAGTAAGTCCATATCAGATAGCAGGGATGGGCAGTATTTCTATTACTTGTATTTAAAATACAATTACATTTGAGTATTTTGTCATTTGTATTTGATAAGTCCGATAAAGACCAAATGTAATTTGTAACAAAATTCTTTTGAGTGGAGTAATTTTGTATTTAAAATGCTCAAAAAACTTTCTCCACGAATCAAAAAACAAAAATAATAGGCCACACATTCTTATAATACTGGATGTAACAATATTTTTTACTTATCTCTGTTTTTTAAACTTGGGCCATTCTTCAATGACCTAGTGGTCAGTTTTACTGGACTGTGCATAACATAGGAAATTGTATGTTGTTGTGGTTGATGCTTGGGATGAGTACGCTACAAATGAATTGCCTTACGTGGGATCAGTAAAGTTGTCTGAATCTAAATCTGAATCGATAAATAATATTTTATGGTAGCCTACATGTCCCTAGCTTTTTTTTCTCTTTTTCATTTGAAAAAAGTTGAAATTCATTCATGTTATTATCACAGTGTCTGTGAATATTTTATTTGTTGATACAAAAAGTGCATGGGCTGTTAAGTCTGGTTAATAAATATATATATATGTACATAATCAAGTTGTTGTCTTTTAATGGCTTTGCTTAGTTACACTTAGTTAGTTCTGTGACTGTTCTGCCTTTTTGTGGGGTTCACCAGAGCTTTGTGTATATCCTACAGTCCAAACCTGAATACTCTGCTACACCAAATTGTGAGAAAACAAGCGCAAATTTGCTACTATCACGACATTAATGGATGAATGATTGTTGTTCTTTCTGGCATAGTTACTCATGGTCTCAGGTTGCAGCATGTAAATTTTTAGCATTTTTGGTCAAGGACTTTTTGAGTTATTAACAAAAAGATTTAAATCGGTAAGTATAGCGCCACCTATGGACGAATCGTGGGCATTCTTCCTGGTATAGTTACTCATGGTCTCTAGTTGCAGTGTGGAAATTATGAGCATTTTTGGTCAAGGACTTTTTGATTTATTCACGAAAAGCTTTGTGGACCGACCGACAGAGTGACCTATAGAGCTGCGGGTCGCTGCTAAAAAGAAAAAGAAAAAAGTATTTTCTGTATTTGAAAATACAAAATACATGTATTTTATTTTGATACATTTATTTGAGGGGTATTTTGTGTTTTGTATCAAAATACATTTTGATGTATTTTTGCCCATCTCTGTCAGATAGGACCTCAAACATTTCATACAATCATACAATAGGTCAGGGGTGTCAAACATACGGCCCGGGGGCCAGAACCGGCTCGCCACAGGGTCCAGTCTGGCCCCCTGGATGAATTTGCACACCTGATATTGATGCCCATGTGAAGGCTGAGAGGTTTCAGGTATTTCAGATATTTAAATACTGCCTTAGAGGCTTTTTACTATGTGCTTGCTATGGTCATATTTAAGATATTGAACATTGTGTAAAATTTTGTCAACAAGCAGCTTCAGCACAAAAGAATCTGTATCAGACTTATAGCTTAAATCAATATTAGTGGAACCCTGCTGCTGAGACACTGGCATAACTTCAGATTTGAAAGTGGTTTGCAAGGCAGGGGACGACTTAAGCTGCTTCTTCAATAGCTTCTACTTCAGTGGGAAATTAGGAAAAAAGTCACATGTAATGCAAGTGAGTAACAGACCGACTGAATTTGGAAAAACTGAGACGTACTTTTGAAATTGCGCTTATTTGTTTTAGGATATCACGGGGCGTTCATCATCTGTTTTGTAAATAGATGCATGTTGTCAGAATGTACTTCTTAAAAGTAAAACAGGGAAAAATCTGAAGGGGTTGTTATTTCTTGGTTATTATGTAATGGTTTCACTGGTCTGGTCCACTGGAGATCAAACTGGGCTGTGTGTGGCTCTTGGCACAAATATATATTGTGGCTCCAGACACATTTTTAACAATAAATTTGGCCTAAAATGTCTCTTTTGATAGCAAAGGTTGCCGACCCCTGGCTTAAATAATTACTCAGTTAGAAAAAAATATTGTCCATTTTGTTTCTGTGGATGATTAATTGATTATTAGAACTAACTGTTCCAGCACTGTCCATTTGTCCTTCAGTGATGCAGTCTTCAGGAGGAAATAGCAGGCAGCACACCAGAGTGTCTCCACCTCAGTATTACATCAGATGTGTGTGTGTGTGTGTGTGGTAATATCGGCGTCAGTGTTTGTGTCAGTGTATTAACACGCTCCTCTTTTAACAGGAGCGGCTACGAAGCTGCAGCGAAGCATTTTGCTCCAGCAGACCTGGATGTGAACCTGAATGGGAGGTCCTTCATGGTAACAGGGGCCAACAGTGGGATAGGGAAAGCCACAGTGCAGGAAATAGCCAACAGAGGTGAGTGTTTAGCAACGTACTTGTCTCACATGCCCTTAGTGTGTGAGCCAGGAAGCCCCACCACCACCTCTGTCACAACCCTTAAAGTCAGGGGTGTCAAAACTCATTTCAGTGCAAGGGCCACACACAGCCCAGTTGGATCTCCAGTGGGCCAGACCAGTAAAGCCATTACATAATAACCTTTAAATACCAACCCCTTAAAAGGTTTCCTGTTTTTAGTGTAAAGAAGTCTATTCTGAAAACATTTATCCATTTACAAAACAAATGACGAACAGCCTGCGATATCCTGAGACAAGTGTGTGCAAATTCAACAGTTTTTCTACGACTCACTTTCATTACATTGGCATTTTTTTTCAGTTGATGTGTTAAAAGGGTTGGACATAATCACAAGGAGAGGGCAAATTTTTAAAGGGACAGTTCACCCTAAAATCAAAAATACATATTTTTCCTCTTGCCTGTAGTGCTGTTTATCAGTCTAGATTGTTTTGGTGTGAGTTGCAGAGTATTAGAGATATCAGCTGTAGAGATGTCTGCCTTCTCTCCAATATAATGGAACTAGATGGCACTCAGCTTGCAATCTGGAAATCCATCGGTAAAAACAAAACAAAAACAAAAAAATTTTTTTTCCCTTCCTTTACCTCTGGAGGCACAGCCCGGAGTTTTTCGACTAACGGAAGTGCAGGGGCCTCAGCGATTGCTCGACCCCTTCACTTCCGGCGGTGCCCCCAGGGAATCGCCGTGTTGTTTACAAATACTTCGGGTAGAAAACCAGCAGAGTTTAGCTATATATCACATTTTTCATGTCACTATATCACCGCGTAGACTAATCTGATGTTTGTTAAGTCTATAAACACAATGATTGAACAAACGTTACTATTTCTGTGTGCACGTTTTGTAATGAACATGGTTATCGTAGATTAGCTGGGCTAACCGTTAGCTGTTAACGTTAGCTGTTAGCGGTGTCTGTAATAACCATAGACTGTTTAAAAATAAGGTAATAACTCTTAGTTACAACATGATTGAGCTAGCAAAGCAGTTTTGTGTTGCTATGTGTGGTATTTATTCAGTTTTGGGAAATCACGATGTCTAGAGAGCATCAGTGGCTGCAGCTGACAGGGACAGTTAGCAAAGCTAACATCAGGACGTCATCTGTTAAAAGCCTCCCGTTGTTGGATACGACATGAAACTACTCCAGTTAGCTCAATCATGTTGTAACTAAGACATCCCCTGGAAAAAAAAAATTTTTTTCACTTTGACGAGACGGCGTTTTGGGTGTAGCGGTCACTATGGACACGGAGCTTGCTGTTTCTGTAGGTACACATTTCCTGGGGACACCTGCATGTCTCGGCCACGCCCCCTCCATTGTGATTGGCTAAAGCGCAGCATCGTTCAAACTCAACTCGCTGTCACAAGCCTCTCATGCATGAGTAGATGCACGCTTCCTTCTGTGCAGTGATACGGTTGGTGGGAGTAGTTTCTCACACCAAAACAATCTAAACTAATTAATAGCGCTACAAGTGAGAGAAAAACTATGTTTTGATTTGCAGTGAACTGTTCCTTTAAGATAATTGAAGTTGCTGCTGGCTTATTCCCTGACATGTGTGTACTTCTGTTTCTGCAGGAGGAACCGTTCACATGGTGTGTCGAAACAAGGGGCGAGCCGACGCAGCCAAAGATGAAATAGTGGAAAAAAGTAAAAATCAGGTGAGAAATCTGTCCCAGAGGAGGGAAGGAGAGGAAACTTTCTTTGTCAAAATCAAAGGTCAAACGACAGAGGGTTTCATATGTTGGAAAATTTGTGATTTTGGGTTAAATGAATAAACTTCATTGAGCTGTAACAAATTACGTTACATTCAGTTGCAGCTTTTTTGACGCTTTTGTCAGCAGTGCGACGGTAGCAAAAGTTCTACAAGTGTGTATATTACATATGGAAAAATCATCTTCTTATATCCCTTCTTTTTAACATAAAGTTAAATTATTAAATGATTACGTTTCCTGTTTGTTCCCAGAACATTCACGTCCACATTGTTGACATGTCCAGTGCAAAACAAGTGTGGGAGTTCGCCCAGACCTTCTCACAAAGCAACATCCTACATGTACTGGTAGGTGCTCTGTAGATCCGTGTTGGTTCACCTGTTACACACACTGGTTTGTGAAGTAGTTTAAACTCTTGTTGTGTTCACAGATTAACAATGCTGGCTGTATGGTGAACCAGAGGGAGCCGACTGAGGAGGGCTTGGAGAAGAACTTTGCCACAAATACGCTCGGTAGGAAAAGTATTTCTAAATTCTAGTTTCAACGTAATATCTGAGTCTAAGCACCGAATCAAAAGCAATACTTTATGGATACTTGTCTATTGCAGACAAGTGTTTCTGAACTCCCCTCCGTGCTTGTCTTTATTTTCAGGTACGTACATCCTCACTACAGCGCTGATACCCGCACTGAAGAAGGCTGAAGACCCCAGAGTGGTGGGTTGAATGTCAATCATCATGTCAAAAATTATGATGCACAAACACGTTTAAAAAAGTCAAAGATGCTCTTATTGTCAGACCTCATCATAGACAGGCACACTGTTTAAATCTCCTGCTTTATTAAAAGTAGACATTAATATCTGCAACTCTCCTCGCAGGTCACCGTGTCGTCAGGCGGCATGCTCACACAGAAGCTGAACGTGGACGACCTCCAGTTTGAGAAGGGGGCGTTTGACGGCACCATGGCCTACGCTCAGAATAAAGTAAAGCAGACTGATTTACAACAGCACAGTGTGATTGCGGCCTGTGTCGGTGTTTTGCTGACGTGTTTTTGTGTTGTCGTTTGAACAGAGACAGCAGGTGATCCTGACAGAGAGGTGGGCGACGCAGCACAAAGAGATCCATTTCTCCTCCATGCACCCTGGCTGGGCTGACACACCAGGTACACAGAAGAGAAGTCATTATATCATATGTAACTGTAAACTAAAAAATAGTGAAAAAATGGCCACTGTAAGAGTCCAGAGATTGAGGTGGAATCTTCAGATTGCTTGTTTTGTCTGAGCGGTTGCAGTTTAGCCGTAGTAGGGCCCCTCACTAAGGATTTTCCTAGTCGACCAATAGTCATCATTTAGGGCCATTAGTCGACTAGTCGCCTGCATGTTTATGATATTAATGTAATGATTAAATGATATATTTTGGTGGTTTTAATTTGAAGGTGTGAGAAAGAATAGTATCAGTAACATTGTTAACACTGTGCTACATTACAGAGAAATACAAAACCGTACTAATGAACCTTCATTAATATAGGCCTATATTTTATCTACAAGTGCACGTCACACACTGAGCGAGCCGCCTGTTAATGACGCTGTGGGCTAATGGGCATGTAGCTACTTCCATGTTTCAGATGATACGTCATGTTTGTAGTCGATCAATGAAGATGAGTTTACATATCACCTTGGGTTCGTCCTTCACCTTCTCAAAATGATCCCAGACTTTGGATTTCCTGCCCGACGTGTTATTAACTAGCCTGTGGAGGTCAGGCTCTGAGTGCTACTGTTGTGCCTTTTTTGTGCCACCCATCAAGAGTGCGACGGCAGGTTGCATCTGAGATTGCTAAGCAACCTTAGCCAGCAGCGTATAACCACTACCTTATCTGTAGTGCTCACAGTATTGAAAGGTTATCTTAAGAATAAAACCGCAGCATCTCCCCGCAGAAACAGTGTTGTAGTTAATCCGTGGGCAGTTTTCATTTTAACTCTATACTTGCTTGGATAAGCCTGTTCTAAACACATCTGCATACACTTTAATATTACTGATAATAACCTGTCAGACTAAGCAGAGCCTCTTTGTTTTCATTTGACACTAAATAATGTAAATAGCACCTACATGTGACAGAAAACGTCGCCTCTTTGATGTTTTTCTTCCTGCAGCCGTCCAGACGTCCATGCCTTCATTCCACGCTAAGATGCAGTCCAAACTGAGGACAGAGGCCATGGGGGCCGACACCGTGGTGTGGCTCGCTGTGTCTGCAGCCGCCACAAAGCAACCCAGCGGACTCTTCTTCCAGGGTCAGAAATCACACTCACTCTCTCTGGAACTTGAATAATAATAGATGAGGGGGAGGTCAAAGCAAATTGTGTTTTAGATAGCGTTTTGTTGGAGACTTCAGAAGCAGACTAACTGATATTAAACCAAACGAAGGCCTCTTGTAAAGGAAGGAGAGTGACTGTGACATTATCATGATGAGTGATTCACTAATCAAGGCCGTTCCTCATCAACGTTCATGTTTTTATGACACTGCAACAGTTTTAAATGTAAATTGATCCTGATGTCTGTCATCAGCTCCTCACATATTAGCATCATGTGCAGCACCTTTGTGTAGTTCAGCATCTCTCCTGCTGCCGTCTCATGTATTTCCATAAAATGTCTTCTAGATCGCAAAGCGGTGGCGACACACCTGCCGCTGGCCTTCTCCCGGCCCATGCCGCAGGAGGAGGAGAAGCTTCTGGCTGCGCTGGAGGAGTTCGCCCTCAAGTTCAAACCTTAATACCTCTGGAAGATGCACTTAAAGCCAAACACTCCTAAATAATTATAACAAATGTTTACATGATTATCAACCATGTACAGGATGCTTTTTTACAAAGAAAAAACTCTCACAGTGTGCTGAGGTCGTCTTAAGAAAAGAAGAGTTTTGTGCAGTTGTTGTGGGTTTTATCTGATGAAAAATTACACTGAAGGAAAATCAAAATTAGCTTTTTTAAATGCACTTAATAGAAAATACTGTGTACCTCATTCATCAAGCCTACTGTGGGAAATATATCGATCAGGGCCTAAATACACTGATCAGCCGAAACATTAAAGCCAGTGACAGATGAAGTGAATAACGTTGATCATCTCCCACTCCACAGAAACTGCTCAGGAATGACCGGAGGAACGTCACAAAGAGCTATGGGTGTTAATCTGGCCTCCAAATTCCAAATTTGTAAGAAAATGATGTAGTTATTCACTTCACCTGTCACAGGTGTTAATGTTTTGGCTGATTGGTGTAAATGTAACACAGTTATGCGTGTTTGTATATTAATTTCTGTAAAATATATTGTTTAATTGCAGGCCATTGTGTTTGGTAACTCATTGTCTAGTTCATGTTCATTATTGTCAAATAAAATGTATTTATACACTTTTCTTTGTTGTCTGCGTCCATGTGTGTCCTGACTTTAAAGTCGTAGGGCTGCTGTGAAACTGTACCTACTTAGGGCAACAAAAAAAGTTTATCTTGGGTGCATGAGTACAATGGACAACCAAGAAAGGACGGCTGAGAGGATACAACACACTAATGCAACTGGGCTGGACAGATATGTCAATTTATTTAGAACATCCATACAAAAAAAAGAGAGGTGCTCAAAGTGCAAAAAAATATAAAAATTGGACAAAACAGCAGCAAACATTTCAGTCCTTGATTATCTTCAGTGCTACTGACTTTCTTTAAAGTGCACTAAACAAAAATTTAAAAGTAACACTTTTTTTTGCTTCTATTTATCTGGTTAAAGTTAAAGAACCGAGACTATTTTAAGCACTTGACTGATTTATTACTGTCAAATTTTGGTCTTAAATTTGTTAAAATCCATGTCAGTGAGCAATTTTCTTTTCTTTTCTAAGAATCCATCCACCTGACAGCTGTGGCATATCAACATGCTAATTAAACAGCATCATTACTGCACAGGTGAGATGTTCTCAATTAAAGGCTGCTCTAAAATGTGCAATTTTATATTTAAAAGGACATTTATTAGGATTTCACAAGACTAGCACTACAGCAAAGCATTTTTTAGTCCTAAAGAATCAGTCAGTGTCTGATGTGACACCATTTGCCTCATGCAGAGCGACAAATCTTTACATAGAGTCAATCAGGTTGTTGACTGTGGACTGTTGGCCCACTCCTCTTCAGCAGCTGTGTGAAGTTGCTGGATATCGGCACTTCAGTCCGGAGAGACTCGTCCTGAGGGAAAAGAATGTTTATGTACATGCAAACAGAATTTTGAGAAATGTGCTCACTAACTTATTTTGACACATGCGTGACCAAACTTTGAAAGAAATGAATCTATTGAGTGCACAAAAAAAGTCTCAGATCTCTCACTCAAACCTGTGAAATGTGGGGGGAAAAATGTGTTTGTATTTTTGTTCAGTGTAGATTTGCAGTAGAGTTCTCCAAGGATGATGTTTTTCCGTACGCCGACACAAAAGTTAGCTTCTCTCTGGTGCCCTCATCAAAAAGCCAATGGGATTTTTCCATTGGGTTTTGGATTACTGCAGAAAATAAGCTCTGTGGCGAACAAGTGTTTATAATACTTAAAAGTTTTGTTCAGCAAGATAATCTTCACAAATAAGATCGACACCACGATCGAATGAAACTGTGTTCGGCGTGACGTTCTGTTGTCTCACTTAGCCTGTTGTTAGCAATCGCCTTTTTAAAGACACATACAAGATTAAAAAATCATAAGCAGGGTCATGTTTTATGTGGTGGAACAAAATGTGAAAGTCGCCTAAGCAGAATTTATTTCAGGCATCTAACTAAAATCCCATTCCAAAAACCCACTGACTTCGAGACGAGAGAACCAGGAGGCGAATTTGCAAATCCTAGGATAGCAATGAAATGGCCGCCTTATTCTGCCTCTGATTGACTTACTAGATATTCTTACCCTAACTCGTAACTAATCCCACTCCTCTTGCCTAAACCTAACCAACCAACAAAGAAAACAAGTAGTAGTCAGTCAGGGAGCGAAGGGCGGGTCATTCCTTCGCTAACTTATGATTTGCAAAATGCTAACTCATTTCCTTGGCCCTGGGCTGGAGTCATCTGTACCCTGTTTCTGACAGTTCACTGAGAAAACCACAAGTAAAATGATGTAAATGATACATATGTCAAAATAATTATTAGTTACTGACTGTTCTTAATGTATTGTGCCACAGACTGTGACTCAAAAGATTAATTTGTATTTTACATGGTCATTTTTTTGGACATGTAAGTGTTCCTTATTCTTTTTGGTACTTGCTGTATTTTCCCTTTTCCCAGTTAATTTCAGCTGAATGTCACGTTTGCCCTGAGTTGACTGGAGTGTTATTCGGATCACCTGTGTGGAGACGGACTCATGAGTGAGAATTGAGAGCAGCTTGGTGCATTCTCCCTCTGGGCCAATCAGGATGTGACGACGCTCTCTCTCAGGGCTTAAGAGAGGTGGAAAAACACACACTCAGTGCATTCTGATCCTTCCTCAACACAAGGCAGACCACATGTCAGCAAATATTGGCAACCAGAAACTCAACTCAAGGCCCCTTTGACACATTTTTGCTGTGCTGTTTGAGGGTGATTTTGTGCACTCCTAAACCTACATGTAGGGAACATAAAAGAACCTTTCCACCAGGTTACCTGCATCAGGGCAGGTCTTTGTGGTTTTTGGGCAAGAGTTTTGCTCGCCTAACGGTCACCAGATACCTGCAGGCATTTTGTTTTGTTTACTTAATAATTTTCATTGAAACCAAATGTAATCGCCAACTCCCTTAAGGGCCCCCTCATCTCATGGGCCCCAGTGCAACCACACTGCCTGCACTATCAAGGCAGTGTATGTTTTGAAAATTACCTCTCTGGCAGACAGCAGAGTGTAAAAGTGGGTAATGTTAGGTCAGAGTTTTTACAAATAATAAACGGTGTCCCACAAGGTTCAATCTTAGGACCAGTCTTGTTCACTGTTTATATAAATAATTGAGTCTTTACAAAGCTGTAGCGTCCACTTTTATGCAGATGGCATTATTTTACACAGTTGACCTGAACAACCTGCAGCTTTCTTTCAGTGTTTTGCAAGACGCTCTTATAGATCTCAAACTTGTGTTAGATGCAGATAAAATAAAAATGTAAGCTGTTCTTCAGAGCCAAAAACATTGACTACAGTACTATAGTACAAATATGCATTTTAAATGGTTGTAAGATTTGTTTCTCCAAGTAAATATCTTTTATACTGTGGCTGGGAATTGGTTCTCAGGCTTCTTCCCAACCAGCTGAAATCTGGGGAATCAGTACGGCCACAGAATCACGTGTAAGCTCTTTGGATGCCAATTCGAGCAATCTTGAATAAATTCACAGAGGCTGCAGTCCAAACAATCAGTAACATCACTTAGATTTAATTTTAGAGCGTGAATTCTGATTGTGATTGAACATTTTACTAAATGAGCCTTGGGAAATGAGGGATTTGTGGCACAAAGACGCACAGCGGGAAACTGACTGCAGAGCTGCAGAGGAAGATGAACAGAACAGAAGTAAAACAGGGAAAAATTACCTATACTTCAGTTTTGTTTCTGTAAAAATCTACTGTATGTTCACAAGTACAATCAAATTAATCAGATTAAAAAAACACACACACACACACAAAATAGGTGGAGTAGGTGAACCTGCTCTTTTAATAAGTCATTTATACATACATGGTTACATTAATGGACACACTGAAACACACAACAATGTCTGTTATCTTTCCTGCAACAGAAAAATAGACCACTGGCCTCAGATGAATTGACGTTGACTGCAATTGAAGTTAGGGTATTGTTTATCCAACAACTCTGTGTAGTCTGTGATATATCAAATTTTTGCTCATTTAAAGCTCATATACTTTACAAGATCACAGGTACTTATTTTGCAGAGCTGTGTTTTAGGGGGAGTTTAGGTGTTTTTAGTATTATTCCAAGCAGCCGCCGTTTTACATGAATTTCAGCAGTGACGATCAATGAGCTGGAAACAGACAGCGTATTTGAAAGATTTGCAAAACACATCCTCAAAACCTGAAACTGTACACCATGCAGTTAAAACTGGTCTAAAAAACCATTAAATATACCGCACATGATTTGTACTGTAGCTAAGAAGCTAAAAAACTGAGGAAAACACTGGCAGGGTCCTATAAAGGGACAGTCCAGATCTTTTCAAGTGGGTTGTATGAGGTACTGATGCATAGTTAGTGTAATATGTACAGTAGATCAGTTTGTGCACCCTCAGTTTGGAGAAACAGGCAGACGTACTGTCATGGAAGCTAAGCTGCCATGGACGGGGGCAGCAGCAGAACGTATTTTAATCCCAAAAAAGGACTTCAAACAGGGAACTGAAGCTGTTACAGCACTCTCTTCAAAGCCAGACTCCATTGGGGAAAACAGTGATTTAAGATCGGCAAACACAGAAGCTGCTGGTGTACCGCTGCCTCAAACAGTTAGTTAGTTTGTTATTGTGTGACTTCAGCGTTTAAACTGGTTGGTTCGAATTCACCGAAGTCACACAATGACACAAACAAACTAAGTAATCGAGGCAGCAGTAGACGAGCAGCTCCCGCTTTGAGCGAGCCTAAATTACTGGTTTTGTTAATGGAGTTTGGTGGTTTCGATGAGAGCATACATGGGGAACTGAAAGAGTTGATCGCTCCTCCAGCGGAACGGGTTCTCAGTGTCAAGATAAAGCTGTGAAAATATTCTCAATAAAGCGTACATTTAGACAGATACAGATTTTTTTCTGTGGCTAAAATGTTTTGTTACTTCCACAGCAGGACATTGCTTAGTTTCCATGGCAGCACTCCTGCATACTTCTGCAAAGTGGGAGTGTGCCGACCGCTATCTACTGCAGGTAATACACCAACTACCTCATACAACATCACTTAAAAAAATCAGAACTGTCCCTTTAAGATCTACGTACCCACAGGCTCACATTCATGAGTAAACAGCTGCTATAAATGTACCTTTATGGGCAGATGTGAAAGTGCAGACAATTTTTTTTTCATGAACAGTCAAGCCTACAAGTTTTAACAAAACCTTATTTTCAATCTAAATATCAAACATCTTTGGGAAATATTCAGTGGGCTTTGAACATGAGAAGATCAACCATCTGATCATTAAAGCAAAATCTTGATAATCACAAAAAACAAAATCATATTCTCTCTTCACAGCAGCGATTTGTGACGTATTTCTGCTTTTTGATTCCAGTGCATTGACATAAACGTCCGTATACAGTATTGTGACAGTAACAATGACGACAAAATCAAATGTTCATTAGTTTCCTTTCAGTCCTGATACGCGATGTGTGAACGTGCTGCCACTGATTAGCTCGATGACATGTGCGTTTGCATGTCAGAAACATTAAGACCACACTTAGAATAATAAATAATCTCATAAAACAGCCGACAGTAGAAAACATACGAGGATCAGCAAGCAGTCTGATTGGTTAATTAACAGATTACAAAATCCGACAGGTGTACTTAGCACTTGAGTGGATTTAGGCAAAAACTGTGTGTTCTTACGGTATCATGACAAGAGTTTAAAATAAAACCAGTGTCCTCTGTATTAACCTAACCTCTGGAAACTTAAGCCAAACACCCACACATACTTAAACTGCAAAAAACTGTGGATATTCAGATACTGTGCAGTTTGGAGGCCTCTCTGAGCACATATCCAGCCCACTGAGTAGAAACAAAAGTCAAAATCGCATGACCTGTACTCCTTTTTGTTTCTACCTCTGATACAAATTCAGATAATCAGATTGGAGTAGATTAACTTGTCTCAACTCTCCCTCTACTGTAATGGTTGATGTGATGAACAGCAGCCTCAACAGAAACTTATGATACTGATACCAGTTTGCTGCGTTCAGAGAGTAGCGCATGATTTCTTTCCTCTCTTGAACATGATACCAAGAACACGCAGTGACGGTGATGTGAAGCACCTGAAACCAGGATCAGCCGGTGTACTACAACAGTTTCAGTCCGACCTGTGCCACCGTTGGCAGGGAAAGAAACAGCATTACAGGGCAGCAGATAGACTAGGTATGCTCCTGAGCACCATCTGAATCAAAAAATTCTAGTGTTGACACAAGTGCAGGAAATGAGTTACAGCTCCAGTTTTTTAGCTGCTGTTCTTCATAACAGGTTTTATACATATTACATTTTAAAGGAATGCTTCCCATCCTAAAGATCCTTTGTGTATCAGTTACTCACCACATTATGTTTTATGTTATGAATTTGTGAAGGTATCTGATCTCAAATGCCTCCACGGTGAATGAAGAATCCAAAAACGGAAAATTTCTGATGGCGTCCAAGGTGACCACGTTTATTAACAGCAAAACTATATCCTGTTTGGTTTGCATTTTTAGTTTCTCCTAGCTATTTAGGATCAGTAAGACTTGATAAGTATAAAGAACATTGTCAATGATAATTAAGTCCCACTGTCCTCAAACTAGACGATAAAAACTTTCAGTTCAGTTTTAAATAGTAAGATTTTAGTGAAAATGCATGTGTTTAGGAAGTAAACAGATGATTTGATATAGTTTCGCTGTTGTTATATGATAAATGAGGTCCCTGATGACTTTAATTCATCAAGAACTTCATCCGTTTTTGGATTCTTCGTTTACCGTGGAGGCTTGTGAGAAGAACAAAACACTTTCTCACAAATTCAACATGACACTGGGTAAATAACTGATATACAAATGATCATTTGGGGGGTGAAGTATTCCTTTAAACATGTCCAAAATGTAACACTCCTCTCTTCTAAGTGTCCTCTGGTAGAAAGAGGAGGTCCTGACCAGATTTGTTGAGTCTGAAACTTAATTTTTGACCTTAAACAGCAGCTGACGAGTCCTCTTTGTGAGATGTAGAGTACAAAAAATAAAGACAAGCAAAAACTGCTGCCGCTGTTACTTTGTGTTCCTGCAGGTGGTGCAGGTTTGCAGGTGTAGAACTGGTCAAACAGCCTCCTCTTGTGGAGAATCTGCAGCCTGCTAAATAAATGTGAGTGAGCGTGACTGTGAATGAGTGTTCCAGTTTCATGTTGTGCTTCACATCTAAAGAAAAGTACCAAGTTTGGGTTTGGTGGTACCCTCTGCCAGCGCAGAAATGTTTCTCTCACTGTTTCCAGTATGAAATCGGTAGGAATGCATGAACGTTAAGTAAATAAGGTGTTTCAATTCCTTATAAAGTCAAAGTCCTCAAACCCTCCCACACACACACACACACACAGATCCGCCACCCTTCACACAAACAAACACCCACAACTGTCTGTAACCTTGTGTCATCCAGGGCCTGTCCTGTTCCCAGGCTTCACCGGCCTGCAGTGTCCTCACTGTGAACGTGCAACAGCCACCGCTACTTGTTGAATAACTGTTAAATATTATCCAGATGACATCGATAGTGTTGGATATGCTTCTGTCTTTCTCTTCCAAGTGCGACTGCCGCCGTGAAATCACCACAGTTTGGTGAACAGAGCCTCCTGCTGACTGCTGGACGCCCACAGATCTCAGGACACCACAGGAGTCATGTCCCATAGCTGCGGACAAAATCAGTTTGTCAGTTTGAAGCAGCTTCCACAGAGACTGCAGAGTGTTTCTAAAAGTTCAGAGATTAAAAATTAATCCATCATGATCTATGTCTGCAAAAATGAAGACATATTTATACGTTTCTGAATCTGTGACTCACAACTTTTCATTTAATATAAAATTCATTTTTACCTATTATTTCCAGTCTTGTACACTGTCAAAATTTTGTGTCAATGCAATTAATTTTTAGTAGATATATTGCTGGGATATACTCTTATATTAATTTGTATTTCAGCAAAATACCACAAACTGCTGGACACACTGTAAACCAGGAGCAGGTGGTGATCCAGCTGATTAGACAGGACCTTAAAAGGGACCTACTATGCTCAATTCAGGTTCATACTTGCATTTAAACCCCAGTTCAGACCAAAGATTCGCGACAAGATGAGTTGAAGCTTGCAACTACGTACAAATGTGCCGTTGTGCAACGTTTTAAAAACCTGCTGGTTCACACCAAAACAACTAGATGAGCTGGTGTATCATCTCTATGCAACAACTCTCTGTACTTCTGTTCTGATTTGACAAACTGAGATGCAGGTGACACCATCAGCCGGCTTGAGTCAAGCTCAGACCGGCCAGTTCACTCTGCTGCAACTGCAAGTTTTGTCTCGTTACAAATCATTGGTCTGAACTGGGCTTAAGGTTTCTACTAGAACATGTTTTCATGTTGAAAGAACACTTTGTTTTCCTCATACTGTCTGTGCTGCAACACCTGTATTCATCCTCCCCCTGAGAAGCCTCTTTTTTAGCGCCTGTCTCTTTAAGCTCCCCTCATTGGAAAAAGTCCAGTCTGCTCTGATTGGTCAGCGTTTGTAGGTCCTCTGCACTGTTAGTATGTACATGCAGTAGTGTGTACTGTCAACACTGGCAGTAGCTGATGTCAGCGTGTTTTGAAAGTAGCCTGAGGTTTTTGCTCACAGTTTATCTTATCATTTGAAACTTTGGCCACGTTTAATATCAACATCCAATGTTGTTATATTAAACATATGACCGATTAAAAAGGAAAAGCATAACAAGTCCCCTTTAAACAGAACAGGATACATGCATAATGCACATATGGGGGTAGTAGGGGTCCCTTAGCAGCTTAATCTGGCTTTAATCGAGCTGCACAAAACCTAACCTTCTCAGCACAGTTAAAACTCACCCTGCTCAGGACTGACCCTGCTACATGTTACTGTGTGTGCTTACATGTCATATCTGAGACTCATGAATACAACAGATACTGTTCGTTCCCATGCAGACCTTGATAACCTTGTCGGTGCCAGAGGTGAGCAGATTCCCAGTGGTGGGCTCATAGTGCATGTAAACAATGCTGTGCTTGCTGTCATGGAAGGTGGCTGTGGGCGCTCGACTGCAAGACACAAAGGGAAACCGTTACTTTTTCTGTGGGAGCGCTCAGAACGCCGAGAGCACAAAGGTTCAGTATGTGCCAGCAACAGAGGCTAATTGTTACTCACTCCTCGTCAGTGATGGACTCGTGGCAGCTGTCACACACGCGCACCTCAAACTCGAAGCCCATGAGGGGGATGGTGGAGCGCTTGGACGAACATTTGCCGCACACTGCCTGGCCGCACTTCCTGCAGTGGTGCTGAGGAACACAGGGGGACATGAACATGACAGCTTTATCAGCAACAGTCTCTTTTCTTACTAGGAGTTTTTAAAACAAAAAATAAAAGGTAGTATCCTAACTACCAGAGGTGGGCAAACATCATTGTTATGCACGTCAAAAGTAAGTCTTCAGTCTTGGCTGAAGTCCTGAGTCAAGACCAACAAGTATAAATCAATCAAGTCCAAGTCCTGAACTTTGTATTTGGAGTCCTAAGTCGTTATGCACTCTCAAACAAATGTAATGTCTTTTTAAAAATAGTAAAACAGTAATAGCAGAGTAAATCTTTTGAGCAAAGTTTAAAACTTTAAGGGATGTACTGAATGTCATTTTTTACATTTGAAATCTGTTTTGAAGTTTTTGAATGAAGTTTCAAATGTCTGTTATGTTTTTTTTTTTAACTTTTCTTAAGATATAATACAAACCATTGTTTAAAGATATGTTACATGGATAAATGCCTTAGCTCTAATTATATCAGAGAAATTGAAGAAAATAAGAACAGTCCAGCCTGCATGGGAGCTCTGTCAGTTTGTGACCATTATGCTGTATTTCAAAAATGAATGTCTGTCGTCACAAAAAAAAAAAAATAATAATTAAATCAATATTCTTTAATGACTAAATGTAATTTACGAGTTGTTAGACTGCTGCTGGTCTGCCCCATTAATACAGGTGCATGCCTCCCTTTGTGTGCTGCAAGTAGGGGAGCAAAATGTTTTTTGACTGTAGTGAAAATGTTGTTTTTTAAAGCCTGAACACCAACAAATATGAATTGAATCAGAATATTTTGTTGGATAAAAACATGGTTTGAATTTTGGAAACGATTACATCTGTCTTTTTTTAAAATAAAGTTTGACTTTTGGGCTTTACAACGCTATCGAGTTATTGGAAATGTTTGGATCACAGTCAGAAACAATCCTGTGAAGCCACCACTGGAATTCTACAAATAGTTCATTTGTTCG
This sequence comes from Epinephelus moara, assembly GCF_006386435.1. Taxonomy (NCBI): domain Eukaryota; kingdom Metazoa; phylum Chordata; class Actinopteri; order Perciformes; family Serranidae; genus Epinephelus; species Epinephelus moara. Next base: position 10,000,450 of record NC_065512.1, on the reverse strand, counting down.
TTCATTTTTCGTAAATAAAATAATCAATTCATCTAATTCAAATCGATCTTTGTTTGAATGACTCAATAAATCTGAAATCGATGTTTTGATATACGTTTTTCCCCCGGACGTGTGAAGCTTTAATCCTGTCGATATAGTCGGTAATAACAGGCCGCCGGCACTAAATTATTAACGACCATAGTATTGAGAAGCTCTGATGTTAGCGCTCTTTTATCTGTAGCTGTTAGCTTACTGCTTTTCTGTTTTGGTGTCATTTATCATCATGGTGCAGCAGCCTCTCCTCCTGCTGTCTGTGCGTCCTGGCTGCTGCGCCACTTTTACTCATGCACACAGACACACACACACACAAACACCAAGCAGAGATGCTGCGGTGGAGACAGAGAAGTGAAGATAACTTGAGCTGACGACAGCTACGCTTGCTACTGTCAGTGCAATGAAACCTCCACAAGGAGAAAGTCAGTACTTTTTTAATACACCCGTTCAGCAACAATTCTCTGAGAAACAGTTTCACATGCTTGCAAAAATTGGTATTATAACCGAAATATCCCTGATTAAATCAATATCGAATCGAACTCAATTGAATCAGGACCTTGTGAATTGAAACTGAATTGATTCAGGATCAGTGGCGATACCCAGCCCTGGAAAACATACCTGTTTAATCAGAATGTACATGCAAAAAAGGCGCACAGCATTCAAATGTTGATTTAGAATTTGAATGTCAACATTATGAGTGAAGCTTCGAAGCTCCAAACTATTTGGTACAGACACAGATCAGGGTCACCTTCAGGTGTGTTATTCATGTGATACATGAATGAATGTTTTGCACGTTGCCATCTGTTTTCTGCTGACCACAGTGTAGTGTTTACATATAAATGTGAACGTCTGAAGTGTCAGCTGTTACCTGTGTCACTGTGATCCAACAAATAGCTCTGGTTTGTGCAACATGAGTTGGTTGTCAAGAGTTGATTCATTGCACAATCGTGTTGCCCCCCTCATGAAGTCACTCTAAGTCAAAAAACTGAAGTCTGTGTGGAGTCACGACTCATTTTGGATTCTGTCAAGTGTTAAACAGCACTGCAACAAAACACCGGACTGATCTTAACACTTGTATTTTTATGATTATGTTTGTTTCTGTTTCTTTTCATATTTTTAACTGACTCAGCTATAAAAAAGACGTTCTCACCCTCCTCCACCTTCACAGCTTCTCTGTCGTCTGTACGCTGTTGTATACTGCTCACAGTGCTGCTTTATTGGTCCCACATTCGGTTGTATTTGGCTTTTTTGTGCCTTTGAGATTGCTTTTTAGAGCAAATGAAACAGAAACGTCATCCCCCCAAAACACCAACACCAACATCACAGTGAGTTGTGTTTGGTTCTTGCTAAAGAATGTCCCTGAAGACTGCTGGGCTGTCGAAAAATGGCTATTACTGTATTCATGAACTCACACAAACACACACACAGACACACACACACACACACTTGAAATGAGTGAAGCTGTTTGTGAGATTGAGACAATAACAGTCACAGTGTAGGAAGAGTTGTGTGTGTTGTTGGAAAAGTCGTGAGGGTGGAATTCAGGGTTTAGTAGAGCTACTGATGACTGAGTTAGTTTGTATCTGATGATTTATAATATGGAACTTTTCATACAGAAGTGAAATGAACAAAAGGAAATTAAGAATAGGACTGAACAGTACCTGTCGCAGGCCGATCTTCTTACTGTCCCACATTTGTTTGAAGTTCCAGAAGAAAGGCTGCTCACACTTCTGACAGGAGTCGCTGTCCAACCACTCTGGGGTCTGTGCAAACACACAGTTGTTTCATGTGATCAAATCATCATCAAAAATGCAATTAAAGCACAAATAAAAACCCTAAAGTTATTTTTCATTTTTAAAGACCCGGACAAATGTAAAATAATTTTGATTTAAACTACTGTAGAGCAAACTTTCGTAGAACACAGACGTTGATATTTTTATTAGTTTGGGGGCTACAAATAACGTTTATCTTCATTATCGATCAATCTGCCTGGTATTTTCTTGATTTATCGATTAATTGTTTTGCAAATAAATTTTAAAACCCTGAACCCAAAGTGATGTCTTCAATTCATATGTTTTATCCAGTCAACCTTGGTTTGGTTGCCGATCACATTCTTGTAGTACCTGGAGTTTGGTACTGGCACCCAACAGTCTCTTTTGTCGATACTTTCTTTGTAATGACAAAAATGTGATATCTGCTGCAGCGGTGACGTAGTCGACTAGACTAAAGAGAATAGTGCTTCTCTGCTCACAGACTTAGGTTTGGGAGAGAGAAGAAAAATGTTTTGAGAGAAACAATTTTTTTTTTTTTTTAGAGAAAATGTTTTCACACTGATAGCAAAAAAATAATATTTGAGAAATTCGGAAATCATTTTTTAAATCTCAAATAATTTTTTTATATTCTATGACAAAATACTTTCTCTCAAAACTTTCTTTAGTCTCAAATATTATTATTTTTTGCAGTGTGAACATTTTTTCTCTCAAATATTTTTTTTCCTCTCATATCATTTATTTTCTCGCATGTAATAAAGACACAAATCTAACTCCATACCTGTCCTGTCTTGGCCAGGACACGCTTGACATTTTTAATCTAGAGGTTTTTCTGGTACCAACATTTGGCACTGATGGATTTAACATGAATTGTTGTACTTGGTAATACTGACATATTTCAGTTGGTATCCTTAAAAATACAAAGTTCGGTACACAACCCTGGACCAAAAGTCCAAAAATCCAAAGCTACTCATTTTATTATCATGAATGACAAAGATAAGCATCACATTCTCACATTTAAGAAGCATGAAACTAAAATTAATCTTGTGTCCATGTGTTCAGTTCGCAGGCCTAGCTTTGACTGTCTTATTTATACAGTATCTTATTTGTTTAATTCCTACACAAAGAGAAATGACTAATCCTAATTAAAGGGGGAGTATGTGCTGGAACTATTTCTTGACAAACAGTTTCTTCATCCTACCAGTCCCTCTGTGTCTCCTGTAAATTAGGGCCTAACAATGGAGACTGAGGCTCAACGGAGTGACGCTGAGGCAGAATAGAAGTGACTCTGTGTAAATGAAGAAGCAACAAAGTCCTAACTAACTAACAGTGTGGACACTGGCAGAGCACAGAGTACAGAGGAGAGAACAGATGGCTGAAACCAGACTGCGTGTGTGTTTTGTAAGAGAGAAAATCAAAGATCATTCTGCTGCTCAGGTGACTTTTCATGGATCTCTTAAGAAAGTTTATTCTAGAGTAGGAGGGAGAGCAAACATCTGCACTTAATCTGACACACTGATTTATCACAGCATGCGCACGTGTGCAAACAGGCATAAAAACACACGGCACACATGACACGTTTCCATATGTTTCCGGTTTTTACTTCACAACGTGTCGCAGACTCCGTGTGAGTGTGTGGCTGTGCGTCGGGTGGATGTCCCACTCTTTCTCTCTCTCACCTCTTGTCGTGTTACATCCATGTTCCAGATAACTATGCCTCCATCTGAGCTGCAGGAGATGAGCTGACGAGTGTGTGAGGCGTAGCACAAGCCCTGAACCTTGTCACTGTAGACACACAGACACACAGAAACACACAAATGTTGGATAACAAATGAAGCAAATGGCTGCACTAAAAAAATGAGTGGCAAATGTCCCAGTATGAACATTAGTAGTTTATGAGACATGCTTCTTAAAACTTTGCACTCACATCTCACACTGCAACAAAACAGCCGAAAATACAACTTTATCTTTTTTATTGTGATAGTCTGAAAGACAGGCCCTTTTCAGTCATAGTTACAAAACCGTACTAATGAACCTTCATTAATATAGGCCTATATTTTATCTACAAGTGCACGTCACACACTGAGCGAGCCGCCTGTTAATGACGCTGTGGGCTAATGGGCATGTAGCTACTGACATGTTTCAGATGATACGTCATGTTTGTAGTCGACCAATGAAGATGAGTTTACATATCACCTTGGGTTCGTCCTTCACCTTCTCAAAATGATCCCACACTTTGGATTTCCTGCCCGACATGTTATTAACTAGCCTGTGGAATAACCGCAGGTACCAGCCCTGGAAATTAACCTGACTCCTGTCTGACTGCTGAGCGTGGACACTTCCTGTGTCTGTCCTTTCAAATTAAAATCCCACATGGTCCAGTCATATAGGTTTTGATTAGTTTTGACATGGTGGAGCTCCGAATAGAGTTTCAGGTTGTTTTTTGCCCCTGTGACTAAGCAACCAATGAAATCTTGCCAACTAATGACCTCTCTGGTCGACTAACGTTTGGTCAACTATATAAAATGTCGTAAATCAGAAGTGCAGAAAATAAAATAACATTTAAAAAGTTGGAGCAACTCTTTAGCAATGTTGCTTAAAGAAGACTTAAACAATAAATCAATTATCAGTGTTGTTGCCAAATATTTGTTTGTTGATTGACGACCCATTTCAGCACTTATCAGATAAACATAAAGGTTAAATGTGCAGATGGAGATCTTAAATACATGTCTTGTTTGCTTTCTTCAGATTATTAATTCTCCACACCACCTGCATGAATAAAAATATGACTATCCATATAAATATATCATATTTGTTGGTGCACTGTCTGACTTATTAAAGGATTCACTTTGTGCTGCTGTAGCATTTCCATAAATCTGACAGCATTCAGTTCAGAAGTGTGTCCTGTGGCAAATGTCTAAGAAATGCTGCTAGGTAGGTCTGACCTAGTAAGAGTGTCTTAGCAACTTTTACAGAAAGTTACTCTGCAGGTTCTTCAAACATAGTTATACGTGATATATTTACATAACATGGTGCAGGTCTAGAAGAGGTTATAGTTTACTGGATAGATACTTTAATATTCCTTTAGAGGCAATTTGGTTTGCAACAAAACAAGCATGACCTCCATACCAAATTTCCGCCTCCAAGTGCAAAAACTGTGGCTGCTAAAGGGCGGGGGAAATTTGTGTGGAAGGACTGACAGAGCAGGCTGTGGAGCCACTGGTTGCAGCTAAAGCACTAATTTAATACAGTATAAATAGCTCAGTAATAACATAGAAAAAGAGCTCGAAGAGCATCTGTTTGTGATTCTTACTTGTGTCCTTGCAGTTCGATGGCGGTGCCTTTGCGCCCTCCGATGTCCCACATGATGATGGAGTGGTCTGAGCTGCCGGAGAACAACACCCTCTGGACCGGGTCCCAACACAGCGCCGTCACATTACCTAGAGCAAAGTACAGCACATCAGTGAAACACATCAGCAGCACAAAGTCACTCTGCCTCACAAAGGTCAGTCGACAAGGACAAACATCAGGCCAAGTCCGGCGCAGAGAATATAACCACAGCTCTGAGGATGAGGCAGAATTATTCATGATGCACTGATCAACAAACTGATAAACCTAAGAACCAGGTTGGTGTTCCAGGGCTGTCATGTCAGTTTAACCACTGTGTTTCCTCTGTGTTTGACTTTATGTGTTGAGCTTGAAGGCTAATTTATTGAGCTGATACTGTTAACATACACAACTCCACGGAAATATCATCTGTTTGCATGTCGTCTCTTTTCTGATATTTCAAACAACAGTGAGTGTGACGAAAATCCTTTCACTAAATTTGTTCCCGGCCTTGAACTCATCTTTAAACTAATTAAAATGTCTCTTCATCCTTTTATCCTTGTTTCTACCGACTTTTAATCTCAGTTAAGACACTTGAAAATACATTTTCACTGTCTCCTTTGTTAAAGCAGAATCCACAGTGACAGTTACAAAAGACTTTCTTGAACAGTCAAGACCATCCTGGCTCTTAAAATCACTTCTCAACTCGCTCAATAAATCTGCAATCTGTCTGAGAACAGAAGAAGCTGACGGAGTATTGTGTGACTTTAATGCAGCGACTGCATGAACCTGGTGGTTTATGTGAGGTTCATTAAAATGTAAGATATTAAATTTATGCATAAAGATTTAATTTCCCTCTTCCATTATCCCATTTCCCTCCTGACAAAAGCTGTTGTCCCCCGCTGATAGACTTCTGCACAAACCTGTAATTGTTTCATTAACATGTTCCAGTGATGAAGAGACAATTATATAGATATATAAGCAATTATCAATAGTATTAGAAAAGTCAAGTTTCTGTGATTAGCATTCAGTAGCAGCTTCTCTCACTCATATCAGCAGAGGAAACAAGCAGCCTACGAGGCAAACAAGGAAAAGATACTTGTTTGTTCTTGCTGTGAGTGTGTGAAAGCAAAGCAGGAGAAATTATCTGAGATGTAGCTGCGAGGCAGTTTAGGTAACCAATTATTTTTCTTTGTGCCAACAACATCTGGAAAAAAAGCCAAAACTGATGCCAGTTGTATTTACCATGTTGTAGCTCATTTACAGTTGTACAGGCTGCAAGAGTTCAAAGCTTCATTAATGCGTGTGCTGGGGCTGACACTGAAGATAACCTTCATTGTGGACTGGATAAATCTGGTGATTATACTATTGATTAATAGGATGATTGGTTAGTCTATGACATGCCAGGACTCAATATAACTCAACATCCATCCATTTTCATCCGCTTATCCGGGGCCGGGTCACAGGGGCAGCAGGCTGAACAGAGCACCCCAGACGTCCCTCTCCTCAGCAACGCTTTCCAGCTCCTCCTGGGGGACCCCAAGGCCAGATGAAATATATAATCCCTCCAGTGTGTTCTGGGTCTGCCCTGGGGCCTCCTACCAGTGGGACGTGCTCCCAACACCTCTAACTGGAGGTGTCCAGGAGGATCCTGATCAGATGCCTGAACCACCTCAACTGACCCCTTTGGACATGAAGGAGCAGCCGCTCTACTCCGAGCTCCCTCTGGATGTCTGAGCTCCTCACCCTATCTTAACGGCTGAGCCCAGCCACCCCACGGAGGAAACTAATTTCTCCTCCAAGAATCGCCACCTTAACGTGGTGGTGGGGTTTGCGTGTCCCCGTGATCTACCAAGTCTACCAAGACAAAGTGGTTCCAGGGGAGGGGCCAAACTAAAAACGATTCAAAAACACCTTGATGAAACGGACTATTTGGACTTCGAGTACCTCGTGGGGTCCCGTGCAGGGACAGGAATCAGGGTTCAGTGTATTGTGTGCCAGGCGGCAGGCAGGGGTGGGGCCCTGGGCATGCTGATCCCTGGCGTCGCAGACTGGTTTGCGCATAACTTAACACGACATCTTGTAATGTTTTGTTTTGTCTAAACAACAGTCCAAAATCCAAAGATATTCAATTTTCACTGACAGGGAGAATCAGCAAATTGATTTAATGATTGATTAATCATGTCAGCTCTATTGTGTGCAGTGTGTGTGTGTGTGTGTGTGCGTGGTGTACCAGTGTGTCCCTTGAAGGTGGTGACCAGGCTGCAGCTGTCCTGCTCCAGCTTCAGGATGGTCACCTGACCAGACTGGTCCCCGACGAAGGCGTGTCTGGTCTCCACATCAAACCTGGGATAGAATTAAGGTCAAAGAAGAAGAAACTGTGTCCTGCTTAAAAACTCTTCATGCATTAACTTGGATCTTTATCTGTTACTGGACCAAAAGCGCAGACCAAGCAAGCAAAACCCCACTGCAGCGTCAACACAACAACTGAACTGTACTCTGAACCAAACGGTTTTGTCGGTGTGTAACTTTAACATGAAAGATTTGTGTCATGGCCCTTTGCAGTGGCAGCATAGTGGATGACTCTTCGCTCTTTCACTGGCCATTTAGTCAGAGTCCTCCTCTGACCTGGTTCAGTCACTACAGACCAAAATCATTACAACACTGTCTGTGTGGTGGAGATGAAAAACGACTGCGCAAGATACAATCTCATTACTCAGTCCTACTCTAAATTCTTCTGTCTTAAAGGTACACTGGGCAGGATTAACAACGTATAGACTCATAAAGACGTAATCCCCCTCAATCATCACGTATGACCCACTAGAGGTGTGTGGTGGCATAATTATCTGCTGAGACTTTGCCCTCTGCCTGTGTTTTCTCATTTTCTTCTTATTTGCTGCGCTCAGGATGTTCTTAGGCACAACACACAGATGAGGGCAGGACTTAATTAAAAGGTAGCGACCAGGTCCCAGATTGTAGGCATCATGCATCCAAGAGGAAGCTACAAAAATCACGGACAGATTGCAAATATAGCCAACAAGAGTGAATGGGCTGGGGGGGCTGGCTTTAACTTTCAGCAATGATATTGTTGGCATTTGAACGTTTCATTAAAATAACAAGGACGTGTGGAAAGAGCTGGTTTCCTTTCACCTTTCAATGAACTACTGTTGAGCAAATAAAAAATATGTTCTTCTAGAATGTTGACACAAAAAAACACACATGGCTCTCTAAATACACTTAAAGTGAACCAACAGAGAGATAAGCTTTGTCATAGTTTCTCAACCTGCTTGCTTTTTGAGTGTCATTTGTCTTTATATATCTAAACTTTACAAGTCATTTTGCTTTCTGAATTATTTTTCAGCATCTGTTGAATCCACATAAATGAGATTCATTCAAACTTGCTATAGTTATGCCATTTATCCCCAAGTGTGTCCCACCTGCTATGGCTCAACACTCCACAGGGGGCCTGCCTCACAATTTGAGAACCACTGGTCTTGGGTGAAATCAGGCTTTGGTTTAAAAGATTTTTATACAAATGGATTACATATGACTGTTGCAGCAGTTCAACTACTGTACAGTCACTAATGTGCTTTTATCAATCAAGATTTTTTTGGTAAGAGCTGGGGGCAGCTGTGGCTCAGAGGTAGAGCAGGTCGTCCACTAATCGGTTCAATCTTCAGCTCCTCCAGTCTACATGTCGAAGTATCCTTGGGCAAGATACTGAACGCCAAATTGCTCCGATGGCTGTTTTGTCCGTGAGAGTGTGTGAATGGTTACTGAGTAGCAGGTGGCACCATGTATGGCAGCCTCTGCCATCAGTGTGACTGTGTGTGTGAATGAGTGAATGTGAGAGATTTGAGTGGTCGGCAGACTAGAAAAGCACTATCCAAGTGCAGCCCATTTACCATTTTCCGAGTGTTGGAAATCTCGGCTGTAGAGATGTCAGCCTTCTCTCTAATATAATGGAACTAGATGGCACTCAGCTTGTGGTGCTCAAAGAGCCAAAAAATACATTTGAAAAAGTCAACAGCAATGTCTCTTTCTAGAAATCATGACCCGGTTCTCATGATAATCCACAGACCTACTATTGTCTATCTACTGAATTGCATCCACACAACACAAGCTGAGTGCCATCTAGTTCCATTATATTGGAGAGAAGGCAGACATCTCTACGGCTGATATCTCCAACACTCTGCAACTTAAACCAGAACTATGTTAATTAATAAATGGCACTACAGGAAAGAGGAAGAAAGTGTATTTTTGATTTGGGGATAAATTGTACATTTAAAGTAGATGTATCAAACAAATTCAACTATCAACATGTTGGCTTTTCACATGCTCATTGCAAACACAACACTCCTCACACAACGTCATGATCAAGTCTAAAGTCACTCCAGTCACTGCCCAGCGTCTCTCCCACTGGTTTTCATGCCACAGGTTAGCATGTAGCACACGGCAGGCTCATTGGTATGGATCGGTGTCGCTGCTGAGCACTCACAGCCTTTCATCTGGCCATTACTGAAACCTACTCAGACTGTTTCCTTGACAACAGCGTGACTGATGCCTATTGTTAGCCCTTCCCATTAGTACAAACTAACTGGGAGCTAATCTCGAATCTCAATTGCCCCATCTTATGTTGCCGTGGCCTTAAAATAGACTTGTGTTGTCATAATAAAAAGCCTGAGATTTTTCACAGTCCACAGCACCAAAGATGGCTCGTCACTTCCCGCTCCGTTACATCCACTGACTCCATTTAGCAGGAAGCTTGGCTGTCAAGTTCATTGAGCGCACTCCAAGGGCCAAGTGGCCGACAAATCAAGACAACAAACAGGGCACGGAGTGGGGAGGAGGGGCATTAAAGGATACTGTAGTCCTGTAACCCAGGCGGCAGTGCGATACGTCCCCAGCTGCTGGCCGCTCTCTGAGCAGTGCCAGTTGAAGTTTTTGTCCTGGCCGGTGCTCAGGAGCCACTCCATCTCCAGCACAAACAGCACCACTGTCACTCGACCCTGATGGGCTGCAGGCACACGGAAACACAGAAATACAACACATGAAATTTCACAAGCACTTTAATCAGAGTGCAGGAGCCTACCCAGAAATCTCTGGTATGGTGTTGTCAGAAATACGCATTTAACACCATATTTTGAAAACAGAAAGATGGTGCTACAGTAGGGTATAACAGTTTAAATGTAGACAAAGCTGCTTTCAAACTGCCACACATGACACAGGAACATGTGATACACATCTTCACATAACATCAGACAAACACACACCATGAAAGGTCAACTACATATATATTACACCCCATTCATCCAAGAATCAATTTTCCCAAGACTGGTGTGTGCATTCATACAATAAAGAAAACATTTAATGTAGCCGAGGCTGAGAAGGAGACGTGTGGAGATCGATCAGCGGCGCTCTGGTCCAGTTATTTCTGAGTGAGTTATACTCAAAGGAAAGAAATGAATTATGAAAACCGCCGGAGAACAAACATTCCTCAGGCTGCAGTTTTTAAAGACTTCGGTTCACAGAGCTGAGCAGACTTTATTAGCAGTGAATTGTCCTGAACTGCCTGAGTAATAATACAAACATGGTGATAAAAAATAAGGTCCACAGATTTTAGAGAACTGAAGAATTTTAGCAGCTCTTAGAAATAAACTTTCAAAGCAAAAAGGAGTCAAGATGGGAAGTAAGAACCGTATCTTAATTTTCTGATCCGTCACAATCGTATGCATCTGTTGCAATCGTTTAAGAAATGGATGACTTGTAATTTTCTGCAGCTCAACTCAGACAAGACAGAAGTAATTATCTTTGGCTCTGATCACTTAGCAAGGAAATTACAGCCCTTTATTGGTCCTCTGGGTACTAATATAAAATCAACAGCGAGAAATTTAAGCATCACTTTTGATTCTCAGTTGAGCTTTGAACCACATGTCAATCATCTCATTAAACCCTGCTGCTTCCACCTAAGAAATATTATCAAAATCAAATCAGCTGTCTCTTTTTCTGACCTAGAAAAGCTTATTCATGCTTTTGTATTCTCGTGCCTCCACTACTGCAATGCACTGTTTACATGCCTCAGTAAAGCTTCAGTAGCTCGGCTTCAACTAACACAGAATGCTGCAGGTTGTAGTTTAACTGGGACACATCAAAGGTCACATATCAACCCAACTCTCGCCTCCCTCCACTGGTTGCCAGTTAACTTCAGAACTGATTTTAAGATTCTTTTAATGACTCTTAAAGCTCAACATGGTTTAGTGCCGAGTTATACAGCTGAGCTTCTGACCACTCCAAGTCGAGACCCGAGATCCTCAAGTCTGCCCTCACTAGCTCTGGAATTCTCTGTCTGAGGAGATTAGGCTACACATTACCCGTTTGTAAATCATTGCCTAAAACGCCTTTGTTTTGTATTGTTGTCCTTTTTCAATGCACTTTGTAACCTTGTTTAGATCAGTGCTATACAAATAAATATTATTAATATTATTATTATATTATATCATTATGCATCCGAGCTCATCAATTCCTTTCATCGCTGCTAGCATGTTTTTCTCACATTTTTGCTTTGCGAAACAATCACATCAAACTCATGCGTCAAGAAGTCATGGCAGAGAGAAAGAAACATTACTTATTAAGAAACATTACTTGTAATGTAATGTAATGTAAGAAAACCGAAATGAAAACAAAAGCTGCAGAAATATTTGCTCATCCATTTTAGATGATGACAGACAGACTGTTGCCTGTGTACACCTGCTTTCCCCCCACACAGAAAGTTAATCAGTAATCAGTAAGGGAATCTATGAATAATCAGACCCATAAGCAGAATCAATAACGGCATTCGAGTCAATCAAATCTAATCCCATCCTCGTAGCAATGAGGGCCAAGGACCAGGTCAGTTACATATTTTAAAGATATGATGTAGCACATTTAGATATGACACAACGGATGCACATTGATCCATAACTAAGTGTCTGCAGGTACCAGAAATTCAGATTTTTGTCTTTTTAAGACCTTTTAAATCCAAATTTAAAAAAACAAAATATACAAGATACATGGTCAATTCCAGGTTTTACTTTTCTCTTTAAAAGGGACAAAAGAAATGTTATTTTTTTGTTGAAATTGGGCAACTTATAGCTCTTATGTCAAGATTTTTTTCTAGCACCTTGTTAATTTTTCTATGAGATAATCCCAGTTTGTCACAGAACAACGGCAATCAAAAAAACAAAAAACAAAAAAAATCCATAGGGAGTGATACTGTCCAGAGAGGGCGAAGTACACTGAATTTAGAGGTTATAGGCAGTGTTGAAAAGGTATTTTGAGGGTTTTCATGAAGGTGGAGAGTGAGGGGGAGTCTCTGATGTCTTTAGGGGTGACCAGATTTACGTTGTAAAACCAGCCACCATTGATTTGACCAGCGGAGTTGCAGGTGACACCACCAGCTGGCTTGAGTCGAGCTCAGACGGCCATTTCACACCACTGCAACTTTTCTCTGTAACGTCCTAAGGCGGTTTTGTCTTGTCGCCAAACATTGGTTTGAACTGGGCTTTAGGTAAAGCACCTATCAGGTAACAGGTGCTCACAGTGGTGGTTGTGGTCAGACAAGTTGAAATGTGGCTGGATTTTCAAAATAAAAGCCCTCTGATGGGACCAGGAGTTTACCGGGGAGCCCTGGACAAGGTTGGATTTTCAAGATAAAAGCTCCAGATGGTAACATTAGTTTACTGAGGGGGCAGTACAGTACATAAAGGCTTAAAGACCTGTCACAATAATAACAACTTTATACTTGAGATGTGTGGTTCGACCACATGGGGAATCCAAAGTGTTTATACACGAGGCGAACACTTTGACACACAGGGTGGAGTGAAAAAACTGGCCGTCACTGAGTGGGGGTTGACACGATTAAGTTTATATATGGGGATAACGAAGCATGTTTCAGTTTAGCGCAACACTCAGCATATTGCAACAGGTTTCAAATCGCAATAATATTGTATCCTGACTTATGTATCGTGATAGTGTATCGTGACTTGGTGTGGCCAAAGGTGCCTGTGGAAAAGCCCTGTGATTCCCAAACACAGACCACTTCTGACAGAGTATACTGGGTCCTTAAGGTTGGCTTTGGGTTTTACACGATGTCTAATTCTGCGACTGAAGTCATGAGACAAATTTAAAAACACACGGATTCAGCAAAGCTTTTATTATTTGTCAAACTGGGTGTTTGATATTTAACCACTGTTTCAGAGAAATTTCAAAACAAACCAACACTGGAATCTTTGGGCTTTCTTCCAGACGTGTAACTGACTCACACAATTAACACACACACACTTCCTGTCTCACCCTGGTAGGTGCTTGCTGGAGTCATCTTATTGTAGTCTTCTGACAGGATGAACTCCTAAAAGACAGGAAGGGGAGAGAAACGTTCACACTGACTGAAATCAGTGACTAAAGTTTCTAAAGAAATCTATATATGGCAAACAACTTCTGGTAAATGATTAAATAAAAAGATAACAGCACTGTAATTTCAGTATGTTTGTAGCAACACTTGAAGATTACACAAGCCTTTAAAAAAGTCTAAATTATATTTGAAGTGTAGGCCTTCCTTCTGCAGTAAGATACTAAGATACACCTTTCTAAAAATGTAAATGCAAATTACTTTAGTAAAAAAACAGGCCTGTGTATCGGCCAGTGAAAAGAAGAACTGCTCTTTGTATGATGGTGTGATTTCCTCTTCAGCCAACACCCACAGTGAAACGCTTTACTTGAAGTTTTAAGTTTGTTCTGAGATAAAAATCCAAGGAAATGTGCTGTTGTGTTACTGTCTGACTCTGTTTCAGCAAATTTGTTCCAAAACAAACAACTCCCACTGAGAAATCCTGAAACAACCAAACAAAAACTGATAAAAAAAAATGCTGCATCTCAGAATAGACTAGCCTGTGCTGTGTTGTAGGGAACAGGCCAGTCTGGTACATGACAGTACAAATCATGTCCGAGTTGTTTGTCATAGAATCAAACAACTTAAAACAAACAACCTCGCCACAGCTCAAAGACAAAACACAAAGTTTCAGAGTTCAGATGTTTTCCTGACAGCTCCCAGTGACTTGACATAGCTCTCATTCCAGTCGTGTAAACAGGAGAGCAGCTAACAGCCAAAACACATACAATTAAAGCTGCTTTCTATTTTATGAGAAGGTAGTCGGCAAATATCACAAGATCTGCCTGCAAACATACGGACAAAAATACAACCCACAGGGATGACATGTGTCCTTCAAAGAAGAAAAGCAAACAGTCTTGAGTTGAGTGAGTGAAAAGGAAGAAAGGCCAGAGGGCTGGTGTTTGGACTTACACAGATACTTCCAGTATCCATCCCCACAGACAGCCTCCTGGTCTCTGGGTTAAAGGACATGCAGGAGCACTGCGCTGCGAGGCACAAACATAGACAAGAGTAACAGTGAGCGCTCGGCCAATATGAGTGTGTGTTATTGTCGTTGAGGGTAAAAGCTTCAGTCTAAGTTGCTATTTTTTGCAAATACCTGTTAGACAAAAGGTTCAGTTTGAAACGGTACAAACCTGTAAAGAACCTCCTTTTGTTGAAACCCTGTTTGGCTGATTTCATGTGGCAAAAATAACCTCCAAAATCAATACACTGTAGATAATTTAGACATGTCTTTCGACCAGTTAAAGGAACAGTGTGTAACATTTAGGAGGGTTTAGTGGTGTCTAGCGCTGAGGACTGCAGACTGCAACAAGCTGAACTTTTCCTGGTAGGATCAGGAGGGTTTTACCAGGAGCTGATTTATCCACAGAGGCCTCCTCCTCTCCAGAACAAACAGACCATGTGATTAAAACTGAAAAAACACTGAATACAGCAGTTTAAGGTTGCAAATCAGTGTCTCTCCTATGCAGTCTGGCTCATCAGAGACAGGTCGCTAGCTTAGCTTTGTTAACTTAGGATCCAGACATTCAGGGGGGAGCTGATTTATCTGCAGGAGTCACCTCCTCTCCAAAACAAACTGATCAGGTGATTAAATCCAGTAAAAACACTGAATAAAACAGTTTCACATTTAAAATCTGTTTATCCGACACTGCTCGTTGTGGAGGGCCTGCTAAAGGCTTTGCATACTGAGTCCGTTTTTTCTGTCCAAAATTGTTGCACATCTAAAAATTCACATTTGCACTATGAGCATGAAACTTTCGTCCGTTTTCTGTTTGTTTGATCATGAATCAGTGAAGACAATGTGGTGGCAGGACACAGCTACAACAAGACAGAGGAACAGGGTGCACAGAATCATTTCATGACTCAGATAGCTCACTTTTAACAGGTCAGATAGTAAAATTCGGGTGGATGATGATGACAAGGAGGAGGATGTGGACCGCACACAGAACGTGGAGGACAGCTCCGCCCCTTCATGCAGCTGCGGTGCCAAATGAAAGACAAGGAGGGAGTGATGACAGACAGATACGTAACTCCAGTGGAGAGAGGCAAAGGAGGAAATGTGTCTTTTCAATTTTGTCACCTTTCATGACAAATAGAACAAAAAAAAAGCATCGGAATTAGTGTGCAAGGTTTCTGTGTGTAACAACTGTTTTTCGGACGACGAATTTAAAAAAACAGACTCAGCACGTAAAGGCCAAAACGCGAATGGCCCTAACTAAAGCCAGTGTCCAATTTGTCCGTTCTAGGCTACTGTAGGAACATGGCTATACAACATGGCTGACTCCGTAGACGAGGACACACTCCCTACGTAGATATAAACGGCTCATTTTCAGGTAACGAAAACACGACAATTCTTATTTTCAGGTGATTATACACTAAAGGAAACACACTAATTATATAACACTCCATTTCTGCCAATACATCTGCCTGAATCATACACACTGAACCTTTAACCACTTTAGATGACAGTGCGCTGTCGCAATTTCCCAAATTCTGACTAAGGTTTGGGGGACAAAATTACTAAATGTTTCCAGAAAGTTTCCAGAGCGTACAACCAACATGAAATACTTGTGATGATATAAAAACAGAGAAAAGTGTAACTGCTATATCTGTAAATCCTGAAAGCGGTGATTACTGTGTCATCGTTTGCGGTTTTAGTTTATCTATTAGTAAACTACAATGTCTGATATATGCAGCCTCTGGCACTGCTCGTGTAAGCTGCAGATCTTGCTGATGGCAGCATGAGATTTCCTTCAGTTGCACAACTGTTGGGAAACAAGGACAAACAGTGTCACGGACGTGCAGCACTGCAGCACTGTAAAGAGGAGTGCGAACAATCCTACAGGAGCTCAGACGCCAACAAATCTCACTTCAGGAGTGTGTAAACTCCACGCTGTCATGTCAGTCTGACAAATAGAGTCTGTGTAATTCATTATGCTGGTTGAGGAGAGACGCTCACACAGAATGAAACCAAACACAGAGGAAGAGTAAATATGAACAGGGGTGAACAACAGGTTCGTGTTGTCGGGAAAACTTTGCGTACCAAGTTTACATACTCATACATATTCATGACTTATTTGATTACACTGAACAAGCCGATCATTTAGTTTATTCAAACACAGTCACTGCCCTTGTTTGAAGACATTTTAAGGCTATGAATCAAACACTAGAAATTGACATATGCACATATACTTACTTGACATCGTGTGGTAGACACTGGGCCAGTACTGACCGCTGTCTCTCTTCAGCCATACCCGAATCGTCCTGTGGGGTGAAACCACGTTTTAGCATCTGCATTAACAAGAGCTCTCCTGTAGAGCTAAATTATGTGATGCATTCTCCACACACTCTGGGCTGTGAGTTTTAGGCAGGCTGCAGTTTCTCTTTGGAAGGTTTTTTTCAATCAGCACCAACAAGGGAAGACAGTAGACACACCTAACTTCACTTTCTCTGAGTTCAAATCAGACCTGTTCAGACATAATATTATTTTTCTGCATTAAAAACAGGCCTAATATTTTTTTAATCCCAGAAATCTTAAAATAATATTGTTCATTCATTACAACAAGATAAGACTGATTTTTCCATTAATTTTTTTCTCAGAATTCTGAGATAATAATCTCATTAGTTCAGAAAAACAGAGCCGAATTTCATTTTCTCACGTGAATGCATTTTGCTTCCGTAGCTCCACATACAGGTGATAGGAAACACTATCACCTGAGGTAATAAGACATTAATTGCCACCTCAACAATTATATTTATGGTCCTGTTAGTGATAACAAAATGATGAAAATTAACCCCTCAACATTTACAGGATGTAATCTATCACTCAGATGTGCACCAGCCTAGTTGTGGGAGAGTTCAGGAGCAGCTCTGTTTGCTAAGATCTGAAGTTGACCGTTTTTGGAAAGGTCACTGAACCGAGCAAACCTGAGTGTCTGGCAGACCTCTCTTTCCCTCTCAGTTCCTCTCACTGGCCATCTGAACAAAATCAACAAAAGCTAGGGAGCAAGAAAAAGACAGGCTTGTGTTGAAGTTATGTGACATGAAGCTTTGACTTTTAGGGAGGCAAATCAGTGGTGCAAAGCATTACACTTCCCAACTCCTGCAGGAAATTATCTCCAGGTTCATAAAATGCCAACATTTCTGTGAACATATTTAACCAGTGCTTTCAAGATTTCTCTTTCAAGATTATTTAAGTGGTAGCCTATTCCTTTAGCGATACTCTCCAAACTTAAAATTCTGTAGTAATGAAATAAAACTAAAAGGCTCATGGGTAAGGACGACATTATCTCTCCATGTGGCCCCTAACATGAAAAGTCTGGACAGTATTATCATGCACCCCTATAATAAACAGTTTAGTTCATATTTTCAACATTTTTCCCTAAACAATTGTTTTCTGAGTGGAAATCTTCCAGGAAATACAATATTTATGATCTATTATTATATTTTTTTAATTGTAAATTTTTACGTCATACTTATGATTGTTATCCTGCAGTTCTTGCTTCATTTTTGTCCCTCTTACTAGGGGTGGGCGATATGGCCCTAAAATAATATCACAATATTTCAGGGTATTTTTGCGACAACGATATTCTTGAAGATAAAATAACAATAATAATTAATTTAAGAAAATAGAATTGCAGCAAAATAAGTGATATAGTTTCACAGTTTGCCTTCAAATATTCAGTAAAAACTAAACAAAAATGATCTCTCATTTCGTTAGTTTGTGAACAACAACAGTAACTCAGAGTGAGATTCAGATTCTGTCACAATATTAACAGTTCAACAAAATAAAATCTTCCACAAATTACACATTTAAACAGCTCCCAAATACAACAAATGTCCCCTGGGATCTACATATATATATATAAATCAACAGGTGGACCTTTATGCTCTGCCATTTCTCCTCTAATCATCATGCTGTAACCTGTGACAGGCTGTTACGATACGAATCACATTTATGTAGCTTTTTAGTCGAGCTACAAGCTCATAATGTTGCTGTTGTTTGCTGATGTAGGCTGTGTGCACATGGTGAGAGAGGAGAGGAAGAAACGCTGTGCTGCTGGCAGAGGAGCCGCTGAATAAGTTCGCTCAGCGGTAAGTCACTAAAAGAGTCTGAGAAGTCCGGGGCTGTTCATAAAACATTCAGGACGCCACAGTTTATTCCACACTACTGAAGCTGCTCCTCTTTTTGGAACCACTATGGAGTCAGATATACTTTTGCATTCAGCTATGCTTGTTGTTGCCGTGGGTAACAGTATGACATCAATGTGTCAACAAGTCGCAATATTGTGAGTATCAAAATATGAGTTTGCATATGACATTAAAAATGATACCAGTATTATTGTGAAGGAGATGATATGTCTTACTGTGTTTATTGATCCTAAGTGATTATAGAAAATGCAAATGTAATGGTCGCAGTAACTGAGTAACACAGTAACAGGCATGACAAGACCTACAACCTTTGAACATGTGCAGGATCACACCCTCCCTCAAGCACTTGCAGATGTCAATAGACTGGATATACACACTCTGCAACCAACAGACACACACACACAGCCTCAGGCAAGTGTAGAACTGGGAGACTGGGGGGAGGAATGTGGGTCCTGATGTTACAGCTAGTGACCCTGTTTGGGGGCCCGAGCCCTGGGTTGAGAAACTCTGGTTTGTGTGGCAAATCCATGTTTTCCTTGCTCTTAACATAACATGACACATCAATACCTCAAGCTGCTTTTCCATGAATGGGTTCATGTTTGGTAGCTAGCAAGCGAACGTTAGCCGCTATTAAAACTGATAACCAGCCGTTTAATTTGCTAAATTATATATTTGTTTAATACGTTAAGTTGCTTGGTTAAAGATATTAGAATAACAAGGAGCATACTGTGCTTAACTAGCATGTAATGCGCTCAAATGACGGTGTCAGGTGACACGTTTATTGAAACGTTAGTGCATGTTTAAACCGTTGGACCATTTCAACACACCGCTTTGATATTATTATGCTAGTTAAGCCACGAGCGGCACGAGCTTCATTACTGACCGACAGAAGCGGAGACGTTATAACGGTGGACACGAGCCAGGTGACGGTTATAACCCGGGATTTGGAGGTTATTTCGTGCCCTGGCCGCTTACCTGTCCTCCGACACGCTGATAACACCGTCTTCTTTGGGAATGATGACCGCCGAGCTCACAACATCCTGGAAAGCCTCGATCTTGCTCAGCAGACATGGCTTCCGAGCCTGCGGTTGGGGCTGGATTTCGGCCGCCATGAGTCGGTGGTGCACGAGCCTCCGTGTACGGTGCTGGCTCCGGGAAACATAACCCACCCCTGGTGCAACAGCGGAGCCTCGGCTAGGAGCTGCTAGCTAGCTGTCAGCAGGCAGCACACGGTGTTGTGACGGCTGCCAGGGATGCTGCCTGTCAGCTGACAACACACACACACACACACACACACACACGCGTATATACACACGCGCGCGCCTACAGCCACATACTGAGCGTTTCCTACCAACAAAATAAGACTTCCTGTTGTACTTTTGCTGTTATATTTTCAAAATAAAAGCGTCACCTCCTGTAAACATTTTTATTTTCAGTCTGTGACAATTAGGGAAAAAAAACAGGTTTTGTGTTAAATAATAAAAAATAACAAAACTTTATTATAAAATAAAAACGTTATTTTTAATTGGTATGTATTTTTAATTTCTCCTAGCTATTTGGGATCAGTAGGACCTGATAAATACAAAAAACTAAACATTGCCAACTATAACAAAGTCCCAGTGTCCTCAAATGAGACAATAAAGTCCCATTGTCTTCGAACAAGGAGATTAAGTCTCAATGTCAATAAGACAATAATATAGTCCCAATGTCCTCAAATGAGATGATAATAATAAAGACAGTAAAGTCCCAGTGTCCTCAAATGAGATGGCATTGAAATCCCAATGTCTTCAAACAAGACAATATCAAAGTCTCAATGTCCTTAATCGAGACAACAATATAGTCCCAATGTCCTCAAACAAGACAATATAGTCCCAATGTCCTCAAACGAGACGATAATAATAAAGTCCCAATGTCCTCAAACGAGACGATAATAATAAAGTCCCAATGTCAAACGAGTACTTGCTAATTAACAGTGTCTTAGCTTGTTACTGTTGCTAAAATTGGTCAAATGTGTTGCCATATCACACTACAAACATTATTAATCACAAATAAACAAGTTTCAACCATAAAATGTGATCAGGTTTTGGACCTTGTCCACTTTTTTGTCGGGATCGGCTGCAGACTGACTTAGCAGAGATGGCTGCCATCTTGTTTTTACATGGATTAGTGTATTGTGCTCTTACTACCACTAGATGGCACAAGAAAGTGTCCACGGACGAGGAAGTTAAGTAGAATGAAGTATAAGGTCAAGAGGTTATAGCACTTTTAACAAGACGTAATTTTAGATAAGACGTAGAATGAAGTGTTTCTGATGAAATATCACTATTTGAAGATCAGATTTGGTTCTGTTTTTTTCTGACAGAGGCATTCATCGCACATGATGTGTCCAAGGACTGGCAGAAATGAGAAAAACTACTACTACTGCTACTACTACTAATTCCTGACTTTTTACAGCTATGAATAATTGTATAATTTTAAGGAACATTCATTTTCTTTCAAAATCAATGGAGACATAAATATAAAAGACAATCATTTAAAGTTGTATGTCTGTCCCCTAAGCCAAAATAAAATAGTCCCTCACAAGTGCTTAAAAAAGTATTTGATATGCCTCCCCCTGTTCGCACCACCACTCCCCCTCATAAATAACAAACAGTCCCTTTTTAAATTACGAGATTAATGTAACTGTAATCAGTTACAGTTACTGAGAAACAATATGCAGTTAAATTACAATTACTAATCAAAATGTTGGTGATACTGAAGAAGTTAATTCTGAAATATTCCTTTTCTGTAAAAAAAATTATATATGTAGAACTAAACACTCATCATGTTGCTCTGCATCTTTTGACACAGCTTATCTGGAAGTTTTTCAGCTTTATTGTCGGATTTTTAAACATGTGTCAAAAAAACTAATCTTAAATGAACAAGGATTTAATAGCAGCTCATTACTAAAATTATCATAATGGTCCCATTTACTATTAAGAAAACCTTTATAAACGATTTATACGCAGCAATTAATGTCTTTATTAGAGAGGTTGAGAGGTCCAGACTTAAAAGAGATTCAGGGAACAACCATTGCAGCAAGAAGCCAAGATATCCTGACCCTAGTATGTGTAAAGTCACAAAAACACTGGATCCTACATTTCCCATAATGCAACTTCCCAGCTCTCATTTGCCCCTCCCTCATGTGAATTCCCACGCACTCCAAACTTCACATCCCCTGTCTGTAACAGAGGCTTCCTGCAAGAAATTCCTAACCTCGACACCAAAGCAGAGAAAACTGATGGCATCATCGCTTTGTTTCTTTTCCCACCACACTTAGAGAGCTCCCTCCAGAGCCGCCAGAGACATCATACAGCTACTCTGACACACTGAGCAGAACTAACCTTGACTAGTAGGCTACACCCAACCTGAAGTTTGAAATCGGCAGAGTGCTCTTTTAGTAGTTAATAAATCATTTCCTAATGCTTTATAGATATGTTAAGAGCCATGAAAGAAACATTTTTGCTGCTGGGTTGTGGAAAATCCTCCTCCAGCATAATGCTTTGCATACTTTGGAAAAGGGCTGCATTGTTATCTCGACCAAAATCTATTTATGGACAACTTATCAACATTTACAACAGCAGACTTATACTGTGCAGGAAATGGTTTATTAGATGAACCTGTGGGACCTTTGTTAATAACTTTATGAACAAAAACAACATAAAAATAAGCTCTGATTCTCATTCAGTTCAATTCAATACAACTTTATTTATCCCTAAGGAAAATCTTGTGCCAGAGAATGCTTCAAATTACAGTAACACTTAATAGAGTAACCACAGTTTAAAGTTCACAACAGACCTGGGTCACTCACTGGGCCCAGTTTTGGAACAATAGAGTATTAAATATCTGGCAAAATATACAAATATACAAGATAAGAAGTGTTTTTAAGGAGCAGGAGTAAAACACAGTGTCTAAAAGACTAATAATAGGAGTACAATAAGTACAAGAGTTACTAATTATGAACTAAAATGTCTCAGAAAACAGATTTGTCTGATAATCAATTATGTTATATTGTATTTGAGCCTGAGATGCAGCCAGAAACAGCATGATCATAACACTATAATAAAATTTTAATATAATTAAATGAGAAACCCACATGGTGTACCAACATTTGTAATTATATTATTATATTAAACAGAAACAAACAGCTATATTATTTCCAGTAGGCCTATATGTTATCTAAACAGAGCACAAATGCATGAGAGTCTTTAGTCAAACAACTTCCTCACTTGAAGTGCTCATTGTTTATTTAAAGCTACAGAATAGCGGCAATAACTGATAAACTTTACACTTCCTTGTTTGCTGTGTTCAATACAGTGAATACAACATATGCAGCCTGCTGTTATGTTGAAGGTAAAAAACACGGGAAGTCTTTTTTAGCTTATTTTTTGTGGCTTCACACGTTTTATAAGCGGACCATCGCAGTAGTCAAGTACCCATGGCTACAAAACACTGCACTTCCGGTTATTACTTTCACAGTAAAACCCTTCCTGGTAAATGTATGTTTTGGCGACGTTTTCGATCCAAGTAAAGAGTTATCGTAAAACAAATAGATATTACATATTATCTAGTGAGATGGTGTGTGTCAATATCAGCAAACACAACAATGTGACACGTTATAGCCCTTAAAAACACTTCTAGTATCTCTCGTAGGTTGTTTACTAAAAGTTGTGAAACATGGGTACAATCATTTCCGGTCACATTTTCTCGGGACTTCAAAATAATGTTCTATAAAGGGAAAGTAAAAGTAGGCTATGCTGTATAAAAAGCTGTATTGGGGGTGGGGGGGTTATATTATATTATATTATATTATATTATATTATATTATATTATATTATATTTTTGGAACCGCAACAGTAGTGAAAAGTAGGCCAATAAACTAAAGATATTTTGACATGTTAGGACTAGATTTTTGCACAATATTATAAACACACTTGTAAATCACAATATATCATGTGAAACAAGTGTAAATTGAAAAGAAAAATCTGTATATTTTTGCAAATTTAGCAAACCAATTAATGGCACAAATATAAAGCAACTTAAAAACCATACAAAAAAAAGATATTTTTGGCAGATATATAGATGAGGAAAGGTTGTGATAATAATAATAATAATAATAATAAATTTTATTTGTAACGCACTTTATATTTAACGAAAAATCTCAAAGTGCTACAGCAGCAAGAAAAGAAAAAAAAAGTTAAAACAAGAGTTAAGAGATAGGGGAGTGCATATTTATTTTGTTACATCGGGTGGTACGTGGACTGTAAATGAAATGGGTTTGTTACTTATTTATTTCATTGGGTGGTAAATAGACTGGGGATAGTTGTAAATAAATTTGTCAATTTGTTTAAATAATATATGAGTTAAAAGAAGAAATTTAAGAAAGGGGTAGGGACATAAGTTATACGTCTACCTGCTCCTTTTTGGACACTGTTATCTTTGTCTTGTTTGTTTTTTATTATGTCTTTTTTTTTGTTTTCAAAATAGAGTTTCGTTCATTAAAGTAGCCTACTCATTATTATGAATAGCCCATTTCAGAGGGATAGCTATGTTGCTGTTTTTATGACTAGATCAATATTACCAAAGCATTACATTATAAGCAAGATTTTAATATAGCTGGTCAAGGTGCAAGTACAATCAGCTGACAATAAATATCAATACAACAAGTGTACATTTTTGTCCCCATTACACCATCCCCACCAATCATTTTATTCTGGAAAGTGTGTCAGTGACACACCGGAAACTGAAGTGTTGTGTGTGTGTTGCTGTAGAGAAGTCTGTCAAACAAGAGGCGATAGCAATAGACCTTCCTCCTCTCTGCTATCGCCAGCTACCGGACGGTTTCCCCTTATTTTTGCGGAAGTGATGATATTTTCCAAGGAGCTACATTATGTAAATTGTATTGCACAATCGCGCACGTCTGGCTGAGTGTCATGTGGCAATAAGAGTGGATCCTGTTATCATTCAGTATCATGCGTGGCCTTTTGGGGATCAATAGAAATAAGTGTGGTGGATTAGTTGAGACAGTTTGCGTGACATAAGTGAGGTTGTGTAAAGAACTCTGACTTTTATTTGTATATATCTCTTTTCAGCATAGTTTTAATATGTGATTCTCATGTAGGCCCAGGTCATTGCACATATGGGGGAGAAAAACAAAGTATAGCCATCTTAGAGCTGCAGGGTGTGTGAGTGCGTGCGCGCGCATGTCAGTCCCTTGCAGCCAAACCTCTTCCTTCACATCGTTTCGCAGAAAAGGGCTGTCTTTATTTGGTCATCACATGAAGTGCCATGGTGTCAGCGAGTACTTTCAGTGTCCCCCGGGTGTATCCTGCCTCTGCTTTCTTAATACACTGTATATTGTCTATCCTCAGTTTTCAGTCTTTTAGGGGTTGTCTTTCTCAGTAGCCCACGCCCGTGCATAAGATGAGGTAAATGTTGTTGTTATGTAATCAGCTCTCAGGGACAGACACGGGCCCAGTCCTAAACAAAACGTCCTCACACAGCAGCGGCAAAGCTCCAGGAAAGCGTGCGTCGCCACATATGTTGTATTCTTCAACACATATTGCATGTACAGAATTTTTTCCTTGCATTCCTGCCTCTCAGACGAGCAAGCATGCGCACGAGACGCTCAGCTTTGGCCTTATTTGGATATGGTAATGAGCGGCGCGGGGCGGCCAATGAGGAGCGAGCGTTCGCGCACGTGACGCTGAGAGACCGCTTGGGAGGCGGGGTCAAACGCGGAGCTTAGGTTAAAACCAGTGGACAAGACACAGCGCATTCAGTGTAGGGAGAAGCAGGGACACACTATGAGGGGGAACTTTGTTTCTATGAAACTTAGGAATATTTGCAAAATATTGTAAAAATTATCAAAATCCCTCGTGAATCAATAACCTGCCCCTAGGGTTTGAGGTTTTTAGGTTAGTTCGCCCGGAAAGGGCTTCTACACTCACTATTCTTACACTTTTTTTGAAAGAATGTGTGAGACAGACAGTTAGCCAGCTAGCTAGCTAGCTGAGAGGTGATACAGGCGGCAGGAGAACAAAAGATTTTTTTTGCGTTTTGGCCGGTTGTACTGACACCAAGTCCATGCAGAACGTGTCATTACCATCACAATGCCCGTTTTACTTTTTCTGATAGACACGTCCGCTTCAATGAACCAGCGCACCCATCTGGGCACTACCTATCTGGACATAGCAAAAGGCGCTGTTGAGACTTTTATGAAGGTACTGTAACCACGGGACACATTCATATTGGGAGATCCCGAGCGGGGATTGCGGTTCAGATCATCTTTGTACTGTTGCAAGCTCGCCTGTCACAGCCGATCTCTCGATAACCGTAAATAATTCTCTACTATTTCCACAGCTCAGAGGGAGAGATCCGGCGAGCCGAGGGGACCGGTATATGTTGGTAAATTTTGAAGACGTTCCGTTCGGGATAAAGGTAGAGTTTGTTTTCGGGTCATGTCCAGCTTTACATTGCGCAGATTTGACTGTCCCCCTCCATCGCTCCACCACGTTGTGATCACTACATCAATTGTGTAGAGGAAATCTTCAGGAGGAGCTTTCATACCCCTTTTAAAACATGGCCGACATTTTGTTTCAATGTGAGCAGCAAGGAACTCTGGGTGTTATTTATACAGCGAGGTGATATCTGGGGGGAGAGGGAGGAGGAGGTGGAGGAGGAGGTGGTGGTGGAGGGTGACAGACTAGCTTACTTTACTTGTTTAGACCAAATTGCCACTTTAGTCACGGCACACATTGTAATGTGTGATGTGTGTGCCGGTCGCAGCAGCCTGGCACATCTCAGCTGCAGTGCTGTCACATTATTGGCTTGGGCACATAAAGAGGAAGCGACCTATGTATGTGTTTATCACTTTAAAGTCATAATAAAAAAGTTAACCCTTGACTCCTGCAGAAGTTGCCTGGTGCTCACAACAGTGGTGTAGTTATTTAACTTTGTGCTTGTTGCTAACCAAATATGTTTTGTTGTTGGTGTTTTCTTTCAAAGGCTGGATGGAAGGAGAGCCACGCCACCTTCATGACAGAGCTGAGGAACCTCCAAGCAACTGGGCTCACATCTATCGGCCAGTCCTTGAGGACCGCTTTTGATTTACTCAATCTCAATAGATTAGTGACTGGGATAGACAACTATGGACAGGTACGTAGCACTGGAGAGGCAGACAGGAAATCAGCTTGATAATACAAGTGTTATAATGACCTGGTGCAATGTGCCCCCCCTACAGACCTGACCCCTGCTCCCCTTCCCCTATCCCCAGTCTTACAAGCATCAACCACCTGCATACTGTGACCCCACACACTTTCAGTCATGTGCTCATGACACAAACATGACAGCAACAAAGTAAAAACAGGAACTTATTTTTGCACCGCAGTAACCGTTATTGATTACGACATTGATTTGGAGACTCGAGATTGCGCTGCAAACTGCCACTTTGAGAAATCATGGACAGCTTGGTGCTAATATTTTTAGATTTATAGAGATTAAAGTGTAGTCGTGCATGATGTAGTTAAAATCTGAGAATCTCCAACACATTTAAAATTCTAAGTTATTTTATAAGGTTCACTTTGCTAAAACTAATGCTCTCTAGTACAACAGACCTGCTTTAAATCCCAACTTTATATGGGTTGTAATATTTTAATTTTTTTGGAGCTGCTTCGGGGAGGCGTTACTTAAAGGGGAACACCACCAAAATTGAGAACTCCACTATGTTATTTCCACACCCTGGGAAATATAAATCAATATTTGCTAACACATGCTACTCTAAAAAGCCAGAAACCAGAGAAGTTAGTCTCAAACTTGTGATGCCATAGGGTATAAAACGTCTGGAGCTGCTACATAGACGATTAATAGGAACCTGATGTTATGGCAGAGTGTTTTTCCTTTTTTATAGAGTGTCAGACAGGATGACACTGAGTTTACAGTAACTTCCAGGTTGAAAACCGCTACGATGTGTACTTAAAATAAGCCGGCACTGAGCAAACGCTGCCTCAGCTGATTCATTTTCAGCCACTTAAAAAGAGGCTAGAGAGTCTTCACCCTGATGGAGACTCTCTAGTCGAAACGTGTTGGTCATCCATGTTTTAAAAAAGGATTTTTAACTACAGCCTGCCTATATTATGGACTTTTACACTTAGTGAGCTGGCCAATTATTTTTTATCTCTAAGTGAGTCTGTGCCCCATCCTGATTTTTTACAACTAACTACACAGAGCCTTAACTCAGTGCTGCACTCCCTAGTTTTTCTTCATTAAAAAGAGGCCTACCTAAAAAAAAAATCAATATCAGTTTAAATAAACGCTGTATGGTGCTGCTGGTCTACAGCTGCCTCGACTGGTTTAAGGTGTAAGGTGATGCAGAGGAAATAATCCAAATATAGTTCACACTTAAATTGATACTTTCTTTAGGTGGCTGAAATATGTTTTACTGCAGCCCTCCTCCACAGCAGTACATTTCTTTGCGTCCGTGTGGGTAGATTTGGTTCATCAGAGAGCTAATAAAGAAGCGTAGTACTTGAAATAAGCACAGCAGAAACATCAGATAGGTCGGACCCTCATGTTTGGTTATATATCTTTATATGTTACAGTTATGGCTGTAAATTTCAACTGTCTTTGAACAGAAAATCCTGCACACTGCTCTTGCTCAGCTTTACAATTTATTGGTGACACTAACGTTTCAGTCCTACTGGAGTGTTCAACGCCGAAACGTTAGTGTTACTAATATATTGTAAAGCTGAGCAATGTGTGGGATTTTCTGTTCAAAGACTTCAGTGATATTTTCCAATGCACCTGCATCTGAGACAGCTGGATGCGCGAATATCTCTTTTCAAACAAATAATAATAATTATAATAATACGTTGTATTTATAGGCACCTTTAACGACACTCAAGGTCACCTGACAGGCAAAGAAAGAGAAAATGACAGCAGATTAAAAAGTCAGCAAGGTAAGGAATAAAGAAGCATAAAATAAATAATAAAGTAAAATAACAGAACAAAAAATTAATAATCAGCAAAACAAGTTTTCAGTGAATAAAATGCAGAGAAAATAGTGGATGTGTGTGGCTAGATGGACGGAGTCAAACTGAATAGGCTAGAAAGAGGTGAGTTTTGAGGCGGGATTTGAAAGTAGAGAGAGTTGATGTTGATGAGAGTTGAGGCGCAGGGCGGGGCAGCTGAAGGCTCAGGTGGTCAGGTGGGCTGGCAGGACAGTGAGGTTGATGCAAGAGGAAGACCTGAGAGTGCAGGTGGGGGTGTGCAAGAGTTGGGAGAGGTACAGAGGAGCTTGGTTGTGGATGGCCTTAAAGGTGCGGAGTAAGATCATAAAGTCAGTAACGGTATTTAACTGGGAGCCGATGCAAAGTGATTTCAGGAGTCAGTAAAGATCAGTCGAAAAACTGAGGGCGATGCAGCAGGGGCTGGGGAGTAGCGGCCATTAATCACGGCAGCGTTCACTTCCCGGAAGTCAAATGAAAATGAAAATTACAACAGAAACACTGGTAAACCAATTTGTCAATTTCACGTATCTCCACAAATAAAATCAAAGTTCTGTTTGTCACATTCCCCTGGGTGCTCTCCGTCTGTGGATTAGCTCCAGCCTTTATACCTGATGACATCACAAATTTGAGTTTCAGCACTCTAGTTTTTGGTTTTGGGAGAGCTGTTCATGTTGGCTACTATTTTTAGAGTATCTAGATCATAGGGATAACATGCATGAAGTTTGAAAATGGGCGTATTTCCCCTTTAAGGGTCGGGAAGGAGCTGCTGTTACACTGTTATCCTGAGAGTCGTTCCTAATATTTAGTCCACCCTCACTGACACAGATGAGTTGGACAAAGTATTTGGAGCAACTCTCAGCGCCCCTCTGAAGCGTTCTCAACAAAAACCGAACATTACAGCCGTCATAAAGATGTGATTTACTGCTGGGTTGTTGTTGTTTTAGACTGCATAATGTTTTGCTTGGTAGCCCTAAAGAAAATAGGAACTGAGTGTAGTTCCCTGCTCGCCAGAGGACCTTTAAACTTTCCATGGAGTCCACTCTCAAGCTTTTTGGGAGGAGAAAATATTTTTATATTTTATTCTGTCATCTATATCTATCTGTCATATATTTGAATTATTTGAAGGTATGCTATGCAGGAATTGTTGATTCCTGTTTGCAAACGGTATCTCCAGCGAAAGTGAAAGGCAACCCCAGACTCGCTCTTATTTCAAATGAGCTTTGCCAGTTTGGCGTTTGGCCTCGCTATATTTGCATTTTTTCAGCGCTGTGTTCACAATTTTTGTTGCCTCCTCTTGGATGCATGCTGCTCACCTTTTGGCACCTGGATGCTACCTTTTTAAAAAGTGTGACCTCACCTGAGCACTGTGGGCGTACACACAGAGGAACATCCTGAACATAGCACGAGAGTGGGTCATAGGTGATGAGTCTGTACATTGTTTTTTAGTAACATCCTGCATAGCATACCTTTTTTAAATATTTGATAAACAAGATCATGAATGTCAGGATATTCAAGAAAAGGCTTCACAAGAAGAAATGCGCTTTAAATTAGACGCCATTGATGTTGTTTTCCATTGTTTTGCACAACTCGGTTTTAATTTGTGAACTTGAAACAAGGCTCTCCTCCAGCTGAACCGCAGAGTTGGTCTGATTCACAGCTGGAAGCCTACGTTCACGTATAATTAATTGGGACTGAATATAGCAAAGAAATATTCCTTGAGCCCACAAAGTCTGGTACTAATTCAATATTACTGGCCCAGCTCCATAAATGCTGCCTAACGATGACATCACCAGTTTAAATCTCTGTGGTCAAACTTCCAGTTTACGGAGGCAGCTGCTGAAAGTAGAACTGCATGAGAGAGAGCAAGTATGAAGGATAGAAGCTGTGGTGTGAGTGCTGCTCTAATGTCGATGACAACCTCTCCTTTCATCGTGCCACTTCCCGTGCACCATAACACACAATGACCACAGTGGATCCATCCTGATTTAGTCTCATTAGAAGGCAACAGGAGATGCATCACACCAGCCTGTGAGGTTTTCTTGTCTCCTGTCCAGTCTGTTGAAATGCAGTTTTCTGCCAGAGTAGTCATTATTAATGTAAGCTTTAAAGTCTAGTCCATACCCAGTGTGACTGCTAAGTGAGTCCACACACTGGATGTAGAACCTGGACGTCTGTTTACCACTCTGGAGGTAAGTCAGCAGGAGCAGTCGTAAATGCTTAGCAAGCATTTCCTGAGTAACAAACGACTGATCCGCAACATGCAGGGTAACACATATGACATACATAATGTATGTCAGGCACTCTCGGGGAGTTTAAATGTCAAATGCCAACCAGGCTGGCAGAAGCAATATGGACACAGACACATGCCTGTGACCGCAAACAGCACATACTGAGGTCAAGGTTACTGTGTCCCGCTCCGCTGACCTCTAACGACAGGTCGATTTAACAGTATTTATAATTTAATGACCTGTCCTCGCTGGCTTTTCACAGCTGGAGGTCAGTTTCAGAAAGAATGGCATGCTCACCTCTTTGACATCATAGCCACTGTTGTAATGAGCAGTAAATATTTTATTTAGCTTATTGTGTCCTTTCAAAAGAAGTGGTGTAATGATCTTTTTAATGGGCTGCAACTGACAATTATTTCATAAATGATTAATCTGTTATTTAAAAAGAATAATTAAAAAATATTAAAATGTAGTTATTATTAAATAAATACATATATTTAAAATTATAAAATTATTTTATACTTAATCCCTTATTTATTTATTTATTTTTTATTTTTTAATTTAGTCATGATGATATTAAAAATAATGAGAAATGCCTATCACAGTTTCCTATAGCTGGAGCTGCAATGATTAATCAACCAGTTTTCAGCTATTAAATGAATCCCCAACTAATTTGATAACAGCTTATTAAGTCTGAGTAAATAAATAAAATAAAAAAATCTCTGATTCCAGCTTCATAAATGTGAATATTTTTATTATCCTTTTTACTCCTATGACAAAACAAGACATTAGAGGACGTCATCTTGGGCGCTGGGAAACACTAATCAACATTTTTTACTATTTTCTGACATTTTATAGACAAAACAAGGATGATTAATTAAGAAAATAATCCACAATGAAAGTAATTGTCAGTTGTAGCCCCACCCAAAATGGCATCTTCATATTTATAATAATAATAACTTTATTTATACGGCACCTTTTGAAAACAGTTTACAAAGTTCTTCAACACAATCGAAGCAGAAGCAAGACACCTCAGTTGAACTAAGGCAAGACAAAATAGGTAAAATAAGATAAGGTGCAAGACAACGGATGAAAATAAGAAATGGGGCTAAAAATTAAAAACATATCACTTAAAGTAAATACAATAAAAAGAATAAAAGCAATAAACACAAAATAATAATAATAATAAATAATGAGGATCAAGATGGATTAAAAGTTAAATAAAAAGACGACAAGACATAAAGACGGGCTTTAATAAGTGATTTAAAACCTTTGGATTTAGGCTTCGACTTTGGATTGGCCAGAAGAACCCCACCTGAGGATCCAACGTGCTCATACGGGGTCAACATTTCTGCCATGTAGCTTGAGGCTGGACCCAGACGAGCTTTAAAAGTGATCAGTAAAATCTTTAAAATCAATATTTAACACACAGGCAGCCAGTGCAGAGAAACCAGGACTGGGGTCATGCAATGTCGTCTGCTGCTGTAGTGCTTCTTGTGTCTGACCAACAGTGGAAAACTTGAAGATATTTACTTGACACTCATCTAAAATTGAGAAAAGCAGCAATCAATTTTTAGTATATTAATTAATAGACTGTTTTGTTACTTGTTTTGTTTCCTTAAAGTGAAGCAGATTGCTTTAAAGGAAGTGGATCAAGTGCGTCTCTGCAGAGAGTTCATTTGTTTATGAGCAGATTATGTTGTTAACTGTTTCAAAGTGAGCGTCACATTCACACTAATAATGATACTCCTGCATGCACTTGTCTTTTTATCAGTGCCCATGTGGTTAAAGCAGCACATGGGGTGCAGATGTTAGTGATGAACCGAATTTCCTCTGAATTTATCTGAAGGGTCTGTGTTGTTTCAAGTTTACGAGCAGAGAGGCTGTAAGGCTGAATCTTCTCAGGTGCAGTCAGAACTCTGAGAGGTTTCATCAGCGCTCTGATGACTACACACACTCACACACACTCTTTGTCTTTATGTTTTTCTGTCTCAATTTACCTCAGCAGCTGCAAATCAAAGCCGAACCAAAGTGATGCAGTGGCTCGTGCTCTGTTGACTTTGTATTCGAAAGGGCCCCGCGTAATGACTCAATATCGTCTGCTTTGCTTTCCAATTTAATTCATGAAGAGAAGTCAACTTTGATTTTTCATCTTAAGTGCTCGAGGTGTAAGATGTTCAGTGGGGACGAGAGTTAGAGAGGCAGTGCGTGGGGGAGACAAAGGGGGAGTGAGGCTGTGGGGGAGTTAATATTGCCCTGGAGTGCTTCTCGCTACTGTAACAAAGAGCCCTCCAGGTTGCCAGGCATCTGAGGTGACTCTCCCCAGGGAGATGAAGAGGAGTATGGAGGCAGGGAGGGAGGCAGCCAGCGGGTAATCCTGACACTGATCACAGTTTCATTAAGAGAGCAATGAAAGAGGGAGAGAAAGGGAGGACAGGAACGGAGGAGAGAGGAAGTAATATGATCGGAGATGTTTGGTCGGAAGTAAACACGTCAGCGCCGGTGATGAACGCAACTTTAATGGATCTCCATCAGTCTGGTGTTGTGTTGGCAAACCAGCTGGTCCTGCTGTTTTAAGATGGATGAGCTGTCTATGGATGTCATTTTAAAAGTTTCATGTCCCCATGCACGTACACAGGAAAGAGTATTTCGGGCTCTGCTTTGCATCTGCCTCAGTCAAGGTGCTCTAAATCGTTTACAGCTGCTTAAAAATGCAGCTGCCAGGCCGTTAACTAGAACTCACCATCGGTCACACATTACACCTGGTGTTGCATCCCTCTGTGGCCTTCCTGTAAAATTCAGAATAAACTACGCGATCCTGTTGACTACATATGAAGCACTGCATGACCTTGCCTTCAGTTACATTTCTGATTCGTTCCTACTTCTCCTATCCTTAAATCCCAGCCTGCTGTCCATCACCTGCTCCAGCTGCAAAACAAAAGGTGATTGTGCATTCGCTGTTTCAGCCCCGACCGTCTGGAATCAAACTCCCTGATCGATCAGATTCACTGAATCTTTGGACAGTCTGAAGCAGCTTCTAAAAACCCGTCTTTATAAGCAAGCCTTTTTTTCTCAAGGTCTTTTTATTGGCATTTGAAGTCACACACGATGCAGTGAATCAAAAATACAGCTGACAAGTTTCTGCTCCAGCAGAGCCCCATCCCTGTTGTACTGTTTAGTAATCAAACTGAATCAACTGCGTTAGTAATTACAAGTACAATGTGACAGAAATCATATATGAGACACAAAAAATAAATAAATACATTAAATTTAAAAATGCAATGGACAAAAAAAAGTAGATAATAATGAGGCATAAGAAAAACTAACAAAAAATAATTGAAAGCTACAAATAAATAAGTAAATTATATTTGAATTATTTAAATTAAATTATTTAAATTAAATACAGTAAATTATTTTATAGTAAATTATTTAAATTGTATTAATTAAATTAAATTAATTAAATTAAATACAGTAAATTATTTTATAGTAAATTATTTAAATTGTATTAATTAAATTATTTAAATTAAATTAATTAAATTATTTAAATTAAATACAGTAAATTATATTTTATAGTAAATTATTAAATTATTTAAATTAAATATAGTAAATTATATTAAATATGGATAGTACAAAATGCAACATCAATGGTGTCCATTTTTTCTATACAGGTTAAAAATGGTTGCCATATTGCATACAATTTCTGAGCACACCCTCTTATAGAATAACTAGTTTTCTTTTGCCAAAGCTATCATATTTTTTTGCTTAGCGACTAAGATGTATATCTTGTGTACCTACTCCAAATACTGCAGTAGTAGCAGACCGTTTCTCCGGCAAAAAATTTTAGTTAAAAATAAAATAAAAGTTTTAAATATTGACTTCCAGAAACTATTTAGTTTTGGATAAAGCCAAAACATGTGTAAAGGTGGCTGGCGCCTGCCTGCATCAGTCACACATAGGGCTGGGCGATATGGACAAATATCTCAGTATTTTTAGACTAGATGGCGATACACGATAAATATCTCAGTATTTTCTACGAAATGAGCCACATTTTTGTCACAAGCACTTTTTCCAAAAAACAACTGTGATCAAAATAAAATGCAAAGACAGGCTATTTTTGCCCTGTTTGAAAATATGCAGCTGCACAACATGTAATTGAAACATTAAATAGCATAAATAGCAGGGCTGTACATTACATTTTTGCACATAGTGCTGGAGCTACAGAGGTTTAAAGGTTTGCAGCACAGGACACAAAACTAACATGAGTATAAAGGTATCAAGTAGGTCTAAATCCACTGTAGTTTGAAACAATTAAAAAGCTTTGTGGGGGGAGTTAAAAAGTAGTTTTCCATCTGTTGGCCTTTCAAATGAATCTAGTGCTGGAAAATTATTTAAATATTCTTATTTATTTAAGCTATTAATCATATTTATGCATAGAGCATCAACAGAGAGGCCGAGGGAGGGGAGGAACGAGAGAGACGTTTTGTCTGCGTTATATGTCGTGTATTTGAAGCGTCTGTGTTGTCGCTGCATTTTTAAAACAGATCTGTCGCATGCATCCAGGCGCTGTCTCAATGTCACACATCAGACTACAACTACCAAAAAGATCGGCGATGCTCTATGATCCACCACACACACAAACTAGCAAACAAATACTCACCTGACACGATCAAACAGCTCTGCCTGTGTGCTACTGTGCTAATTTCATTCATCTCACAGACTGATTTGGCGTAGCACGTGCAACATATAAACTGATGTTGCACTGCAGACTAATGAACGGACAGATTGAACAGAGGAGCAGCTCTGTGTCTCTCTCTGTGTTGCTGGAGAACTTGAAAATGAGTAGGGCGGAGAGTGTGGGAGGGAGAGATGCCCACTGGTGTGGCTTTTCGGTAGAACAGCGTTAAGCAACTTGACCCTATATCGATGTAAACGGTGTTGTCTACATCTATATCGTGCTTGAAAATATATCAATATTTCGAACACAGACGTTGTATCGGCCAGCCGTAGTCACACATGGGATCGACACTAGGCGTGAGCTTAGCTAACTTTACTTCCGACCAGACACAGACCAGATCATCCGTCTCCTGGACTACTGTGTGGACAAAGTGACCGTTTCAATTTTCGTTTTTATAAAAGTTCCCAACTGTACCTTTAACTCTACATGTGATAACACACTGACCTGTCTGACTGTAGTGGACGAGACTACAGGAGCAGAGCTGCCTGCTGCTCTGTATCATCAGTACGGACTGATGTGATGCTCCCAAAATCTAATTTAAATAGCTGCATTTGGCTTTTTTTAGCCCCCTTATGACCGACACCTAATTGCATAGCAACAGTAAAAGCTCTGATGTGACACGGATGAAATCATCACTCGTCTGGCAACTAAGCCTCATCGCCGACTCATTCGCATGCTAAGAAAGTGCTCGGTATCATTTCGGGGTTGGGAGAAACAAAATTGCCAGGTTGTCATGGATACCTGGAGCACAGTGGATCTTGGTAGTATCCTGCTCTGTTTACTTTGGGCTGTTTGTGTAACCGGACAGATCCATCATTCAGCGGGAGCCACAGCCTACAGGTAGAGTCCAAACTGAGCGGCTCCACATCCATTAATAATCACAGCGCTGTCGGGACAGGATGGCCTTTGTGAAGCCTCTGTGCGGCTCCGCAGTGAGGTCCAGTCAGTGTGCTGACGGGTTTTTTTCGCTGACAGGACCGCGCTGAGGTTTTTACACTGTTAACTCGCCGAGTTATTCTGTGGCCTCTGTGGAGATCCCACAGGGCTGATGCATAGTGATAAATGCAGTGCTGCTCCAGTTTCATTTTATCAGTGTGTGGAGTGCTGGTGTCATGAAATATTGTGGGGTCTAGCAGAAAAGAGATCCTCAGGTAATGCACTGTGCTGTGGTGGAAGATAGAGCGAACATATACTGCAGATATACTCGTCTCATAGATGTAGTCGCTCTGCTAAAGACTGCACTCTTACTGTTCCCCTTGATGATTCCCCTGAGTTAACGCTCTGCCACTTAACGTAGATCCCCTCTAAGTTATCTATATAATGCCACATTATCTGAGCTCATTTATGCCTCAGTGCTATAAATACACACCTGCTAAATTATGATGTGAATTTGCTCCCGGCTTCTATAAATGCTTTTGCTTTTGTCTCCCCTTTTAGTTTAGTTTGAGAATTAATTGCGAATGTCTTTTTTTTGTCTCTTTGCAGGGAAGGAACCCCTTTTTCCTCGAGCCCGCCATCATAATCGCCATCACCGACGGCAACAAGTTGACAAGCGGCGGTGGAGTCCAAGACGAGGTCAGCCAACATCAGAAGGGCTCCGTGCTCGGTTGGATGAAAACTCGGGAGCCTGTCTGATCACATGCCAACGTTTCACTTTAACACAAGCATCCATTACCTCATCAAACACCTTCCCTGTTTTCTGTCACTGTGGAGGCTACAGTTAACTCAGTGAACATACGTTGACAGTGTACAAATGACCTAAGTGGTTACATTGCAGCCTTTATTGATTTCACTCAGTACTGAAACAGTTTCAGAAATAGTTGTTCCCATCAGATACTTAGACACAAAACATGAGGAGATAGGGTTCAGGTTGAAAGTTACTCTTTAGATATCGTCACATTAGAAGAAAGATTGAAATGTAGGTCAGTTTTTATTAAGTCACGTCATGATTAAAGTTACAAAAAAAGACATGAACATACAAACAAGCAGACAGAAAGTAGTATTTATAAATAATTTAAAGCATAATGAAAAGCAGCTGTCAGTGTCGTTACTTTGAGTTACACATTTGCAAAGGAGTGGGAGGAAGTACAAACTTACTAAATCTCACCCCTTCTCCATGAGTCATCCAATAAAATAACACACACAGCTTCTTTATACGTATATAAACCTATAGACTCTCTAAATAAACCTTTTTTTATTGCTTTTTAATTTTGTCACACAAAAATAACCCATGTATATCTATATAATATTAATTCCCAAATATCTGTCTTACAGAAACCTGTCTTCGTATGTAATATAAATTATCAATCATGCGTGACTTAAAAGTATAAACTAGTCAAAATGTATGGTGTATATATAATACCAGCTGTCTTTGCCTTACAAAAAAATACATATAAATATTGATATTACATATATATCTTCATCAACTTGTCCTGCTATCTTTTTATATTTAAATAAGTAAACAAATGAATTATACAAAGTATAAATATATGTTATTGTACCAATATATACTTGTGTGTACACCCACATATATTTTAATTGTTGATTAACCTGCTGATTATTGTCTCAATTCATTGTTTGATCTATAAAGTGACAGAAAATCGTGAAGAAAATACCCCTCATGACTTCCCAAAGCCCGAGGTGATGAATTCAAGTGGCTTGCTTTATGTGACCAACAGTCAAAAACCAAAAGGTCTTCAATATTATCTCATAAAAGACTACAAAATCCAGCAAAAAGTCACATTTGCGGTCTTTAAAATGTTGGTAAAAAGTGTCAAAAGTTCCTTCATCATTTTTTAGAGTCCATAGTGATGTTTTAATTTGATTGTTTTGTCAGACCAACAGTCCAAACCCAAACGATCTTCAATTCAATGTCATAAAAGACTAAGAAAACCAGCAACTATTCACATTTGAGGTCTTTAAAATGTTTAAAAATTATAATGAAACTTTTTGCACTATTTTCTGAGACCAGATGTTTAAAATTGATTGTTTTTTTCTGACCAAGAGTCCAAAAGCGAAAGTATCTTCAATTCAGTGTCATTAAAGACCAAGAAAACCAGCAAATATTCACATTTGAGGTCGTAAAAATGTTAGAAAATAGTGCAAAAATTCCATCATAATTTGTAGAGTCCAGTGTGATGTTTGAAATCGATTGTTTTGTCTGACCAACATTCCAAAAACCAAAAGATTTTTAATTTAACATCATAAAAGACTAAGAAAATCTGCAAAAATTCACATTCAAGTACCCTAATATGTTAGAAAATAGAATAAAAAGTTCCATGAAATTTTTTTTTTAGTCCAGTGTGATGTTTAAAATTGATTGTTTTGTTTGACCAACAGTCCAAAAGCCAAAAGATTTGTAATTTAACGTCATTAAAGACTAAGAAAATTTGCAAAAATTCACATTTGAGGTCTTTAAAGTGTTAGAAAATAGTATAAAAAGACCCATTAAAAATTTTCAGTCCACTGTGATGTTTAAAATTGATTGTTTTGTCTGACCAACAGTCCAAAAACCAAAAGATTTTTAATTTAACATCATAAAAGACTAAGAAAACCTGCAAAAATTCACATTTTATGCCTTTACAATGTTAGAAAATAGTGTCAAAAGTTCCATCATAACTTTTTAGAGTCCAGCACTATGTGTTAAATCGATTGTTTTGTCTGACCAACAGTCCAAAAACCAAAGATATTCAATTTAACAGTAAGATTTAACAGAAAATCTGAAACTTACATTTGAGATGCTGGAACTGCCTGATGTGCTCCATTTAAATCATTTTAAACTCAAACTAATAACTAATAACCAAAACTAATAACGACAGCAGAGCTACAAATATCAGTAGTCTGTTGCCTTTGAAAAGCCGTGAACACGTTGATTCCTTTGTGGCGTGCTCGTCAGAGTAAATCTGCCTCCCAGTGACTCAGTAACTCGTTCTGCCTTCAATTATTAATTTATTTCTGGCTCTCCATCTGTAAGTTGCCATGTCTGTCATCCAGGTTGACTGTTAGTGCTGCTGATCCCCATGAGACGGAGAGGACTTTCAGTTTTGTAGCTTGGAGGTCAAACACATACAATTAAATCGTTGATTCTGCAGCCGCGGTCTAATTTATGGGCTCTGTGATAATTCCAGGTTTGTGCTTGTTCAGACTGGGCACAGAGTGACGTTTGGTGGGCAAGTTTTGACTTTAATTGCAGCTCTCCTGGCAGTTATTTAAAAGTCTGGGCTGCCTGAGGATTGTCTGAAAAGAGTTTCTAAGAAATCCTGTGTTTGAGGAGCAGAGATGGAGAGACGCTTGTTACTGTAAGAGGAGCTCAGTTTGTAGAAGGTGTCTGCTTGAACATTAGCATTAATTACGGTTGTTTAACTACCAACCTTAGATGTGCTCTTTTGTTCTTGGTGACAACCCAGACTAGTGGTGGGCAATATGAAGCACATTTTCTGTGACAGTCTATAGCACTGGATGTGGTACATTTACAGCAAGTTCAAGTTTAAATAAAAAAAAAAAAAAAGGTCTGTAGATGAGAGCCACATGGGAATATGTGTTTTCGGATAATGCAGTGAATTAAATACCTGATAGATTTGTCATTAACACTCAGTCCTCTGTTTCCTTCCTCCACCGTCCAGCTCCATCTGCCTCTAACCACCCCGCTGCCCGGCAGTGAGCTGACCAAGGAGCCCTTCCGCTGGGACCAGCGTCTGTTCGCTCTGGTGCTGCGCATCCCCGGCAACGCTTCGGTGGAGCCCGAGCCCCTGGGTGGCGTCCCGCCTGATGATTCTCCAATCACTCCCATGTGTGAGGTCACTGGAGGTAGGCGGACTGAGTGCAGGCTGGTGTTTGCTTAATGTATAGTGTGTAGTTAAAGGGGCAGTCCACCAATTTTACACACAAAAGAAAATTACTCGTCATTAGAATAATATGATGTCTAACGTCTGCAGCTGTGGAGGAGTTTTGTCAAGTCCAAGAAATATCTTTGGTTAGACCAGGGGTAGGCAACCTGTGGCTATTTAGACCCTCTCCAGTAAAGTAGCCACCTTGATTAGTACTTGCACTTACTTGTTGGCACAATAATGATTAACCTAACACACTCTAATAACTAGACTGGGGCGTGAGATGGATCAGCGGTTTGGCAGGTGAAGAAGGAGCTGAACCAGAAGGTAAAGCTTTCGATTTACTGGTCCATCTACGTCCCAGCCCTCACCTATGGTCATGAGCTCTGGGTAGTGACCGAAAGAATGAGATGGCAGATACAAGCGGCTGAAATAAGTTCCCTCCATGGGGTGCCTGGGCTCAGCCTTAGAGATAGGGTGAGGAGCTCGGACATCCGGAGGGAGCTCGGAGTAGAGCCGCTGCTCCTTCGCGTCCAAAGGGGTCAGTTGAGGTGGTTCGGGCATCTGATCAGGATCCTCCTGGGCACCTTAGAGGTGTTCTGGGCACGTCCCACTGGTAAGAGGCCTCAGGGCAGACCCAGAACACACTGGAGGGATTAAATATCTAATCTAATATGGGAGTGCCTTGGGGTCCACCAGGAGGAGCTGGGAAGCGTTGCTGGGCAGAGGGACGTCTGGAATACTTTGCTCAGCCTGCTGTCTTTGCGACTGAAAAGCAATGGATAGATGGACTCTAATAACTATAGTCCTACATAAAACCTACCTCTGCCCAAGACCACATATATACTACTTACCCTTTGTAAGGGACAAAAAAGTAAAGACTACACAGTCATTCTCCACCTCTTCTTCAGGAGTCAGACAGCTGGCTAAAAAAGACATGACAGTTTTATTCTTTATTTATGTTCTTGATCATCTGCACACCAGAATATTTTAGTTACTTGTTATTGTTCACAGAGTAACAGCTGATTGTTTGTAAATGGCTGTCATTATGACCTTTATCTGAGAAAAACATCATCAACATATTCCTCTTGGGAGTGACATTTCTACAGCAGAGCCCGTTGGAGCAAGCCGGGACAAGCTCAAAGTATTTATAACATCAGATCAAAATAGCTATTTGTCGAATGCATTCCGCAGCGCAGCGGATGAATTATGTCTATCAATACAAAGAAAGAGGAGAATAATGGGTGTGTTTTCTTGTATTTTTTGTTTTGGAGAGGGAAAAGAACTTGGTGACAGTGAGGAAGCGTGCCTTGGCAGCTGTTTCTCACTCCAGTGGGGGACAGCCCCGAGCTCTGTCTCAGCACCGTCTTGCTCAACATTCAGAGTTACTTGTGTTTACAGGTTTGCCAGTGGGAGCCGAGTACAAACACAGTATGTGCTTGTTTTAACCACTGAGGCGGCCTGCTGGAGCTGTTGTGAAGCGGGTTAGCGCTTTGCTCAAATGCACTTCAGGAGTCATTGTTGATTAAAGGAAAACTTCATCCCCCAAATGACCATTTGTACATCAGTTACTCAGCCTGTCCTACGCTGAATTCTTTAAGAAAACTTTTCTCGCATGCAAACAGTGAACAAAGAATCCAAAAAAAAGAAAATTAGTGATGAATCAAAGTCATAGTGGTCCGCATTTAACGACAGCAAAACTGTATCAAAACATCAGCTTACAAACTCTTAACACAACTCATGCAGTATAATCCGGATCTCATTTATCCAGTCAACCGACAGCGCTCTGATGGGGCGCTTAACTAAGGGGCCGTACACATGCCGCGTTTTTTGCGCCCTCACATCAGTTGTTTTCACTGTAGACACGCAGCTGGCACGATCAAACACCAGAGCAGCACTGCATGCACGCATTCCCGAGCCCCTATTTTTCAGGGCGCGATGGCTGCACCCTGAGATAACTGAGTCCAACTTTTGGAACGCAGCAGCGTGCGATGTTATGACGAAGAACAACCAATCACAGCCGACAGATATCTTTCCCTTCTTCCATAAATATCAGTCTGTGGTAAATGGAGAAGAAGGCGTACACACTTATAAACAGTTCCTGGAAGAAGATCAGCTCTGCACTCAGGATTTCAGGTAAATAGGCTACGATACGGTGCTTTTTAAGGTTGCTTAGCAACCTCAGACGCAACCTGCCACAACACTCTTGAAAGCTGGCACAGAAAAGGCACAAGGGTTGCACACAACGCCTGACCTTGCGTTGTACAGGTGGTTGAAGATGCCGCATTTGAAACTTTTATATTCTCTCTTTAAAGTAATTTTACCTGACTGAACACAGGAGCTGCTGGTCTACCACTGCCTCAATCAGTTAGTCTGTGTTATTGTGAGACTTTGGTGAATTTGAAGTAACCCTCTAAAACACCAAAGTCACACAATAACACAAACTAACAAACTGATCCGAGCAGACGTAGACCAGCAGCTCCTGTGTTCAGCGAGGTAAAATTACTCAGCGGAGTCTGACTTTGAAAGGAGCATAGATGAGTTTAATTTTCACTTGGTTTCCCCGTCGGAAACTTCTGTCTGTTTGGGATGTACCGAGCATACAACTGGATAAATGAGACTTAGATCAGTGGCTCCCAACTAGTGGGTCGCAGGTCCATTCTGAATAGACCACAGTTCACTTGCAAACGTGTCAAGTTTGTAAAAACCACGCTTTATTTAAAGCACAGTGAATTTCCGGCACAAAGCTTTTATTTTGAAGTGTAATTGTCTGCCGTAGAGTGAGTGACTAACGGACGCCTACTTGACAGAGACAGCAAACTAGCTTGAGGACATGGCGACAGGCAAATATGATGCAAATATTTAACTGTGTAGACCTTGAGCTAATGACCAGAGAAATCTGGACCCCGTGGCTGGACCAGTTGGGAACCACTGACTTAGATTTTACTGTGAGATAGGGCTGTCCCAAATACTTCACAGCTTTGAAGCCTCTACCATTATCATGGTAGTTGACATCTAAATCAATATGTAAATGCTTCTGGGGGGTTTTTGTTTTTCTTTTTTTACTATGTATGCATTACCCCAAAAATGGTGTTCGGGACAGCCCTACTGTGAGAGTTTGTAAACAGGAAATACACACAGACACCAATGGTTTCAATTCATCAAGAATCTTCTCAATTTTGGATTCTCAGTTGACAGTGGAGGCATGCAAGTTTCTTTACAAACTCAGTGTAACATGGGGGAGGTGGTAATTTGGGTGGTATTCCTTTAAGACCCAAAAGCTCAGATTTTCCCACCTGGTCCAGGATTGGCACCGTCTTTGTCCCACTTACAGGCCTGTCACGATACTTCCAGGCCTATGACTTTGATCGGCTGCCTACCTACCAGTTTTAAAGAACATCCTCTTA
The DNA here is from genome assembly GCF_006386435.1 of Epinephelus moara. NCBI lineage: Eukaryota > Metazoa > Chordata > Actinopteri > Perciformes > Serranidae > Epinephelus > Epinephelus moara. Next base: position 9,956,503 of record NC_065512.1, on the reverse strand, counting down.
TAGACGTGGACTTTTATCCCTCCTGTCTCCAGTCCTCACGCTGCCCGGCTGTGGAAGCAGCTGGCAGGAGGAACGCGCTAGAACGATGCTGATGGCAGGTTATGATTAACACACACATAGAGAGATAGAGCCGAGCTCACCAAAGCCCTGTGTGGCAGTCGGTGGTGCTGAATGCAGAACATGACACAGCTCCATTGTCAGTGACAGTCTACAGTACATGCTGCCTGTCCATTACTGCTGATGGCAGACCTGACACAAAGCCGCGGCCTATTGAAACCAGGGAGTGAATGGGTGCATAACAAGGTCATTGGAGGTGAAGTTGGAGGCAGCAAATAGCCAGAAGGCTGAGTTAGACTAATCGGTTGTAGCTTCGCAAGACTTTCTGTCTGATTCATGGGCTTTACTCATGTGACCTTCACTGCCCTGTGACTGATGCTGTGACAAATAAACGAAGTAGATTCAGAGCTCTGGAGCTACGTTTCATGCAAATGTACCTCTTTGCATGCCGGTGACATCTAGTGAGTGTAAAGGACTGATACGGCCCCATGAAGATGAGCACAGTGTAAAGTGGAGAGCGCTTGTAATTGTACTGTATCTATAGTCTGATACCATAGTGTTTGAGTTAATCTAAGCGTGCTCTATATTTAAATATGTGCTTTTATCCAGCATTATTTAATAGATAGATAAACTTTATTTCGGTGTCACTCCACAACACACATTAAAAATACATGAGGGTACAGAGGGAATATGTTTATAAAATTACAATATTCAATACAATTTACCCCCCTCCCCCTTGACAAAATTAAAAGTGTTGGGGACCACTCAAAAAAGAGTTGTGAGTCTACGGAAGCGTATTGCATTCACTTGACAAATAAAAAAAAAAAAGAGTTTTATTGAGTTTTTTTTTTTTTATGTTTTTCAGAGTAATTTTTTTATTTTTCGGTTTTTCGGTGTAATTTTTTTCTGTTTTTCATGGGTTTTTTTCTGTTTTTGATGATATTTTTTTTATGTTTTTCGTGGTAATTTTTTCTGTTTTTCATGGTATTTTTTTTCTGTTTTTGATGATCATTTTTTTATGTTTTTCGGGCTAATTTTTTTTCTGTTTTTCGGGCTAATTTTTTTTCTGTTTTTCGTGGTGTTTTTTGTTTTGTTTTTCGGGCTAATTTTTTCTGTTTTTCGGAGTATTTTTTTCTGAGTTAAGAGAGCGATAGAACAGTTTAATCCAGTTTTACTTTGTTCTGGGTTTGAGACACTGGGAGATACTCTTGTCTTTAAGTCATATAGATGGTGTTATCATTAGTTTGTCGACTTTACGCAGGCACCTTAAGACTTTGGGGTTGTTCAGACGAAAAGCCCATTCAGATCTGCTGGACATTGCAGTGTTTCTCCAGAATCAGTTGGACACATATGGCAA